>NC_086340.1:40505145-40836702 GCF_032445375.1 Bacillus rossius redtenbacheri | reverse complement strand
TTCTACAGGCATGACACAGTGACACACCTCTTCCTTTTATTTTTCCTGCAATCAAAACACGCCTCTTTTATTTTTTACAGGGAAACATGCCACTTCCTTTCTTCTCCCCCTCGTTCTTCGGAGCGAGATTGTGCAGTAGTAGACACTGGACTCGCGTTCCAGAGGAGCCAGGTTTGAATCCTTGTCAGATCTTCCTGATTTCACAGTTCCATTGTTTCTCTAAATCAGTGATGACCAATTTCACTGTTTTTTTTTTGTTTATTTTTTAGGACCAGATCCCATTTTGAAACTGATCCGAGAGTCAAACTCTCATGAATTAATAGTACATATTTTACAATTTTTTATCTTACAAAAAAATAAAAATAGAAAACCTAAAATATATAAAAATAATTACATTAAAAAATATAGATTACATGAATATATGTAATATTTTTAAATTTTTCAATATCACGGATTCCAAACAGTGCATTTAGTGATAACTTTGTCTACATCTATTCAAACAATGTCAGCTAATACACAAGAGGATGCCCAATCATATTTTTTGTTGATGGGTTTTTAAGCGAGCAGAACGAAACTACCTATGTTACGATACGGATCCATTTGGCCATCACAGAAATCATTTTACACCTTTTCTGAACTGGTCCCTTACGGCAAACTCTTGCCGAATTCCTTTCCCGATATCCCCGATAACTGTTGTGGGTTACTGTCAACTATGCATTTAAAAAAAACAGGCATCTATGTTACTTGTTTTTTTATATATACTTGAACCAAAATAATTTGTTTTCCTCTCCTAATCAGTGAAGTTTATGTTTATCAATCCTTCATGTCAAGTTAATATATATGTGTGTGTGTTTTGTTTTTTTTAGTTTTTTTTTTTACATGCATATTATATAATTGTAATAACATTTTGATGTCTATTTAATGCTTGGTCTACACACTGAGTTAGTTATTTCAGTTTTTTGTAGTCGTTATTTGTCAAGGAATTATCGCGTGAATTTATTCAGATAGCTTTCTTGCACTTGTTGTTGGGTGACAAATTTTCTCACCAGGTATAAAATAAATTTTATGGTGAAGCTGTGAAAAGTCAGGCAAGAGATCATATTTATAAATTTTTGATGCTATCAGAAAATACGTAGTAAATTATCTGTTGAGAAATTTGAGACAAAAGATACAGGAATATATAGGAAAAGCCCTCGAACAACGCAGGGCTGTAGCCAGGATTTTGTGAAGGAAGGGATCCAGTACAACCCTTATATAATTTTTTTAATGAGAAAAATTTCTTTATAATTGAATTTTGAAGGAAAATTTATTATCACGCTAAAATCTCAGAATGCCAAACTTTACACATAGAAATGTAAGCAATGATTTTGCTTGAAAAATAAAACTGAACATTTCATACTTTGGTTCTTATTTAATTATTTTTAATACTTTATTCTTAAGTAAAATTTTTGATGGTTTTGTTAAAAAAAGTCATAAATATTTATATTAATGTTATTTAATACATGAAACACTCATGACAAGTTAGTTTGAAAGAAATACTTACAGTAATTCGTGTTCAAAGTGTCATTAAATATAGACTACTTGGAAATACAATTCTTGCTTAATCTGTGCATGAGGCATTTCAGGCTATAAGAGGAGGAAATACATTATTGTAGCCCACTAAGGATATCAATCATCCTTCCAAAATAATAATCTCAGCAAAATTAAGTAGCTAATTTGTTGTAATTTTTTTATTAGTATGTCTTTTAAATCCTGAAAGGGAAGGGACCGGACCCCTCTGACTCCCCCCTGGCTATGTTCCTGAACAACGGTAATGAAAAGAAAATTAATACATTGCCTGTGGAAAAATATAGAAAAGGTGTGTTGCCTGCAGTAAAAAAAGTGGGTTGTTTGTATAGTCGGTTTACGGACGATAATTTAATTTTACGGGATAACATCATAAGAAAACATTGATAAAAAGTTGCATACTTTTTTAGTTTTCAAATATTATTTACGGTTTCTGCAAATTTAATTCTAATAATTTGTTTAAATGTAATCACGGACAATTATTTAAAAAAGCCCTCCTTAACCCGTTTTGATATTAAAGAAGATTTTCTCGCACGGTGGTTGGCGGGAACTTGCACGCTCGGCTCAGGCGGAACGTGACAATTTTTCCTGCGTGCAGCTGGCGTTCACGTCAAAAAAAGGAAGAGGCCTGTATTGCCTGCAGTAAAAAGAACTTGACACGTGAAACGCAGCTTTAAAAGTCAATATAATTTGAATATCTCCAACCTTAACTACTGTGACAGTTGCGACGTGTTCGCTCGGCAGGAGCTGTGGCGGGGCAGCCTCAACTGGGCCGCCTGGCAGACCATGCTCCTGTTCTTCGCGTTCATCTGCTGCCTGCCCGTGTGGGTGGTGTTCACCCTGCCGCTCGGCCACCGCTACAGCAAGGTGCCCATCATCAAGTTCATGTCCTACCTCACCTCGCACGTCTACCTCATGGTGTTCCTCATGCTCACCGGCATCACGCCCGTCTACCCGGTGGTGCGTGGCTCGCTGCTGCCCTACTGGTACGTCTCCGGCGCGCCGGTCCGTCTCGCCCGCTGCAGTGACAGGTCTTTCCCCCGGCTCATTCCGGTGTAGTCTCAACAGCAGTGCCGAGTGCAACCTGATGGAATACAGAACACTGGGGAGGTTCCGATACCCCATGCTTGATCGGCCATTGTATCGGCTAAGGTATCTGAAAATATATACTCAGAACTTTGATATTTTTTTTTATACTTGCTACATTCACTTGCCGTATTTTAATAATATTTTTACTGAATTATTTGTTAACTACATTTTTAAAAAGAAAATCATAAAAAATAATAACTTAGGCAAAGTTTAACTACAGGTAAATAGAAATGAAGATGTTTATCCAACAAATAAGTGACGAACTTGCTTTTAATTTTTGCTGTTCAAAAAAAAATTACATCTCAGATATATATTTATTAAAAATTTATGTTTCTCAATAATGTATTCATATAGTGTGGCCAGTAATTGTAAACATTAATTGTGGCATATGGGATAGTGGTTGTAGTGAAGTATCGTAGTGGTGTCAGGGTATCGGGAAATGGTATTGGAATTGCCCTAATGAAAAACGACAGTAACAGTACTCTCTGAGCTAACTTTAATCAGCTAACTAAAATCTGCCGAAGCATAGAATGTCGGATTAAGACCTTTCACTGTAGTGTGCAGAGCTTTATTAGAAAATATTTTATCCAAGAAATTATCTTAATTTTTGGGGGTGTTTCAGCAATTAAAAAAAATTGTTTAGTTATATTAGTCCCCGCCATCAAAATTTTTTTAAAAGTATCTTGCATGTTATGTTTTACAGAACTTTTTATTGATGTCTTTTTTTTATGGATCATCTTAACATTTATGATGTTTGTGGATCTTTGCTTGTTAAAGGCTGTAACAAGTTGTAAAAGCTTATGAATGAGTTGAAAAATAATTTCAAATTAAACTTATTGCATAATTAATGATATAATTTTTCGACTCATTTCTATTTTCAATAAAATTGATAATATTAATATTAATCTGTAAAAGTGTAGCTATATAATGTTTTTTTTTTTTACATAAGCCTGCAATTAGTAAAATCATTATAATGTCTATGTTTTGTATTTCTTTTTATGCGTTTTTTATATTTTGATGTTTATTTTTTAATAGTTATATTTTAAACTTTATTTGTTTGTTTGTATTTTGTTTGTATTGTTTATATGTTGTCCTTGCATATACGTGTCGGGCCCACCGCTAAAGCCCTCGGCTGTTGGTGGGCATGTTACAACATTAATTAATAAATAAATTAATAAATAAATAAATAAATAAATAAAAATGAAAATGCCGTAATGGCGGGAACAGATGCTCTTTGAGAATGTCGGTACCGGACCGGAGCTCGAGTACAGCCGCTCGCCCGCCCGCAGGTACGAGTGGGTGCTGCTGGTGTGGCTGTCCGGCCTGCTGCTCTTCGAGCTGACCAACCCGAGCGACAAGAGCGGCCTGGGCTGGATCAAGCTGGCCGTCCTGCTGTTCGGCATGTTCGGGGTGGCGCTGCACGTGCTGGGCTACGTGGCCGTCGGCCGCCAGTACTGGCCCACGCTCATGTACCTGCGCAACCAGCTGTTCGCCATCTCCTTCCTCTTCTCCTGCGTGCAGATCCTCGACTTCCTCTCCTTCCACCACCTGTTCGGCCCCTGGGCCATCATCATCGGCGACCTCATGAAGGACCTGGCGCGCTTCCTCGCCGTGCTCGCCATCTTCGTGTTCGGCTTCTCCATGAACATCGTGGCGCTGAACCAGCCCTTCATGAACCAGACCCCGCGCGAGATCCGGAAGAACGCCAAGCCGCACCAGTACACGGGCCTCTTCGGCGAAGGTGACTCGCTTCGCTACCACCTCCTTCCAGTTAAACGTTCACAATTGTTTTAATTTAATCAAATTTCATTGAATCAAATGTTTGAATTGTAACAAAATAAATCAAAGAAAAGAAACTGAAATGTATTCAAAAAAGTTACCTAACTCAACGTATCAAAGTGAAACAATCAAAATAATCTGAAACGAAACAAATGGAAACTAAATACAACCCAAAGAAACAAAATAAATTGAAACCTAATGCATTAAACAAAAAAAATAATTTAAAACTAATAATTTAAACTAAAAAAATTATTTACTAGAAATTTTTTTTTTAAAACTTTAAACATGCTTGCTATTGCGACCTACCCCAACACTTTTTTTTTTTTGTAAATTGATTTTAATGGCAATTTCTTCAATAACTGTGCATATTTACAGAGTGAAAAGTACCTTATGTTTTATTAATCCAATATATAAGCTAATACCATTCCAAATCTCATCAAAATCGGGTTAGTAGTAAAGGTCTACATTAATTAATACACAGTTGGTTTTCAGATCAGTGATAATGTGGCACTATTTTTTTTTACCCAACATTGCTTTTGGATATTTTTTCTATTTCTGTTTACTTTTTCATTGTAGTTCGAATCAGCCCACTGGAATCTTTCGAGCTGCTGTTCTTTGCTGTGTTTGGGATGACCACACCAACTCATCTTCAAAAAGAAACCAAACAGCCAGCGTGGACCACGTATTTATTTAAGGTAATATTTTTTATGAGTGAAATAAAAATAAAATAAAAGAACACTGTGATCAAACAAGTCAGCTGTACTTGACAAACATATAAGATATAACCATTTGTAAAAATTATCAGAGATGTCAACAACACACAAGTTTCAATTCAAATGTTTCACCATTACAGTGAAACCTGATTAGACAATGGCGGAATATATTCTTGCAACAAGTACTCAGAATAATGATGAAATACCAAAGAAATACCAAAATAGCAACGAAATGTACGTCATATCAAGGAATTAAGTAGCATTTAAACAAAACAAAATTCAAATCATAAAAATGTTTAATGTTTGAAACTCAAGGAGTGTAATTTCCAAACAAAGAACAATTGTACCAAAGTGCATTGATCAGAAAAACTAATTTAATTTGATTTATTGCGCATCTCTTATTCAATTACTTTTAAACTACAAATTCTTGCTAAATTATTTTTATGGTTCTGAATGTGTCTCTTTCAGACCAATTTATTACAAATTATTATTTTTTATCGTAAAAATGCAGCATATAAATTTTACCACTATTTCGGTGGAGTATTAAAAACAGCTTTTATACAAATAAAAACAAAATTGGACTAAAAATAAAAAACCACATCTTGTCTTTGGTATCGGCATCATTAAAGGGGGTATTGAAACAGCCCTAGTTTATTTTATTTCTGACTTTGGAAACATGTATGCACTTGGATTTGAGGCACTGTAGTGGAGGTATGAGAGGGTTTGAGAGAGAGTGGACTTATTTTATTTCTGACTTGGGAACATGTATGCACTTGTATTCGAGGCACTGTATTGGAGGTATGAAAGGGTTTGAGAGAGAGTGGACTTATTTTATTTCTGACTTGGGAACATGTATGCACTTGGATTCGAGGCACTGTATTGGAGGTATGAGAGGGTTTGAGAGAGAGTGGACTTATTTTATTTCTGACTTTGGGAACACGTATGCACTTGGATTCGAGGCATTGTAGTGGAGGTATGAGTGGGTTTGAGAGAGAGTGGACTTATTTTATTTCTGACTTTGGTAACACGTATGCACTTGGATTCGAGGCATTGTATTGGAGGTATGAGAGGGTTTGAGAGAGAGTGGACTTATTTTATTTCTGACTTTGGGAACACGTATGCACTTGGATTCGAGGCATTGTAGTGGAGGTATGAGTGGGTTTGAGAGAGAGTGGACTTATTTTATTTCTGACTTTGGGAACACGTATGCACTTGGATTCGAGGCACTGTAGTGGAGGTATGAAAGGGTTTGAGAGAGAGTGGACTTATTTTATTTCTGACTTTGGGAACACGTATGCACTTGGATTCGAGGCACTGTAGTGGAGGTATGAAAGGGTTTGAGAGAGAGTGGACTTATTTTATTTCTGACTTGGGAACATGTATGCACTTGGATTCGAGGCACTGTATTGGAGGTATGAGAGGGTTTGAGAGAGAGCGGACTTATTTTATTTCTGACTTTGGATACGTGTATGCACTTGGATTCGAGGCACTGTATTGGAGGTATGAGAGGGTTTGAGAGAGAGCGGACTTATTTTATTTCTGACTTTGGATACGTGTATGCACTTGGATTCGAGGCACTGTAGTGGAGGTATGAGAGGGTTTGAGAGAGAGTGGACTTATTTTATTTCTGACTTGGGAACATGTATGCACTTGGATTCGAGGCACTGTATTGGAGGTATGAGAGGGTTTGAGAGAGAGCGGACTTATTTTATTTCTGACTTTGGGAACACGTATGCACTTGGATTCGAGGCACTGTAGTGGAGGTATGAAAGGGTTTGAGAGAGAGTGGACTTAATTTATTTCTGACTTGGGAACAAGTATGCACTTGGATTCGAGGCACTGTAGTGGAGGTATGAGAGGGTTTGAGAGAGAGCGGACTTATTTTATTTCTAACTTTGGGAACACGTATGCACTTGGATTCGAGGCACTGTAGTGGAGGTATGAAAGGGTTTGAGAGAGAGTGGACTTATTTTATTTCTGACTTGGGAACATGTATGCACTTGGATTCGAGGCACTGTATTGGAGGTATGAGAGGGTTTGAGAGAGAGTGGACTTATTTTATTTCTGACTTAGGGAACACGTATGCACTTGGATTCGAGGCATTGTAGTGGAGGTATGAGTGGGTTTGAGAGAGAGTGGACTTATTTTATTTCTGACTTGGGAACATGTATGCACTTGGATTCGAGGCACTGTATTGGAGGTATGAGAGGGTTTGAGAGAGAGCGGACTTATTTTATTTCTGACTTAGGGAACACGTATGCACTTGGATTCGAGGCACTGTAGTGGAGGTATGAAAGGGTTTGAGAGAGAGTGGACTTATTTTATTTCTGACTTGGGAACATGTATGCACTTGGATTCGAGGCACTGTATTGGAGGTATGAGAGGGTTTGAGAGAGAGTGGACTTATTTTATTTCTGACTTAGGGAACACGTATGCACTTGGATTCGAGGCACTGTAGTGGAGGTATGAAAGGGTTTGAGAGAGAGTGGACTTATTTTATTTCTGACTTGGGAACATGTATGCACTTGGATTCGAGGCACTGTATTGGAGGTATGAGAGGGTTTGAGAGAGAGCGGACTTATTTTATTTCTGACTTTGGATATGTGTATGCACTTGGATTCGAGGCACTGTAGTGGAGGTATGAGAGGGTTTGAGAGAGAGTGGACTTATTTTATTTCTGACTTGGGAACATGTATGCACTTGTATTCGAGGCACTGTATTGGAGGTATGAAAGGGTTTGAGAGAGAGTGGACTTATTTTATTTCTGACTTGGGAACATGTATGCACTTGGATTCGAGGCACTGTATTGGAGGTATGAGAGGGTTTGAGAGAGAGTGGACTTATTTTATTTCTGACTTTGGGAACACGTATGCACTTGGATTCGAGGCATTGTAGTGGAGGTATGAGTGGGTTTGAGAGAGAGTGGACTTATTTTATTTCTGACTTTGGTAACACGTATGCACTTGGATTCGAGGCATTGTATTGGAGGTATGAGAGGGTTTGAGAGAGAGTGGACTTATTTTATTTCTGACTTTGGGAACACGTATGCACTTGGATTCGAGGCATTGTAGTGGAGGTATGAGTGGGTTTGAGAGAGAGTGGACTTATTTTATTTCTGACTTTGGGAACACGTATGCACTTGGATTCGAGGCACTGTATTGGAGGTATGAGAGGGTTTGAGAGAGAGCGGACTTATTTTATTTCTGACTTTGGGAACACGTATGCACTTGGATTCGAGGCACTGTAGTGGAGGTATGAAAGGGTTTGAGAGAGAGTGGACTTATTTTATTTCTGACTTGGGAACATGTATGCACTTGTATTCGAGGCACTGTATTGGAGGTATGAAAGGGTTTGAGAGAGAGTGGACTTATTTTATTTCTGACTTGGGAACATGTATGCACTTGGATTCGAGGCACTGTATTGGAGGTATAAGAGGGTTTGAGAGAGAGTGGACTTATTTTATTTCTGACTTTGGGAACACGTATGCACTTGGATTCGAGGCATTGTAGTGGAGGTATGAGTGGGTTTGAGAGAGAGTGGACTTATTTTATTTCTGACTTTGGTAACACGTATGCACTTGGATTCGAGGCATTGTATTGGAGGTATGAGAGGGTTTGAGAGAGAGTGGACTTATTTTATTTCTGACTTTGGGAACACGTATGCACTTGGATTCGAGGCATTGTAGTGGAGGTATGAGTGGGTTTGAGAGAGAGTGGACTTATTTTATTTCTGACTTTGGGAACACGTATGCACTTGGATTCGAGGCACTGTAGTGGAGGTATAAAAGGGTTTGAGAGAGAGTGGACTTATTTTATTTCTGACTTTGGGAACACGTATGCACTTGGATTCGAGGCACTGTAGTGGAGGTATGAAAGGGTTTGAGAGAGAGTGGACTTATTTTATTTCTGACTTGGGAACATGTATGCACTTGGATTCGAGGCACTGTATTGGAGGTATGAGAAGGTTTGAGAGAGAGCGGACTTATTTTATTTCTGACTTTGGATACGTGTATGCACTTGGATTCGAGGCACTGTATTGGAGGTATGAGAGGGTTTGAGAGAGTGCGGACTTATTTTATTTCTGACTTTGGAAACGTGTACGCACTTGGATCGGAGGCACCGCGGTGGAGGTACGAGAGTGGACTCCGCGCGTGTGTCGCCAGGCGGTGTTCATGATCTACATGCTGGTGTCGGTGGTGGTGCTGATCAACCTGCTGATCGCCATGATGTCGGACACGTACCAGCGCATCCAGGCGCAGTCCGACATCGAGTGGAAGTACGGCCTGGCCAAGCTGATCCGCAACATGCACCGCACCACGACCACGCCCTCGCCGCTCAACCTGGTCACCTCCTGGCTCGTCCTGCTGCTCAGCATGTGCCGCAAGCGCAGTGAGTCCGGCGCCCTGCTCCCGTCTGCTCCGGCTCGGAGAGGAACCACAAGGGCGGACGAGAAATCCAAGATCAGACAATGTCATTTATTTACCGTATTTACTCGCATAATGTCCGCAGTAATTTGGCTACATTTTTGACAAAAAAAAATGGGGTGCGGACATTATGAGGTGAAGTCCGGAAAAAAAATTTTTTTCCTCAAAATTTTACATGTTTTGTGTAGAGTAAAAAAAAATTGTTCTCTCATAATTAGTATACTAGTAGCCTGATTTTACGTATGCTCACGGTGCCGCGGATTGCATTAGTAAAATCGCTGCTTCGTAAAATTGGCACCCTTCCCTCGGCCCAGTTGAAAAATATTAACAACGGCGGCACACTACTTCGCAGAGCGCTGGTGACTGGCGACCCTCCGCAGCAGACGTGAGAAATGTGACAGGTGTCGAGATAATTGGGTGCCGGCGATTAGTGGACGACGCCACTCATTTTTTTTCTCTTCTCTCACTCGCGTGTGCGCTCTTACGTTCAGAAGACGCAGCCAGCCTATACAGTCAAAGCATTGTTGACAGCGTCGGTAAATTTCCATCCCGTTACTGTGCCTTTCAGGGGTGGCCAAGGTTGCTTTGTCTGGCGTGGACTTTATGCGGTTCCATTTAAAGTATTTAAAAAGAAATGTGCGGACATTATGCGATTAAATACGGTAGTTTAATCTTTGCATTCACCCGTGTGTGTTGCTGTTTTGTCCATATCTACTGTTCTTGTTGCAACCGTCTCGTCATGTCGGCCCGCCGTGTTCATCCGTGCCGTGACCGTTTTTCCGACTAATTCATTCCACTGAATTTCTCTGTGCTGTCTGTGCATCTAACATTTGACATTGGTTTTTTTTTTATGTCTGTGTATTGATATTTCTTGTCCATTCCTGTGGTTCCTCTGTGACGTACAGTGAAAACTAGCAATGGCAAATGTTTTAAATCGTTAAATCAAAAGGAAAACCACAGTAAGTGTTGAAGGCCTGCACGGTGGGGTGTCAGTGGGTGGGAGAGAGCAGTGGCGGACGCTGGCGTGTGTTGCAGTGACGAAGCGGAAGCGACCGAGCCTGGTGCACATGATGGGCATGCACCAGAGCAGGGTCAGCCCCCGCACCAAGATGGGCGCCAAGTGGCTGCAGAAGGTCAAGAAGGGCCAGGTCGCTCCTAAAGGTACCGTCGGCGTGTGTGACCAGTCTCCACGCCTTCCTGTCATACAGTTATTTAAATTCATCAAATGCTGACCAACACAGAATAATTAAATGCATTGATGGAATATCAAACACTTACAACTTTGAGACTTTGACATACTAGGTGCTATGAGATTTTATAATCTCTAGAACATACAGTTCTATCATTCATGACACACACTTCTGACTGTTGTATTGAAGCCATTCACTCCATATTATTGTAATGTATAATTTTTAAAATACCACAATTAAATCAAACATACGGATAAAACTCATATTCATTCAATCACCAGTACATTTTTTTTAACATATCCTAAAACCGATACTAAATTGATTCTCCAAAAATTTGGTGTTTGTACACATTAAGTAGCTTAATAACATCTTAAGTACCTTAGTTACACTCTTTAACTAAAAAGATTTTTGGTCAGTGGAAAAAAGTATTTTACAGCATAAACTTTATGCATAGCACTATACACACAATGCCTTTGACTAATAACAAATACAACATTCAAGTATAGCCTACAACACTACAAACACGTAAATAGAAAAGACGGGTGCCACCTGAATAAATGAAATAGTACTTTTCCAAGATTATCGTTTTTTTAAGTTTCGGTTAGAAATCATTACATCGGTAAATCACTTCTTGTAATATTTCCTGTGAATTCTGTTAAAAGTTCTGTTTTGTGTGAATTCTGTTCCATCCTATCAGGGTAAACCCAGCCACTAAAAAAAAAAAGCTCATGTAACTCTGTACACGTGATAGAAGTGAAATTTCTTTGGCAATTCAAACCTCGACTTGTAAGTATATCATAGGGGGTAAAATGGCAGAGAGAAAGAGTAAGGGAGATAGAACTCAATTTTATAAATAAACATTGACGACAGCTGTCATTTCTATCCTGGTTCCTAGGCCCGCTGTTACCCATAGCCGTCTGGTCCGGGCATGAGTGTAACAAAGTGCTTTGAGTGGTGCTTCGAGCGGTGAGCGCACCCGAGCGCGGCGGCTGGTGTGACGAATGACAGTGCAATCTGACCCGGACCGCGTACTGTCTCCCACGCCCCCCTCCCCTGCTTCCCATTCCCCGTGCGCCGGTGCGTGGGAGTCAGTCGTAGCTCGCCTCTCATCCGCGACGGACGCGTCTGAGCACTGCTCCGCGCTTCGTTGCTAGAGATTCGTGAGTGGTTCGCCATTACGACGTAGACCGAACTACGGACATACATCCATCCTAAATGGCGTCTCGAGCGGCCGACAGCTCGAGGGGTCGCTGTTGTCCTGGCCCCCTGTTGTAAGCCACAAGGTGAGAACCTGTTCACTCCCTGAGTTCTAGGCTGGCCGGCGCTCTCGTCACGACAGGGAATCACTAGCAACAGGGGTCAGAGAGCCAGGTGTCGTCAACATGAATTAACTAAATTATTAGTCACTTCAAAATAAGCTCAAACCCCGTAGTGTTGCCCTCTGCCCAGATACTCCCTAAACTTGGGGTGGCGTCAGGCGCAGGCGGGTCCCTATCCCTGCAGCACTAAGCCACGTGGAGCCCGCTCGAGGGAACAGTTCTCTGCACCGTCCGCAACCTCTTTCCGTCCTTTTAGCGTCGGACAACAATGTTTCACGAACACGTTGCACTGAAATTCGGCCTTGAAATTTGACTCCCGTCGCGCCCGAAGGAGTTTCGCTTGAAACCTCTCGGGACCGGACCAGTGTGGCTCGTGCCAGGAGTCCGTGCACGAGACGAGGGCCCGACTGTGTGTTCTCCGCAGACTCGGTGGGGCTGGGCGTGGTGCACCTGAGCCCGCTCGGCTCGCAGATCAGCTTCAGCAACCTGCAGCGCATCGAGAACGTCACGGACTGGGAGGTGATCGGCAAGAAGTACCGCGCGCTCATGGGCACGCTGGACGAGCGCAGCCACGACACCAACTCGCCCACGGACGAGACGGGCAGCGAGAGCGAGCACCACAACAACAACAACAACAACGTCGTCGCGTGAAGGCACGCGTCCCCACAGAGCTTCCGCTCGGCTTCCCCGGAGAGGAGCCGGCGTCCGGCATTCCGAACATCATTTGTATTCACTTACGCTTTTCTATTCCAAGTGCAGTGAAGCTGTAACAATGAAAATTGGGGTTAAGAGTAATTCATGCACAAAATTAATTTGTAAATCCCAGTTTCAAGACATTATTGAGTGAACAGCAGGACTGCTTACGTCAGTCTGGAGGACAATCTGTATTCAGAGAATGTTTCGATAAGTTTGTAAGCACTGCAAAAACAATTCCTAAAAATTCTAAAAAAAATTCTCATTTACAGTTTTATTTAAAACTAAAGTATTTTAAAATCATTGACTTAAAAAACTAAACAAATATTTGTTAAAAAAAAAATTCCTCCTCCAACTCCACTCCCCTTCTCTTTATATTCCAAGTGAGTATATGTTCAAAATTGATATTTGTATTTAAATTAGTTTCAAATTTAAAAAATAAAACTGATATTTTTATAGGCCTACGGCGAGTACTTCGGAGAAGATGGTGCGAATAATATAGCCGCCAGTGTCGTTTAGAAAATCGTACATTTCACTGCTGACTCATTATATTGTGTCATTTTCAAAAAAAGCAATTTTTCTGAAAATTACGTGGTTTTAGACTGTGCCCTAAGTGGTGCTGCAAAATTTTATATGTTGAAGCTGTGTAAAAAATGTACTAATTAGCAAATATTGAAAAATGTTTACACCAATATTATTTATTTTGAAAAGTACAAAATGTATAGTAATTTTTATAAAAGCCTAGGTAATGTACATTTTTCTGTTTTAAGTAAAACAGGATGTATGTTACAAAAATATATTTATGTATGTATGTGTATAAAATGAAAATTTATTTTAATTTGATTTCGACAGTTGTCATATTTCAATTAAGTTTGCAAAAATTACAAAACATAATAGCAAAAGTTTTCAAAGCATTGGGCAGCTCGCTATGTCATTTTAGATTGGTTAATTTTTTATAAAATGGAAAAAATTATTAATGATTATGAGGTGAAAGCAGTTAATGATATCTTCTTTTCTGTTTAATCATTATTAAAATGACTACTTTTATTATTTATATATCTGGTCATGATACGAGTATGGTAGCCCTAAATAATCTGTACAAATTTGACCAATTTTATTGATCAGTAACTTAATGCTTTAAAATTTTTCATCAGTTTAAAAAAATGGTGTGAGGACCATTAAAAGATATCTTTTATTCCTTACAATATCTGGAATTTTATTATTGTTGCTTAAAATCTTTCTTTATAAAAAGCTGTTTTTACATACCAGTATTTCATTCTCATGGTAATTTTGTGTTTTTGTTACACACAAATCTGATTTTAAAAGATTTTTTTAAATGGTTTTTGAATACTACATTAATTTAATTTAGGCCCTTTGTAGTGCATTAGAATATTTTAGGTAACGTTCCTAAACATTCAATGGACATTAGTAACCTTTATCACTGTTCTGCATAGGATATTTACCATACAAATATGGTAAGTACATTTGCTGTGCATCTTACTTTTACCTAAACAAAAGTACAAGAGATTGTGTGTTTGTATGGTAATTTTTCCATAAAATCTTTACGGTGAATTATTTCCATTGCATGTTTAGAAACATTAACAAAACATTTTTCGAAGTACATATAGCATTAAAGTGAATGTTTGTTGTCTGTCCTTTCGTTTTTCGAGCTAAAATTACAACTGACCTTCACCTGGATGTGATGCAATGATATGACCTAATGACTTGCAACTCATGGTGATTTTCCACTAGTATGGTGCATCAGAACACTGCTGGGACAATATTTTATGGTGAATAGCGATACAACCAAAATAACAGCCAAACTGAAGTTAATACACCACATAACACCAAAATGCAAAGCAAAACATAAAATGCAGTGAAATTCACCTCAATTACCTAATTTTGTCTGTTAAAATATAGAATTTATTTCATAAAACTTTAGTTTAGGCTTTTATTATATAGGTATTTGGGGGAAAAAAAATTATTTTAGTCAAATGTATTGTTTTTTTAAAGTAAAGTAAATAATAGCAGTGTCGTGAGGGGGGGTTTCAAATCGGCGCACGTGCATACCTTGGGCGCCACCACGTGGACCCGGCTACCGACTCTGTACCAGGGCCGTGACGTGACCCGTGTGGAGCTAGGCTCGACTTCCCCCGCTAGCTCTCACCGGCCCGCTATGTCACTGCTCGTGGGGTCTCACACCTCCGTCTCTGTGCTGGGAAACTCATGGTCGGGAATTAAGTGCAACGAGTCGGGTGAATATTGAGTTTTATTGGCGCCGACACGCATAGGCGTGCGCAGGACTTCAGTAGTGGTGGTGCCAGATTACACAACAGCCCTATCATCCACGGACCCGAGCCTAAAGCGGAAAAATTTGGATTTGAAAACGCAAAATTGTGCTATTTAAGGTGTTTCCGAACAAAAACATTAAATACACAGATGTAAAAATTTTAACATTTTTTTATGACAAATTATGGCTTTCAACGTTATAATCACCAGGAAAACTACTAAACTATTTACAGTTTTAAGCTTTGTTGAGCCATAAAGTAAATTGCACAAATTGTTTGCACGTAATGCTGGTGGCTTTACTTATATGTTTTCTGAAGACGCCAATTAAATGCTAGAAAAAACATTCTCAAATGTTAAGTATTAAAATCAACAAATCAAGGGAGTTTTTGTAACATACCTTAAATATGTAAGATATTAAAATAATAAAAATACACAAATAAGAGTGGGCAAAAGTTTCAACTTTTGGAATACAACAAAAATGTTTTGTCGGCGACTGCATATGTCATCGAGTAAGCCTATCCTTTTAACTAACTAAACTCACTCTCTCTTTTTTTTTTAAAAAACCCTGGTGGACGGCGGCTATTATTCCGTGCACCTGCTGAGTGGAGTGAACAGTGGACACCGAGCGCGCATTCTAGGAGAACTAGAAGAAGTATTTACATTTACATTTCAGAAGTTTCGTAGCCGCGGCCCGCGTGTACAACACAAGTAATTGCAACTGGCTTGTTTCCGTGTGTATAGTTGGTTCGATTGATAATTGATATACTGATAGTGTTATGAGCTCATATATATTACTCGACACGATTGGAAAACATATTTTTTTGGAAATAATACGGATTTTTGTAAGTATGTATTATTTCTGCTTTAAAAAATAAAATAACGTTAACCCTAATGGAGGTGCCAAGGCACCTGTGGCACCTACCGTGCGCATGCCTATGCCGACACGTACACTGACGACGCACACAGAAAACAGCACATAGTCCAGCTTTCATGCTGACCAGGACACCGCGTGGCCCGGCCCCGAAAGTGCAAGTCCGCAGATTAATCCAAAACGCTCCGGGGAGCTTTAATTAATTAATTTACACAGTCTGCTGCCGGGGTAGGCCTCGAAGATTGATTAAAAAAAGGTTTAAAAAAAATAGTTACGACGGCGGATGTTAACGGATTGGTTACGAGCAAAAGTTGAAGTCGACCAGGTGCTGAGATGCGTCCTACCCCGCACGGCGAACGGAAGAGACTGCCCCGGTCCCCGGGTGTCATGGCCGCAGGAAGTGCTGAACTTACCGTTAGTAAATTTATATGACAGACAATTAAGCATAAATATTTAGACCTTTTAAAAATTGCAAGTTAATTAAGATTTAAGGATTACATACTACAGATATTTAAGAATTACATTATTTAAAAAAAACATGCAGTCTCAACTGCTCCAGTTAGGGTGGGCAACCGGACACACGCACACGCACTCGTTGGCGGGAGGCGTGAAACAGAGGGTGTCGGTGGGAGGAGAGGGGGTCGGCAGTGGCGTAGCCCTGGTCACGTCAGCAGTCTATAGTTGATACCCACAGAGAAAGATGTTATTTTGGGTTTTTAACATAGAATTTTTCCTTATTTATATAAAGACAATTACAAAAAGTAAAATTTAAATTTGAAAATATGTCCAACTTTATCGTGAACTAAGATACATTATAGAAAAATACTGAATTTTTTGATTGCAGTGGTATTTTATATACCACATATTTTAAATGTCTTACCATAAATATTTGTAGCAGTTGATCAATGTGCTTAATATGATTTTATTATAGCAAATGTTTTATTTTTAATGACCATAAAGACAAAATCCACTATTTTTAATGATGGAATTTGTGTTTTTATAACACCATAAAATCTTTGCTCTACCTATTAGAGATGCTAAATCAAACTAAGAACGTAATATTAATATCCTCGTATAGATTTGGTCCATACATTTTGACACAAACTTCATGCTAATTAAATGACATTCATTGAATTTTATATTAAAAATAATTACAGTTTTGTGATTAACTTCAGGATTGTAGTTGTGTTTACATGTATTTCAGTGTTCTATGGTTCAATGATATTTTAACTGGTTATATTTTTGTTTTATCTCACTTTACCATAAAATCTCACACCTGCTCATCATTGGATATTTATTTACCTTCGTCAATAGCGACAATAGCTTCTGGAAAAAACCCACTGGGAGGTGGATTAGACATTGACAGTCAAGACCCTAGACTTGTTCTTGTGGGGTTATGTCGGGGACAGAGTGTATTATGTAGCAGGACTCACTGAGAAATACAGTTACAGACGTTGTTGCTGGTATCACCCGAGGTGTGCTGCTCAACACAGGATGCTAAAGTGAATGTCAGTTCAATGTTCTGGAGGCTACTTATAATAAACGTTTGGAAACACTTCCACACTGTAAAAAAATATATATATGAGTATGTCTAATTATTTTCATTAAATATAACTACTTAATGAGTTTATCTCTTTGTGTCGCAAGCCATACATATGTTCCTTTAAAGTTTTTATTATTATTTATATTATTATTATTATTATTATAAAAATGTTTGAAAGCCTTAATGGCCTACCTGGTATGACAGGTTGTATGTATTTTTAAGTGGCTTTTGTACGAATTGGCTAAATTCAAAACCTTTGTATCGCTAAAATTTAACTTTCAACAAATTGATTCTTCATATGTTTTTTTAGACAAATAAATTATTTAATTGCAGTACCTACTGTACTATTTTTTGGTAAACCTGGAAAACAGTTGTGTCAAATTACAATGTTATTTAATGTACTATACTAAATAACTAACCAAAATTTTTAGATGCACATAAATTTTTTTAAAAAATACATAAAGTAACAGAGCTACTTACCTACATTAAAAGTATTATTTGATCTTTATACTGTATGTATGTATAAGTGTGAATTTTTTGTAATGTGTATATATGCTTCTTGGTTTTTAAATAACATAACAAAATAATTATTTTTACAAGTGTACAGTGTAAATGAGTGAAAAGTAGTAACGAAATGCTTTTGGATTGCTAAAAGTAGTTTACAAATTTATATATACCTGTAAATACATTTGTATACGAAAACTGTGTATTTATACAGTAAATCAATTGTAAATAAAAGCTTTCTTCAGTATGATTGTACAAACTTAATTATAACTAACAAACCCAAAAGAACATTACTGTATTGGCTATACTGCTTGGGCCTCCATAAGTATATCAGATGTTTACATTAATCATTAGCAAACATCCAAAATTTAGGGTAGAACTACTGTAATGCCCCTCGTGCCTCTAAATTGAATTATGTTGAATTAATTAAAAGGAGCCTTGGAAACTTGCTGGATACAAAAAAAATAAGTTAAATAAATAAATGGATTTACCAGAGGCGGCACGAGTTGGGGAACAAACAAAATTTAGGAACTTCCTGTAACAAGCAAGGAGGAAGTTGGTGTGGATCGATAAAATCAATAAATAAAAACTACACGATTAACTTGATCTATAGTTTCCCTGTTTTATTTGCCCTGAAGAATTATCTTATTTCCATTATTTTACACACACAAGGTTTTAACAATTTTCAAAGATTAACAAAAAGAAAAATCGAAAAGAGGGCCGGCCCGTGCTTACTGAGAACAATTTACATTCGTAGTTTGACATATAAACATTTGCATTATAAGTTTCACACCCAAAGTTGTATGGATCCGATGATTACATTGATAATTAGTTCTATTCGCTCTACATTTTCTTGAGAAAAACACTGGTCGCTGGTGGTTTGGTCATCCGCTTAAAATAGTTCGTAGCTAGGTAAGGGGGAAATGTTGAATTTACATTACCACCCGGGGTCTTCAAACGATCACGTCGGGTAGTAGAAGCGTTTCTTCGAATGTGACCCACGGAACAGAAAGGGGGGGGTGGCCACGAGATGAGAGCAATCAATCTCTCCCCGTCATCGAACCCTGTCAAAACAGGGGAGTTGCCCAGCACGCTGCCATCGTGGAGTCAGCCAGGGACTGGAGCTCGCGAATTGCACGGCAGGACGCGGATGATTTCTTCATGATAAAATTTAAAAGAGAAAAATTTCTAAGGCAAATGACTAAACTGTGCAGACAGACTAATCTACTAGAATTGACTTGAGGGATAGCATCCCTTATACGAAGCGACTACATAGCGGTCGGATGAAGTCGTGCCGATTCGCCGATACTCGATGGAGGTCTGTCTGCGGACGCGACGCGAGTTGATCTGTGTCGCAGCAGGACGCGTCTCGTAATTAAAAGTGCCCACCGGCTCTAACAGGTGGAAGGGGGGGTGTCTGGGCCGCCGAAAAATACCGAACTTGCCCGAAAGCGGGCGGAGAAAAAAATCTAGCAGGAGTCTTGAAGTTGGCCACACTGGGCGACAGTAGCGATCTCTGTCGGAGAGGTCTGAGTTGAAAACAATCGACTCGCGCACGGCGTCCATATAACTCAAGGGAGCGCAAGTGCTGCTCTCTGGCGCCCTAGAGGGTAGGCAAGCGGAGAAGTTCGCGACTTGGTCGCTAGGTAGTGTTTGCTGTCAGTTCTGGCGCCTTCGTTTTTGCGGGTAGACCTTGAGAACGGTCACTGGTGTCCAGGGGGTTACGACCGGTCATTGGTCTTACTTGGAACTGAGAAGAGGGGGGGGGGGGGGGGGGTAAAATGCAACGCTGATGGGAAACTACGCCCCGTCGTGGCTGCAGAGGGGCGAATATAACACTAAGACGTGATGAAAAAGGCGAATCTCAGCTCGTCTCTGCGAACTGGTCGCCTGCAAGCTACAAGCTTGCCTATGCAGTTAGGGTCACGAAGAGAAATAATATTACAGGCTTGAGGCGTGACTGAAGGCGGGAGAAACGGTTAGCTGTCTGCCAGTCAGGGATTAGGCCAGCAAAATATATGATACGCCGATGGGAAAGGGGCTTCAGGGCACTGAGACAAAGTTTAACTCAGAGGAGTACACCAGACTAACAAATTAAAATTACACTATAGTAGAGCAAATAAAATTTCCACACAAAAATTTAAAATCATAATAAAAACTTAAAATATATCGTGTCGAATTTACTAATTAACGGCACACTACAACACTATAAAATGATTTTATTTCAACTGTAAAAAATTGAAATGGTGTCTGAAATCAGGCCAGGAACGTGCAAGAATTATTCCTTCTCCATTTTCCTTGAACCGTAATTTCAAGTGTAGCCGTCCCAAATGACCTCTCTGACGAGATGTTAAGCCCAAATAAGATTTAAAAAGACAAAACAAGTTTCCCTATATTTCCATCAAGTCACTGATGCTTCCTTGGTAAGTGTTGCTTGGCTCCAGGATTATTTTTTATCTGCTCACGCTGTCCAGTCCTCTTTGTTTTTGTTGACTAATGTTGGACAATGTATGATGTGAATTGAAATATTTACACTGCCATTGCCACAGAACTCTTAAGAATGACCGCCATGTGAAGGGTTGTCGAAAGGAACCAAGGCCCCTATCATTTAATGTAGAACTTTTCTAACCCCAGAATTTAAAAAAAAAAAAAAAATCTAAAGACTGTAAATATTATCTGTGCATACCACATTACTTGTAAGGTCTCCTATGAATTATATTATTTACAAGGTAATGACCGGCATGCTTCTGTATTTTTGTTGAAATAGGTATGCATATACAATGCATCTCTCTCTCTCTCTCTCTCTCTCATTCTCTCAATCTATCTATGTGTATCTCTATATATCTTTATCTACAAACACACACACACACATGAGCGTGAGGGATATTCCAAAAGTAAGTTTAGTCATTGTTGTTTTTGGAAGAGCAGATGGTACCCCAGGTGAAACAAACAATCGCCACAAGAACCCACACCCAATGCTGGTCCAACGACGGACGCAGCATCGGCGGAGGAGGAGAGCGCAGAAGAAGGGAGAGTGGCAGCAGACCGGCATGCACAACATTATTCGGTCACAAGCCACGATGGCAGTCGCCGGTGGAAGTGGGAGCAGTTGTCCCTGCTTTGAAAGCCGCACTCTCGGGACGTCACTTTCGCGACGATGCAGAGGTGGAGCGGGCTGTGCGGCAATTCCTTGCATCGCAGGGCACCGAGGTTCGCCAGAGTGGTTTCTTCAAGCTCCTTGCACGCTACGACAAATGTCTCAATGTAGGTGGCGACCATTATACCATGGTGTATTTTTTTGCGATAGTTTCTGTGTGAAAAAAAATTACAAAACTTAATTTCGGAATGTCTCGTGTGTGTATGTGTGTGTGTAAATACCTCTATCTCTCTCTTGCATATATATATATGTGTGTGTGTGTATATATTTCTATACCTCTATATATATCACACTACATTAAATATAAAAAATATAAAAAAATATATTTTACCTGTCACAGGTGACAAAAGTATATAAAAACACAAGCATATTCAAATTCAACTTTGTGTCAAAATTTCGAAGCAATCAGTGAAGAACTTGTGGAGATTTAAGATTTTAAATGAACAAACATTTACATTTTTATTTATAGAGATTTATTTATTATATTTCACATACCCACCAACAGTCCGGAGACGTTTACGGTGGGCACAACACATGCATACATAAGACTATGTAGTCACTGTAAGTACATAGGCACTGCCTTCCTGTAGGCACCTGAAGGGACGCACCGAAACAAGTAGGCACTCCTGCAGTTGGCTGACATACGTAAGCAGCCTGTACCACGTACTTGCAGGGACCTCAACAGACACAAACTAACATTAAATTAACATATATGATAAAGCAAAGAACAGGCAATCAAAATAACAATACAGGCTGGGGCTAAAAGTGTGTATCGGTTTTGAAGGGCTATTAAAGAAAACGGGCAACTTACAGAAATTAATTTTATTGGAATCAGTATACATCCTTATGAAGTTCTGAATATCAGATCGGGAAGATGTTGGCTATCAGCAGTGATACATTAATGAAGGTGGTTTTGAAATTCAACAACCGCTGTTCGGCACATTTCAAGGGGTATAGCTGTGATTTCCTCCCGAATTCGCATCTTTCATTTTTCCAAGGTGTGTGGACAATATTTGAAAACCTTTTCTTTGTGGTAACCCCATAGGAAGAAGTCACAAACTTACGATCAATGCGGGCCCTGGATTTGAACGTTTGACAACTTCCTGTGGAGTTACCTCAAGGAAAAGGTTTTCAAACATCGTCCTCACAACTTGGAAAAACTGAAGATGCAAATTCGGGAGGAAATCACTATGCCTCTCGAAATGTGGCGAAAAGTGGTCAAAGAGTTTTGAAATCACCTTCATCAATGCATCGCTGCTGATAGCTATCATCTTCATAATGTGATCTTCAGAACTTGAGCAATAAAAAATGGGGATGTATAATGATACCAATAAAATAAACCTCATTTCTGTAAGTTGTGAAGTTATTTTTTATTAGCCCTTCAAAACCGATATACGCCTTTCGTCCCACCCCACTTAATGAAACACATAAGAGACATAACTATTGAACATAGGATTTCCATTATGTGATTAAGCTAACAAACTACTTTTCAAGTTTATTAATCTTTGAGATTAGTCTATAAATAATATCATTATTGTTATTTAATGTACACAAAAATGATTATAAACGCCTATTCAATTGGGGAACTCTTAAGTCCAGTATTATCAAGAATACATCTACAATTTATTTTAGAGCTCTAACAACTGTAAACAAAAAGTGCAACCTGAAAGGGAATCTTAACAGGTTGAGAAAAATGTTTCAGATAAAAAGTTTTTATTTTTTATTTTGTATGCTTTCAATTTTGTTACTACCAGATGTGTTGATATTATTCCAAATTACAAATTTACAATAGACTTGTAGTTTTCATCTCAATAGGGTTAAACATGAGCATTGAAAAAAAAAAAATATTTTAAACTTAACTGTTCCCCCTTCCCCTACCACCAGCCCTGGCCATGTGGACGGCATCACGCACGTCACATGCAACACACGCACACTAACTGAGGTTAGCTATGGCATTGTCACCCAACTGGCAGGTCATCCTCAGGAAACACGGGAAGCCTTCATTTCACAGACGAGAGAGCCACACCCGAAGTTCATGCTCACTTTTTTTTCCGTTCTATCTCATTGTATAAACCGTTGTGGCATTAAATTTTGCGGTCCATTAGGATAGGTTAGCTACATTATAAATACTTTAAAACATTGTGGATGGTTGGTTATATTAGATAAGTATAGCTACATTAAAAATACTGTAAAATCATTTTATGGTTGCTTAGCAAATAACTTTTTAATATGTAGCTATCCAGGGCTAGGAAAGCGTTTACATGATTTCACAGTATCTTTAATGTAGCTATCCTAACCAAATCAACCGTCCACAATGTTTTAAAGTATTTATAATGTAGCTAACCTAACCTAATTGACCATTAGTTATCATGAGTTACAATGAACAAAAAAAAACCGAAGATGCACGATCGGGCGTTTGGCTCTCTCGTCTGTGAAAAGAAGGCTTCCCAAGAAACACAACTCTTGAAGAACTCACTTATCTTTTTGTGGCCAACGAAACAGGCACAGCTTACTAGGGAAGCAGTCGGAACTGAAGGTGAACCGTAGCAAAGAACCAGGGTAATGAATAAAGGGGTAAGTGCCCTTGTTCCTCCCCTCTCTTCTTTGTTCAGCTCCAGAAAGTACGTACACAGGAGAGAATATAAAGTGAGAGGACCAAGAGCGGAGAGACATGTGAGAGTCGTGAGACGTGGGACAGCATTGCCAGTGCTGCGTTGCATCAGAACTCAGGACGTCTGCAGCTCACGAAAGTCGCAAAACGCAACGAAACTGAAGAACTCGTCACAAAGTTATGAAACAGTAATGAAACTGATGATTTATTTGGTCACAGCAGTACCCTTAAAGTCCCTAAATAAACCATAAAGGGGCTGGAAGTCACATTACTTTAATTTCCACCAGCCTTTTTCTAACTTGCATTTTGTTTACTGACTCCTCACTTCAGTTTACAGTTGCACAGACGGGCGGGCCAGCATCCCCCCCCTCAAATTGTGGGGGAGGGGGGGGGGCTGGTCCACTAGCACTTGCCAAATGGTCTTGGTAAGGATCCTTCGGATGTGACCACCAACACAACAACCAAACCTTTTGCTTTCAGGAGCATTGCCACTTGCAACATTCTCTTTTCTCGGAAGGATATCCTTCTGATATCTGCAGGATTCTGACTCCTATCGCTGCATGAAACTTAATTTCTGGCCTCAAAAATTTAAGTTTCTTTCTCTCAGAAGTTATGTGCACGCAATCTTCAGCCAATTAAGTGGACACTCTCCGACTATTTATGTTTAATTTGTGACTATTATCTACCTGAAGTGAGGAGTCAAAAAAATAAAATTCAAATAAAAGACTGTTGGAAACTACAGTTTTGCTACTTTCAGCCCCCGTACTGTTCATTTACGAACTTTTTCGGGACTTTTGAGAACTGTATACATTCCAAGTTGTGATGCAACACATCACTGTTAATGTTCTCCCTAATCACACGGATATCCTCAACTTTGTGATCACACATGTGATCTCGTATTTATTGTTGTGTTAGATTTAATTTACTTAACAAGGTCAAACAAATGATACTGCAAATCAGAGAAGGCTGAATTAAACCACAATGGTTTAAAACACAGTTTAAATAGTTTTTTTAACAATGAATTTTTAAATATATCTTTATTTTTTTTATGAAAGGTCTAATTCTACTCTTATAACCACAAAAGTTTCTTTTGAATTACAGGAACAAAAATGTATATACTAATCACGATCTTATCATTTAAATTATCTGAATAAGTTGTAAAACATACCCAGCAAAACACTACTCTAAAATTAAAAATATTAAATAGTTAATTCCTATTCTGTGGGAAATCCCCAACATTACTGAAAGTTCCCATTCTGCTGGGAACATCCATTCTAGGGAGAATTCTCTTCCTGAGGGTAAATAACCTTTCTGTGGTTAAGTCACAGTGCTATATTTCCTAGACTTCAGTTCTTTCATGTTATAACTTTTCTGGTTCAACATGAGTGGCAGAATGTGGGATGTTGTATGGTTTTCATAAGAACATGCTGAGAACCAAAATAACTAATGTAATAAAAAAAATAGGCTTAAACCTAAAATACCTAGTTTAAGAAATAACCCAGGTTGTTTGGTTTTTTGACGTGACGTCTAATAAATCTATGAATGCTGGCTGCATGCACAAAAAATTGTCCCACTACGGATGTCCCACTACGGATGTGTCCTGTTTACGCATGCGTGGCATCTCTCTGGTATGATGCGGACGGTACAGAGAACTCAGCCGGCACGAGGTGGCGTACTGCTCAGGTTTCACCCCGCCATGCTGCAGGGATAGGCGGGTCGCGCCGGTTGGATCACGCCTGCGCATATCGCCACACACAGCTTGGGGCAGACGACAACATAACGGGGTTCGAGGTTATTGTTGTGCACCGCGCCACGGGAGTATATTCGCAAGGAAATGGCGTTCTTACAAGTATGTATTATTTTAATTACTAGTGTAAATCAGTATATTTAAACAGTGTTGAATGAGTATTGGTTTAGCTGTGTAACTAAATATTTATTGCTGGTACGATACTTTTCACGCTTTAGTTTGACATTAGTAATTATTTGTCATGAATTATTATTTGATCAACTAAATTACACACCGTATTATAGTTATGAGCCCACCAGCGTGTAAATATTTCGAGTCCAACAGAGAATATGCTAGTTAAAAGAAATTCAAACAAATATCGTGCGTAGAATAATATTAATTTATAACATCTCAAACAATTGTTTCCAATATGGCCCCGTGGCTGTGCAGTTAGCAACGCTGACTACTGATCAATAGGTTGGCGGATCAAATCCCGGCGGCTGAAATGTTTTTTTTGTACTTGTAAAAATAAATACGGCGCGCACGACACTTCAAAAGTAATAAATATATTTGAATTAATGAATGCAAATAAGAGTAAATTTATTAATTAAATTGTAGATTTCATTTCACTCCTTCTTTGTATCCATACAAAATAGTGATAATTCAATATTATTCATAAAAGTATGCGGAGGTAGATTTTATCATACAAAAGATAGAAACAATTTTTAAAAATTTCTTCCTCAAAGAATATAATATTTTTAATGCCTAAATGGTTTGGTTGCAAAAACCTATTACGGCTCAGTCTCAGGCCGAATATGATATTTCCTTTTCTTCTGGATCAATAATTTCATCAATGTTTTGTTATGACGTTGTCACGTTAAACTATCGTCCGTAAACCGACTTTACAGACAACCAATTTTTTATTTATTTATTTTTTTGGAAGCGCCACACACGTCACGTGGTTCGGCTCCGAACTGGCAGCAGGCGCGGACCAACTGCACCGCTCGCAGCGCCCCCCACCACCCCCATAACCATACGTTCACCCGTGATAAGGAGGTCGGGGGGTCACCGCGAGTGAGCGAGCGGTAAATATGTAGTTGAGCAGTATTTGCGAAAAAAAATGTTAAAAATCCGAAAATACCTTTATTAGACGCTCTTCAACTTCCTCTTTTCATTAAAAGCAGCGGAGGTAAGAAATTCCAAACACTTTAGGAGATATCGAATTTTTAAATTTCATCATATGTAGTTGGGCGGTATTTGCGAGAAAAAAAATGTTAAAAATCCGAAAATACCTTTATTAGTTGCTCTTTAACTTCCTCTTTTCATTAAAAGCGGCGGAGATAAGAAATTCCTAATACTTTACGAGATATCGCCGTTCTTATTTTGCATACAAGACCTGTGATTATCATTCGACCGCTGCCATTTTTTTATTTTGCCGTGTGTTTGTTAATGCCTAATTAATGAAAATGGTCGATTAGGTCAGGTCAGTTACATTATAAATACTTTGAAACTAAGCGTACATTAGAAATAATATGAAATTATTTCAATGGTTCTTTAGTTTTAAAGTATTTATAATGTAACTGACCTGACCTAACAAACCGGGACAAAGGATGAACAGAAACAACTCACGTAAAATTTTTTTGTTACTTATTACTTGCGCAACAATAAAAAATAAGACTTTAAAATTAGAAACGTTAAAAACTCGCTTAAGTTGGAGGCGGTAATTAAATACTGTTTTAAACAATAAATGAAGTAAATAATCACGTATTGGTTAATTTGAATTCTGGCCTATCACGAACAATCACGTGACATCATTATCCAATAAAAAAAATAGATGCTCGTAAACAAGAAACAATGTTGAAAGCCACATGAACGCACTGCTATAATTGTGATGAAATTTAAAAATTCGATATCTCCTAAAGTATTTGGAATTTCTTATCTCCGCCGCTTTTAATGAAAAGAAGAAGTTGAAGAGCATCTAATAAAGGTATTTTCTGATTTTTAACATTTTTTTCCCGGAAATACCGCTCAACTACATATGATGAAATTAAAAAATTTGATATCTCCTAAAGTATTTGGAATTTCTTATCTCCGCCGCTTTTATTGAAAAGAGGAAGTTAAAGAGCATAGAATAAAAGAATTTTTGGATTTTTAACATTTTTTTTATCAAATACCACCCAACTACATATTTACACTACTGCAAGTAGATGTGTGTACCCTCCTCGCCTGCTTTGCTAATGCCCCAGGGTACAGATCTGTGTAGTTTTGTAATAAAACAAAAAAAAATCCAGGATTAGAGATAGGTATCCAAATTAGGAGCACATAAAAACACTATTTCATGAAGTCTTAAGTCATTCATTAGCACGTATTACCAATTTTGTAACTAAGGTGATTATCTGGGTATTTTCCAGTAAATGGTATTATAAGGTTTATGACTTTACTATAATAACATCCAAGTTTGAACTTTACAGCACATTTTTAATGAAACAAAAAAAAAAGAGTGGGTATATTAGTTCAAATACATAAAACCATTTTTTAAGGTTGCAGTTTTTTTTTCTCTTTGAGAAAGGAACAAAATACCTTTACAATAATTAAATATAATTCAAAACATTAAAATTGACTACGTGTTTATCTTGCATTTTCGGCTACTTATTTTGGGGCTTGCCAGGCATTATTTCATATTCCTTCCGAGCTGGGAAGGATTCCTTTCCTTTGACCTCTGTCCCCAAACTGCTACTGTCCCTCGAGGCGGCTTCTCTCTCGGCGATCTTCCTGGCGTTCTCCTTCTTCACCTGCATGAGAGCCAGGTTCCTCAGCACTTCCTCCTCCTTGGGCGCTTCGCTGCGCCGACCTCTGAGCCACGCCTCCCACTCCGCCGGCACCTGCTGCTCGAAGTCTTCCTTCTCCTTGGGCGCGAACCACCGCTCCGCCCGGCGCTTGCCCGCCCGCGGGTCGGCCGGGATCTCGAAGTACGTGTTGCCCAGGTGGTCCTTTCCCATCTCGTTGCCGAACATCTGCCGGGGCCTCAGAGAGTTCACGAGGTTCTTCAGAATTGTTGCCACAATACCTCTTCCTTCTTTTGCCATAACTTCTGAGTACACCCAACAAAAGCATTAACAACTATTCATGAAGCACATATATCAGATATGTAACTAAAGAATTAAACACTTCCAACATTTTTACTCATGCATACAATAGCTAGCTACACACATGACCAAAGACTATATAATAGCACATGACTGACCATATGATCGCTTGCCCTGCTGAGAAGCAGTGTTACTTTGTTTGTTTACAAAAAATTCCTAAAAAAATAATTCCCGCGTGCTAAAGATATTCGGGATAATTATTTTTAATACGAAATTAAGCAAACATTTTATTCAAAATAATATATTTTTTGATTTAAAATATTTGACACCTACCTGAAAATTGTATATATTATTTATTTTAAAAATATACACAAAAAAATTATTGGGAAAAATAGATTTATTTGAACGGCAGTACTGAATTCAAACAATTCAACCCTCAACTGTTCAGTGTTGAGAATGAGCATGGTGTGAAATTTACAAGGTGTCTGTAATTTGAAAGTCAATTACAATTTCACTACTATCCAAAATGAACTATGCGAGCTATTCTTTTATGAGAATGATGAAGTCGGAAGTGCTTAAAAAGTGCAGAACAGTGGGTAGTGTGATGTTTAACAAGTACTTATTTATCACAAATGTCGGCATATCTGTAACCTTGTCAGGAACAGGGGACGTCATTCAGCAGCATTATGAAATACTGCGCGACCGAGACGTGACATGGGACAAAACCAGGACGTTCAACATGTCCGCGTCAGGCTTGACTGTGGGGATAGTTTGCCATCACTTGTACAAATATTTGGACAGGACGTTTCCAGGGAGAGCGGTGAGCACAGTCCTGAAGAAAGTGTTGATAGACCAGTTAGTTTCCTCGCCTCTCTGCATAGGCACGTTCTTCGCCACTCTGGCGTACCTGGAAGGTGCCAGCGCCGGCGAGCTTGTGGAAGAGGTTAGGCAGAAAGGTTGGCGACTGTACTTTGCGGACTGTGCTATATGGCCACCAGCACAGGTTGTCAACTTTTACTTTGTACCTCCTCATTTAAGAGTGCTATATGACAACACTATTTCCTTGGGTTTCGATGTTTACTTTTCATATGTGAAAAACCAACTGCCTTTGGAAAGTAATGTTAAAAGTGAGAGAACGTGAAGGTGCAACCTGGTTGTTAGATACTCAATAAAAATAATTTGTTTCAATTGCAAGCAGATTATTTTAAGAGTAATTTGGACATGTACAATATGTTGATGTTTACAACCAATGTCCAAGCAGATTGAATCACCCTGCGAGGCATAAGTTAAGCCTATGCTAGAACTAATTGAATGTGTCTAAGCCCTTGTATTTGGCCGACGTTGCCGCAGCCTGTGGGTTTTCTTGGGGTGCTCCATTTCCTCCACTAATTAATTCCATAACTGCTCCATCCCATCTTACCTTACCTCACGCATTCTTCAGGCTGGCCGGAACAGGTCTGTCCCTCGGGCAGGGCAGCCGGCTCCTTGAGTGTCAGCCCCGTTCCATCCATGCAGACCCTGCCGCATGTCGATTATCATTTCATTTATACTTTCTGCCAAAAATAGTAAGCACAATCTTTTACAGTGTGTACTGGGCTTTGGATACCCTACTGGAGCAGTAAGTATTCATAACCTAGATATGACTGGCCTCATTATTCCTGATGACATACGGATTGGAGAGATTAACAATCCTTTTACTTGTACGTGGTTGCAAGTGGAAATTTAGTTGGCATTTGCACCAATTTGTATGATCGTTGCTGGACGTCTCATGCATCTTGCAGTTTCATGCTAATTCCTTTGGCTGGTGGTAATAAACCTGACTAACTGTACCTGTAAATATAGATTGTTAATGCGTTACTAAGATGATTGCTGCGTGATGATAAAGAAAACACTAGACTGTAAATTGAATTGGAAAAACTGAGTGAAAACATAATGCTTGTGCCATTAGGGCTAAGATTGTTTTTGGCAATGCAATGTACTACAGACTTCCACAAACTCTAGGAGCCAGCAATAAAAATAAATACTACATGAAAAGTTCTACTTTCAGATTTTAATTCAACATTAAAGTATTAAAAGGTACCTATAGGATAACTTGGTTCAATAACAGTAATTAGATTTGACTTATTTACATTTTAAATACTCTCCTGATTCTTGTACCAGGTTATTTCTGTAGAACAGTATTTTGTAAGAACAAAATTGACTGGATGTATTTAAAACAATGTATGGTTGTATCTTGGCGTCTCAGCAGAAGTTGCCAGCTATGAAAAGCAAGAAGACTTCATGGTAACCCGGCTGTTGCCCGTGATTTGTAGAACATTACGAGGAGGTTCTGTCACCACACACAAGTTAATCTGGCAGACAAAATTCACTGGTCAGTAAGGAGTATGGGTGTGAAATACACGAAAAAATTTTTGAGTGAATCTGTGTACAGTGATGGAAAGCAAAGCAACCTGTACATATTGATAAATTTTGCTTGAAGGAGGCTAAAGGTCTCTTTACACACACCAGTGCCGTGACAGTGCCGTGACAGGCCCGTGAGTGCACCAGCGAGGTGAAAAAATTTCTTCCAGGAATTCTAAGGGTGTTGTTCAAACCCAACCGTGGCGTGACCGTGGCAGTGCAGACAGTGCTCTCGCCGACGCCGCACCGTGGTCGTCGTATTTCTCGCCACCGATATTTTCTCGTTTCACGACCGCGCCACTGGCAGATTTGTGAGTGTCTTGTAGCTTGTAGTGTTTTAAACATGAATGACGAACAACTCATTGAATTAGTTTGTGGCAATACCGTTTTGTATGATCTGTCAAATCCTAAATACATGGACACAGAATTCAAGAATACCCTGTGGACAAAAATAGGAGCGGAAATGAATACAACTGGTAAGTAAATACATGTACATATATATAGTAATATTTCATAGTATTGGCAATGCAACTGCACTTAGGAATATTTTCGTCACTGTACATACTGAAAATATGGAAAATGAATACATTAATAATATGTAATCAAATGGTACACAATTGGTATAAGTAAGCATAGTATCAAAATTGTAAGTAGTGACATATATGATCATATGTTTTGCACAGTGTACTTTAGTTGTGACTATAAGTTTAGAGTATAGGCTATCTAGGTATTTCTTTGCCAAGGCAGAGACCCTGGCTCAGAAGAGAAATAGTTTGTGAACAGTTCTCTGATACGAAATACACCTGTCGTAGCATTGCCTCCTTGCAAATGTAAATTACGTAGTGTGTGACCTCCTCCCCCCCTGCGCAAATCCACTTCCTGAGTAACGTAATTATATGTATTTCTATCGTATTTCTTAATGAAGTTATGCAGTAAGCAAGTGGCCAGAATTATGTCATCTACGTACTTTGGTACGGCTTGAATCCGCCTATTATAAATTCTAATCTTTTGAGACAATATTCCAAACGCGTTTTCTGATGTCCTCCTGGCGCGACTCAAACGACTGTTGAAGCTACGCTTACTGTCATTCAACTCATCTCCTGGATAAGGTCGCATCAGATAGGTTTTGAGAGGAAAAGCCTCATCAGCTACAAAAACGTATGGGACGTGAGTATCAGTGTTTGGTATGGTAGAATCTGCTGGTACATTCAAAGACCCTTGCTGAAGTGCTTTACCTAAATTTGATGTTGCAAATATTCCCCCATCACTATTCTTGCCATATGCCCCTACATCGACAGCAATGAAGTTACAGTAAGCGTCTACAAGTGCCAACAAAACTATAGAGAATGTCTTTTTGTAATTAAAGAAAAGTGATCCAGTGTTTGGAGGAGCCTGAATAGTGACGTGCTTCCCATCCAACGCTCCTATGCAGTTTGGAAAATTCCAAATGTCACTAAAGTCCTTAGCGATGTTCTTCCACATGTCCTCTGTGGGCGTAGGCATCAATTCGTCCATTAAAGTTTCTGTAATTATTTTGCATGTTTCTCGTACGATCTTGTGGACTGTACTATGACCCATGCGATAGCTAAACTTGTGATGTTTTTATGTTTATGGGTTGGTACGGAGGAGGAAGTGTTGTTTTGTCGGAACAGGGTCGGATATAGAGAGTGTTTTGTTTTGTGGTTGTATTGCCGTTTTTGTTGATTGTTCAAGGATGTGGAGAGTTGTGTTATGGAGAAATGGAAATATAAATGTGCTGATTAAGGTTTCAACGTCATTATCATTGCAAACGTAAAAGTGGCGACGAGGATGGGATATTAGTTAAAGGAAAAGTGTTTACAGTGGTTAGAGTGTCATGGCGTTAGGCAAGATTCCTGAATTGAAAATTAGTGAGCCAGACACGTGGCCACATTACAAAACACGATTTTCATTTTTCGTCGAAGCTAACAAAATCAAGGAAGAAAAACAACTACGAGCCACGTTTTTAACACTCATTGGAGAACCGGCTCTTGCGCTACTTGCATCTATTGTTACGCCAAGGGAATTGATCGACTGTAGTTACGATGAACTGCTTACTGCATTGGACGGGCATTTTGACCCAAAGAAGAATGAAATTGCCGCATGTTTTGTGTTCGCAAATAGAAAACAACATCATACAGAGTCCATATCAGATTTCGTGGCGGAGTTAAAAAGGTTGTCAAGGGGGTGTAATTTCCAAGATTTACAAAAACAGCTTTTGATAAGGGTAGTTTGTGGAGTGAAATATGAGAAACTTCAGCATCAGTTGTTATCGGAGACGGATTTAACGTTTGATAAGGCTGTAAAACAGGCATTATCTTTTGAGGCGGCTAACAAAAACATTGAGACAATTCTAGCTGCAGATAGCGAGGTAAAACAAGTTATAGGTACTAGGAAAACGGTAGGCGCAGTGCAAGACTGCCAGTATGTGGTTGGAAAGAAGGAAGATAATTTGAACAGTAGAAGTGAAGTGGTGGTGACATGTTTCCGATGTGGTGCCCTGGGTCACAAGGCACCGGTGTGCCGCCATAAGTCTACAATTTGCTCGCACTGTCAGAAAGTAGGTCATTTAAAGCAAGTATGTAGAAGTAATTCGGGAAATAAGGTAAGCCAAGTAGATGTTTGCAGCATGGGTAGTAAGTCAACTGAAACTAGAGAACTGTGTAAGGAAGAGGATCACTATGCAGGGCTGTATAATGTAAAGTCATGTGAACATGCCATCAAACCTTACAAGGTTAACATACAAATAAATGGACGCAGTCATGAATTTGAAGTTGATTCAGGAGCCGCTTTAACTATTATAAATCGCAATGTGTTTAAAAAAATTTGGCCTGAGGTAAGGGACCGACCTCAACTAGTACCTAGTGACTTAACGCTAGCAGTGTGGGGTGGAAAAAAAGTGCCTGTTTTTGGCAAGATATCTGTGCCAATTAAATTTAAGGAGAAGGTTTTTGTAAAGGAGTTGGTAGTGGCTGATTCTGCAGGACGAAGTTTGTTGGGTAGGAACTGGTTCGGAGATCTAGGAATATCTTTGCAAGGAATACATGTTATGGATGTAGATGACTCGATTATTCAATCATATAAACCCTTGTTTAATGAAGATGGGTTAAAACCCCTGAAGGTACCACCAGTACATATAGTATTAAAGGAGGATGCAGAACCAATGTTCCAGAAAGCTAGATCTGTGGTGATACCATTACGTAACAAAGTAAATGAGACCTTGGAGAATTTGGTAAAGGAGGGGGTTTTGGAGCCTACAAATTTTTCAAATAGGGCAACGCCGGTTGTGCCGGTATTAAAAAAAGACGGTACTATTAGAATATGTGCAGATTACAGCAACACAGTAAATAGGTGTGTTAAGCCAAATGCATACCCGTTGCCCATAGTAAAGGAGCTGCTGGTAAATCTTTCGGGTGGACAAGTTTTCTCTCACCTGGATGTAAAGCAAGCATATTTCCAATTACCAATAGATGATACCTCATCAGAAATATTAACCCTTAGCACATCACGCGGGTTGATGAAAGTAAAACGACTGCCTCAAGGTTTTTCTGCGGCCCCAGGAATATTTCAGAATTTTATGGAACAGCTGCTGGCGGGCATTTCAGGAGTTGCAATATTTTTGGATGATATTGTTATTTCAGGGGCATCCAAGAAGGAACATGATAATCGACTGCATGAAGTATTTTGTAAAATGTCAAAAGTAGGAATGAGTTTGAATAAGGACAAATGCAAGATTTCGGTACCCGAAGTAAAGTTTGTAGGTTTCACAGTGAATAAGTATGGCATTCAGCCAGACTCTGAGAAGGTACGTGCCATCCACGAAGCACCGGTCCCCAGGGACAAGACTGAATTGAGAGCATTCTTAGGACTTTTAAACTTTTATGAGTCTTTTCTGCAGGGAAAGGCTCATATTGCTGAACCTTTACACCAATTGCTAAAGAAAGATGTAACGTGGAAGTTTGGAAAAATAGAACAGGAAGCTTTTGTTGCATGTAAACAGTTACTACAGTCTAATGCAGTGTTGGCACATTATAGTGAAGACAAACCTTTAATCTTGATGTGTGATGCCAGTCCGTATGGATTGGGTGCAATTCTGGCAGTAACAGAGCGGGATGGTCGTGAACGACCAATTGCTTTTGCATCAAGGACTCTGTCACCAGCTGAACGAAACTATGGCCAGTTTGACAAGGAAGCGTTAGCTATGGTTTATGGAGTCCAAAAATTTCAAAACTTTTTACTTGGACGAGAGTTTACAATATACTCTGACCATAAGCCATTGTTAGGGGTGTTCGACCAAACCAAACCAATGCCAGGAATTGTATCACCTCGCATGTTGCGGTGGAGATTGTTTCTGTCAGCATACACCTTTGTTCTGAAGTACAGACCAGGGCCACAGCTAGGAAATGCAGATGCCCTGAGTAGACTACCTTTGCCAGATACTGTTACAGATCCGCCCAACCCTGCAGATATTTTTTTTTTGGAAGGTGAAGATGCAATGTATGAAGCTGCAGACATTGCAAAGGCAACGGTCCAGGATGTTCAGTTGAGGAAGGTTAAGGCTTGGATTGAAAATGGGAAGATTGATTTCGGCGATTGTACTGCCAACTCACAGCTGGAAAAATTCAAGTCTCGGTTTAATGAATATTCATTGTCAAGAGGTTGCATTTTATGGTCAAACCGGGTGGTCATCCCGGAGGTGTTAAGAAGGCCAATTCTTCATGAACTACATCTGCATCATCCAGGAGTGGTGGCAATGAAGGAACTGGCGAGGTGTTATTTTTGGTGGCCAGGATTGGACTCTGACATTGAGATTTTGGTGGGTGCCTGCGTTTTGTGTCAGCAGTCGCGACATAGTAGACCATGTGCAAGAAACTCGTTCTGGTCAAGGCCAGCAGGTCGGTGGCAACGTTTACACATTGATTATTTGGGACCGTTTCAAGGGCAGAACTATTTGATAGTGGTGGATGCGTTTTCAAAATGGTTGGAGATTATTCCCACCCGGTCCACGAATTCTGCAGTTGTTATTCGAGTTTTGAGAAACCTGTTTGCTACCCATGGATTACCTGAGAGTGTTGTGTCAGACAACGGCACAAATTTTACATCACAAGAGTTTCAACAATTTCTGCAGAGAAATGGTATTGAGCATGTCCTAACACCACCATATCACCCATCCAGCAATGGGATGGCAGAACGAAACGTTCAAACGGCTAAAGATGCGTTACGGCGGATGGAAGGGCGAAACATTGATGTAGAATTGCCCAGGTATTTGTTAATGCGTAGGAACACTCCAAATCAAGCCACTGGGAAATCACCAGCAGAATTGATGTTCAACAGAAGATTGAGGACAGTTTTTGATAACATGTACCCAGGTCGACAAGTTTACAAGCAAATTCCAGTGGAGAAGTTTCGAGTGTTCCAGCCTGCTGAGTGGGTGTGGGAAAGAAAACATACCAGTGATGTGTGGAAATCTGCAGTGATTTTAAACCAAGAGGGGAAAATGTGCTATAAAATTAGGTTAGAAAATGGTAGAGTTTCAATGCGCCATGTGGACCAGCTACGGGGAAGGTACCAGGGGCAGAAGAAAGACCTACCAAGGGAAGAAGATAAAGAACTAGTGACGATGCCATGCGTAACGGATGCTGGGGGAAACAGAGGGGCAGAAAATTGCAAATTAATTCTCAGTGGAAGGAAGAGTATCCAAACGAATGCAGAAGACGATGAAGAAGAGCCATTCCGAGGTTTCCCTAGTACAAATGAGGATAATGCAATTGCTGCTCTGCCTAACCCTGAGCAGGGAAATGAAGGAAGCCCTATTACTGCTTTGCCTAACCCCCAACAGTTTACAGACAACAGCTTCCCCGTCCACCGGCCTGAAAGAGAGTTTTCCAAGACTTCAGTCCTGCGGCGTTCACAGCGTTCTATAATAAAGGAAAACAGTAAATATAAGGACTTTGTGTGATCTATGACTTTAGTAAAGGTGCTGTCATTTGTACTTTGTGTAAGGAGGTTGTTTTTAGATTGGTGGGGAGGACTGTGATGTTTTTATGTTTATGGGTTGGTACGGAGGAGGAAGTGTTGTTTTGTCGGAACAGGGTCGGATATAGAGAGTGTTTTGTTTTGTGGTTGTATTGCCGTTTTTGTTGATTGTTCAAGGATGTGGAGAGTTGTGTTATGGAGAAATGGAAATATAAATGTGCTGATTAAGGTTTCAACGTCATTATCATTGCAAACGTAAAAAAACTAAATCGTGTTTAGCGCATCACCAGTAGCCAAATACCTGAAACAAAAATAAAACGTATGTATCCACTTCATGGGAAACCATTAACATCATGCATACGTTTGTGTACATTGAGTTCAAATGTCAAAAAGTCAAAAAATTCACTAAATAATATAAAAGTAATTTAAAAAATGTAGAATAGTTAAAACCTTTTAAAAGTTTTTAAAATAAAAATTGTAAAGTTTACCACAGTCCACAAAAAATGAGCTAAATAAAACATTTTTCCAATACAAACCACAATATGTAATAATTTTTCAAGTTGTCACAAGATATTCCTCCATGTAAACAAATGTATTAATATGTTACTACATTGCCCGCTATATATCAAAATCTGAACATTCTTAAAAATGTTCTAATATGTTCGTAATAGCTTAACCCCCACACTTCCTGAAACAGTATAAACTATATTTTAAATCCTTTAAAATAATTGCAAAGAATTTAATAATTTAAGCACAAATTTCTGAAATTAAAACAAATATTTCAACAGACCACAAATTGTTCCCAGATTAATGAAAATAGTTCACCACAAAGGTTTTTAAAAGGTTTTAAACTTTTCCGACATTTTTTGAACCGTTTTAACATAGCGTTTTAACATTTCTTGTAACGCAACAATTTGCGCCGATTTTGGAATGACGTTCTGCATATAAACATATCGCTATTAGAAACATAGTACGACTAAACTTATTATTTGTTAGGTAAATTAATAACACAGAAATGTTATCTAACTTAATTTATTTGCTGTGTGTTTCAGGCCCGTTATGTAAAACTAGATGGGGAAACATCAGGGATAACTTCAGAAAGTCGTTGAAGAAAAATAAAACTGTGAGTGGTCAAAACTCCAAAAATGTGAAGCTTTACAAGTATTCTGAGCAATTGAGCTTTTTGAAGCACTATTTCCAGGAGAGGGAGACAAGGAGTAATATTTATGCAGCAGCAAGTAACGAGGACCTCAGAGGCGAGGTTGACGTAGATGAGTCTATATCTTGTCACCACGACGAAGGTGCTGAAGACCAAACAATGGAAGCCAATACGTCTGTAACTGTACAGTCACAAAGTCACACTTGGACCAATCCAAAACCAACAGGTTCAATTCAAAGTGTAATACCACGGAAGAAAACAAAACAGTCATTACCAAATACTGCAACCCCAAAAACTGCCGCTGCTACAGTGATGGAATATCTCATAAAAAAGAATGAAAGTGGGAACTGCTCTTCACCGCCACTACAACATCCCGTTGATGCTTTTCTTTGTGGAATAGCTCCAGCTTTGAAGAAATTGCCGCCTCATTATTGGCATTATGCTAAATCAGATATTTTTGCTGCCGTTCAAAAGTATGAGTTCAAACTACTTCTAGACCAGCAGCAAGTTCCGCAGTCGTCTGGCTCATCCCACGGATCCAACCCTACGTTTCCGGAACAACCTTCCCCTGCAGGAAGCTCTCATCACTCTTCTTTAGCGAGTGCATATCAAACATCAACACCATCTACTGATGAAGCCCAGCCAGCCACTCCAGTCAACTTTTCATTGCAAGAGTATTACCAGAGTTATTCAGAATGAAAATAAGCACAGTTTGTGACATTTTCATCTTTTCTTCTCACAGTCGCGAAATTTAAAATATTTAAATGTAAATTGTTTTCATGTATTTGTTTTCGAAGAATATTGCACATACTTATACTAACATACATATTAGGTTTTCATTTATAATGTAGTGATAGATTCCTAATACAGAGGATGGTCCTTAACTACAGGTACAAACTTAGTAAGAAGATTATTTATAAAAATTTAAGTAGGTTGATACATTCAACCATTCCAAAATTAACAGGGGTAACCACCCTCTAATAGGATGTAACTTATGTGTCATCGGGATAATGGAAGATTTGACGATGTTTTATTGAGTAATAATGTGAAGTTCACAACAATGGTTCTCTTACTGCAACTGTGTAAGATGCATAATTTATGCAAAAAAAAGCACGCAAAGCTTTGGATGCAGCGAGTGTGTCAGGAAAGTACAGGTAATGCTGCATATCAACCAACATTTGCTGTGATTTGAACAGCAATGTTAGAGTACTGCCGTTTTACCAAATTCATTTACGGGTATTTTCATTAAATACGTACTTCTACCACCATATTTAAAGGGTCATTACTCCCTACATTTGTCATAAGGAATCACCTCTGCGTTTGTACCTGTGGGCTATAGTTCATGACCACCGTGTACATAACATATCATATATATTACACATGTTATATTTAATCACATATAATATGGGTATAGTTGCAATTAATGATGGTGGACAAATACTGATTTTAGATATTTAATTCTACTAAACTTACTGTTATTCATGTGTGTTAGTCATATACACCAGCTTACCTCAGGCATACGGCGAGCCATTCTCTTGCTGTGATGGCTTTCCTCCAGTGAGTGTCCCGCTTTTGCAGATAATCTTCCAATTTCTTCAACAGTAAGTTGAAGGTATTTTCTGACATTCTAAAATATTCATAAAACTTTGCTCCATCGTCTGTCAATTTACTGTACAAAGTAGCAAATTCCCCTTCTCTTCCTCTATTTTGCCACGCCTGATGGACCCACTTCCGTTTTTTCACTTGCTCTTCCTCTTCTTCATCCAAAATCACAGCAATAGCCAAGAGGTCATCCTCCGAGTATGTAGCCATCTCGCTCTCTCAATTTACTGCTACGCGCCGTGCCGGGTGAAACACTGACCATTGTGACTAAACAGCACTGTGACATCACGGCCGGTGGATTCACGGGCCGGTCACGGCACTGTCACGTCACTGTCACGGCACTGGTGTGTGTAAAGAGGCCTTAATGGAGTTGGTTGCTGAAAGAGGTGACAAGCAACAAAGGACACTGAGGCTGGGGCTCTACAAAATGACACTGTGTGGTCTTGAAGATTTTATAACTTTAAGAGGAATTAAGTGATAGATAAAAAAAATTGGAAAATTAAGTAGTCCTTTTTTCTGTCCACTTGCCCTACCTCTAAAAGCCTTCAAGGTCACAAGACCGGTACTTTACACTGTCTCTCTCATTCCTCCATCGCTGGCTGACCGAGTTTTTCCATCCTCCCACCTCCTCCAATAGGAGGTTTTATCCTTCATATGCCCTTCTGACGCCTGGTCACGGCAGCCTTCAGCACTTCCTCCTACATTTTTCCCAGCCACAGATTTTCAAGCCAAACAACCCAATGACAGTAATAATTCCATTATTCTGGAGAGTTAGGTTTTGTGAGGCAAAGGGTCCTTTCATTAGTTCATGGATATAACTATCTATTCATTTTTATTAAATAAGTATAAAAAATAGCTTCCATGAAAATATTTTTTTTTGTACCTAAGTGGAACTATTTTTTATATAATTTTTAATGTTATATTTATATAAATTAAAATGTCACTTAGTTTATTATGTGTGTCCTTGAACTAAAGAAATTTATTTTTTACTCAAGAATTCCTCTTATTTCACCCAAGATTTGATGTCTGTCACCCAAAAATTTTAATTTCTACTCAAGAAATTTATGGGTCTCTGCTTATATTTATAATACAACCAACATAGTTATCATGTATCAATATACTATTTAAATATAACTCTGTTAACTTGAGTGTACCATCCCTTACCCATTATAATACATACATACATACATTACTTGCTACTCCAGTATGTTTTTACTAATTATTTTTTTATTGGTGTGCCTGTATTAAATACTGATCCAGCAACAAAAAAAAACTGTTATTTTGTATCACAATATATTGCTGCACCAGCATCTAGTGGCACGAGACGCAACTACACTGCCTAGGGACTGGGTGACTTGTTTGTGGTCTAAATCATGGTACAGCAGGTTGCTGATGAGTCATGTTAAACAAATACACCATTTATTACGGTATACTATATCTTAGGTGCTACTTGAAATTGTGTGGAGGTTAACCTGAAACTGCGAACCGGGAAAAGATTTTTAAGAACCGGAACCGAACCGAGTACCGGGGAAAAAAAGCAGAACGGACACTTCACTACTGCAGATACAAGCACTACCCTAGGAGAACCCACAACAGGTAGGCACATCCGCAATTGGCCAACACACGCAGGGTGAGAATGACCAAAACAACACAGAGCAAGTACAAACAAATATATTGAACACAAAGTACAAAAATATACAAATAGAAAATAAACATAATGACTAAAAAAACAATACAACAAAAAAAAACAAAGAACAAGAATCAACCTGATGAATCTATACCCTAGCGCCAAGTTGGGATGTCAGAATTCCCCCCCCCCCCCCCCCCCCCTTTTTTCCTTTATTGTCTTAAAAATAAGTACAGAGCTATCAACATCTGTGGTAAACTACTGCTAGGGACAAGACATGGTGAAATGTGGTAAAGCCGAAATAACGCAATAACATTGAAATGCAAGTAAATACCCCATAAAGTAACACTAAATGAAACTGAAATCATGAAATAATCAGTATTTTTATTCAAAACTTCAATCAAATCACAATAATGTAATATTTATAATATACTAAATTCAACGAATGTTATTTATTCAGCATGTAATTTTGCGCCATAATAATGGTACTAAATAGATTGGGGAAAAAAATTTCACTTTGATCTTGCAAATATTATTAGTAATTGTTATTTTTATTGTTCCAAGTAGTTGTCATTGACATACGTTTTAACAATTATTATATTATACAAGCACATCATTAATTGGTCAAAATGACACTGTTTTGGTAAATAATTACATATTATGAAACATTTTTTTGACATATTTGTTCAATAATATGCTATCTTTTTTATAAAAAGAATTTATTAAATATAAAAACAATTAAAAACTGAAATTGCTTGTTTAGTAAACTGTAGGATTGGTCACAAATAAGTTTTAAAATAAACAGTAATGGTGGTGGTTGTCAGGAAAACTAAATTTCCAACATACATTTGCTGACTTGCATTTAGTTTACTGAAATATTGTTACTTTGCAAGATTCTGCCCTCCCAAGCTTATTAAAATAATAAATATTATATTTTGTCATTCACAAGGCTTCAGCTGATTATATGGCTTCAAGGTCATATTGACCTAGTTTTTCATACTTGTATTTTATTATTTGTAATATTCTTTTAATTAGTTTAATGTTTAAGTATTTTATTCAGAAAAGCCTCTTTACTATAATTTTATTGGCTTTCATTTTGCTGGCTTGGTTATTCATTTTATTGTATTTAAATGTTCTTTTTATACTAATAATTTTAATAGTTTTAAGACAGTGAATATTGTGTAGAGAGAGAAAGAAAGACGTGCGGCGACACAGTAGCGCATAAAGATTTTTTTAAGAGTTTTATGTTTGTGAAATGAACAATCATCTTAGCTGGGCACGATTGTGACTTTTAACTATCTTACTTCAGTTAATAGGCACACCTTAAATTCAGACAGTTGGGGACTGTTCACTTACCTAAATCATCTAAGAATTATCTTTGAAAAGGTTTTAAAGAAACAACACCAGTATCCCACGAGTCCAGTTGTGGTACAGATCTATTTTGGGGTGAGCTGTTAATCTTGTCGAGTCATGATTTATGAGTCTTTTTTCTCATAATCGAAGGAAAAAAATCACACTGTAACACTCATGGAAGTAGACCCACAGAACTTGTACAAAAATGTGAGAGGCTTTGAGGAAAGGCGCAGGCTGCTAAACTGAATGGTGGGTGATCCATACTGCAGGTGCCACTACTTCCAGACAGCTGTTGGAGAAATGTCTGTCTTGGATGTGTATGCACGTCGAGAACTCCACAAGCAACAACAGCAGTCCCTTGTCTCTCAGACACACTGCCCAGTCGGCAACGTGAGGACGTAGCGGACCGAACGGCCGTCTTGGATCAATAACACGCACTTTCGGACAGTACAGCGCATTCAAAGGGAATCACAGTTCGCAGCCCCCTAAATGAACCAACATCTAATTATTTCAAATTTCAGTTCTTCAAAAAAGGGTCATTACTTTGGCAGGGTGGTTGTAACCAGGCGTGTGAGAGTCAAGAATATTGACCTATTATGTTTTATGAAAATTTGGTGTGGAAAATGTAAATGTGTGTTTTTATGGTTTTCACTCTTTTGGAAATATAAAATATTGGTTTTAATATCCATCAAAATAGAAATGATGATAAAAATTATTGCTCCGTTTTGATCTACATTTTCAGGTAGGTATCTGTGCAGATATGAATTGCGCGCTTAAAGTTGACCTGAGTGACTTGACAACACGTCTGTTATGTTCACGCTTGCTAAAAGCAAAAATGGCAGGAAGTCTGAAGAATAAAAATAGTCACATGCTGTAGTTCGTAGAAGAAAGAAAAAAAGAAAACCAAAGCAGCAGCATCTAACAGTATTGTATATTCATTCAGTGTTCAACATATTTTAGAGTTTTCTATCGACAGAGTACCTCCAATTTGTTAAATCATGTATCACCTATTCAAAAAGCTGTATTGCTAATTTTAAAAAATGAGTGCCTTTCAGTACTCGACAGTGATATGTACCACTTATCCTTGGTAACGAGAAAAATCCAAGTTACTTTGGGTAGAGTTACAAGGAATTTTGCTCTTGATTTACTCAGTCCTGTAAACTAAAAAAAATAACAAAATCTTATTGATTCAGGAAATAATAATTGTTATCAAGGAAATTATTTGTTTTATAATTAATTAATTATTTTATTATGTAACCATTTTAATAGGATTAATTAATATGACATTATAAGGAATGAAACTCAAATTTTAAAATGACATATCAATTAGAGAACTTATTTATTAATACCCTCTTTATATAAATAATTTACAGGAATTAATTTGTATCACAAATAATGTATTAACACAACACTTAAAAAATTATTGAATTTATATATTATTTCGCAACATATTTATAACATGTTATAAAAGCCACAGGGCAATGCATCGCACTCTTCGAGACTAATGTTACCAGAACAAACGGTAAACAGCCGTGTCTTCTATTTCTCTCTTTCCTTCTCTCTTTCCAAGCACCGTGGAAATGTTTGCGCTCGCCGACACGCTGCAGCACAACTGTAGGCCGCGCCGCGCTTCTCCCTACTTCCTGTTACACATTTCCGTCGCATTCACGAAATTACTCCCATCAAATGCAGTATACCAAGAGCTAAGATGTTACACATCAAAAATCAGAAGGAAAAAAAGGGGATTGTCTGCAAATTCGGTTTACGGACAATAATTTTACGTGATAACGTCATAAGAAAACATTGATCAAAAAATTGCATACTTTTTAATTTTCAAATATTATTAACAGTTTTTGCAAATTTAATTGAAATAATTTGTTTAAATATAATCACGAACAATTAGTAAAAAAGCCCGCCTTAACCTGTTTGATATTATAGAAGATTTTCTCGCACGGTGGTTGGCCGGTTCTTGCATGCTCGGCTCAAGCGAAACGTGACAATGAGTTATGCTTTTTCGTGTGTGCAGCCGGCGTTCATCGATTTATAAGACGTTATCACGTCAAAAGAAACACGAGAAAGATGATAGCCTGAGGCAGCTGTTTTATCAGCAGCCCCATCTGTCACATGGAGGGCAAGGAGGGTGAGGCAGTAGCCACTGTGGTTGAAAGTGACGGGGGGAGGTCTATTCCGGTTATGGGAAAATTCCGGGTAAAGGGAGTTGCGGTAGGGAGGCAAAGAAAAAAGTCATTACATGCAGCACATATCAACTTATATGTATAGCCAAAGTTGTACTGTAAATATTTTCCACAGTTATAAAACCATACAATAAAAAATATATAGATCTACATACGTACTGTTTTCAAAACGTGCCGGGTCATAAAACTCCGGGCTGGTTGAATTATGTACCTTCATTCTAGCAAGCTGGCAAGCGGGTGTTTCTTATCTCTGTGAGTGGGTGCGTGCGTGAGCGAAGAGGATGATGAAGAGGGTTCGGGGGAGGTAGTAGGACTACAGCTGCAGTGTTGTGTTACTTCTGTGTTGACGTGCTAGTGATTCACACTTCCGGAGAGTGTATAGTCACTGCCACGCACAGTTTACATTTCACATACACAAGAATAACACTTCAAGCATCTTGTTTAAAAACACAGAGATAGAGAAATACAGGTAAATGTAGACTGTTTAACCATATATTAACATATAAATATGTACATAATACATATTTGTACACTAAATTATTGTCTACAAACTGAAAGCTTCACACATTGGAAGTAAATGTTACTCGCTATCACATGTGTCAGCATGTGTAGTGGGAGTCGGTGTGCATACTCTCAGGCCGGCCGGAATTTTCCGTTTACTTGACATAGTGAATCAATAAAACTACTTATAGGATAAACATCTTTATAGTAATTCACGTCCGATGCGAAAACCAGCGGTGTATTTACGCAATGCGCGGGAAAGACTGGCTATAATTAGCTCTCTGACAGATGTGCGCGTGCGCGCCTACAAGACATGTACAGTCAGGCAAAAGCAAAAACGCCTCGTTCCAGTGCGGAAATATTTTGGAGATGTTTTGTAATGTTTTATTTTTTTGAAAAATTAGTTCCGGATATCGGGAGTTCCGTTTGTGGGAATTACGGTTGAGGGGTGCTCCACTGTAGTATTTTACACCATTACTATAAATGCTGTGCGTTGTTCTTAGTAATCCGAAAATCTTATTATATTAGAATTAAAGAGGTATAAATTATGTATGTGCATGACTGAAACTAAAACAACAATCTATTAATTATGTCTTAAGTTTAGTGTTATCTCACAAAGAGGCAAGAGAGAAATAAACATTGCAGTAATACTACAACTTCTGCTGTTGCTACAAGTGTTTATGATACAAGCATTTAAACAACCTACTTGAAAATTCATCTTTGGCAAAAAAAAGGAAGTATACGTCTCTAGATACAAAATCAAAGAGGAAACATCTGACAGTTGTGTGCAACAAGAAACATTAATTTACATAAAAACAGTCTTGACTAGAGATAGACGAGTCTGCAAATTTTTGGGTCCAGTCGAGCTGAGTTTAATAACAATACTTTCGAGTCGAGCCGAGTCGAGTCCACATTTCAACTTCAAGATTTATAGTTGAATCAAGTCCTTAAAAATCAAGCCGAGCACAAGTAATTGCATAAATTTTAGAGAATATTGTATGTTTGTTTATGTTAGTTAATGTACAATTAGCATTATATTAAAGTTTATATCGTCAATCAACGAGTAAGATACACAGACACACACACATATATACGTATTAAAGAAGTGGTTAGTATTGTATCATTTTTAAATCTTGTTTGGATGACCCATCTTTTAAAATAACATGCCAAGTAAATTTTTTGACATGAGTTTGATGAACATATTGTGTGATGTATTGGCGGGCGTCATGACAGAATCTTGGCAACATGAAAATAGGATACTCTGAAACGCACAATAATGCCAAACTATACACTCTAGTCTAATAACAACACTAACCAAATTAAAGCCCTCTCTGACGGCAACAAGAAACACTCTTGCCAACGCTCCCCCCACGTCCCCTGCAATGACGTAACCACGTGGCAACGAACGCTAAAATGGGTAGTACACGCAACTAGTGTTAAGTCGCAAGCAAGCTAACAATAGAAGTACTTGGTGGATTTGCTCCAAACAACTTTTATTCTTTACTTTAGAGTGTAAACCACGTTTTGTAAAAAAAAAAAAATACACTTTTATATTTTGTGCATAATATTTTTTTTTCTGCAAGCAGCAAGGAATAATGCCCAACCAAAAGTGAAGAACTCGAAGAAGCAACGAGTGACACCCATTTCTACCCGGCCAACTAGACTTTACAATGAAGGGAGATGTAGGCTCTATTGAGTCAAAAAGAAAGAAGCCCAGAAAACTTCAACGGAGCGCGCCGACGAAATACGACGCCTCAAGCACTGCAGCTATCTACATCGGCCAAACCCAACGATATCTAATAGAATAAATTGTACATGGACAACCCCTAACCCGCATCCCACTTTGGAACTTGAATCAAATTCAAGTTAAATTATTATTTAAGTTATTAAATTTGAATTAAATGCAACAGTTGCCCTAACCTCTAGCCACCCCAATTGTTTACAGAATGAATAGTCAAGAGTTACCTGATAAAATGTATATTTTTGCAGTTTAGGTCTTTTCCCCAATTTTTTTTTGTTTGATTTTAATATGAATTATTTGGGGTGGCCACAGAACGGGAAAACCGGGAAAAATCAGGGAATTTAGACAAGTCAGGGAAAACCTGGAAAAGTCGGGGATTTTTTTGATAGGTCTAGGAATTTTTCGAGACAAGCTTGTTTGTTTCTTCAATGGCTATTCGTTATAAAAAACTAAGTCAGATGTATCATTTTCAAAATTGTGTGTTCATATTATCATATTCATCCAATTATCCATACAGATACAGATTTTTTTTTAATTTGCACATTTTAATGTGTTAATAGTGCACAGCTTATTCAAAACTTGACAACACTACAAGGCAATGCTGCATAGCTAGAGTTCCATCAAACTCAAATGTTGGTTAACCTGCTGTTTGTTAAATGACAACACACATACCTATTGCGTTTGAAAGTACATATACAGTAGAACCCCTCATATCCGACCTTCCCACAACCGACTCCTCCGTGGTTGGCGAGCCAGTTCAGACTTGAAAATGTGACACATCTACATGCTTTCGAGTCGCAAACTGTCAGTTCAGCCGTGATTGTTGATGTAAAATGTGCTTAAATTATAATCTTGTACTGTTCTATGTTTTTTAACGTCAATACTGTTAGTGGAGGGACACTTCCGCAAAATAAAGATTGACATAACTGAAACAAAAATCCATTACAAAATTCTTTAAATAAGGTATGCTTACATTGTATTCATCTTCTTGTAACACCCCTCGTGCCTCAAAATAGAATTATTTGGAATTAATTAAAAGAGCCTTGGAAACAAGCTGGAAAAAAAAATACGTTAAATGAAATGATTTACCAGAGGCGACACGAGGTGGGAACAAACACAATTTAGGAACTTCCTGTAACAAGCAAAGGGGAAGTTGGGGGATCGTTATAATCAATAAAATAAAAACTACACGATTAACTTGATCTATAGTTTCCCTGTTTTATTTGCCCTGATGAATATCATGTTTCAATTATTTTAACATACCTACAAAAGATTTAACAATTTTCCAAGATTAACAAAAGGAACACGAAATTGGGGCTGGCCAGCGCTTACTTAAACTAATTTACATTCTTAGTTTGAAATATAAACATTTGCATTATGAGTGGATGGATCCGATGATTACATTGATAATTAGTTCTATTCGTTTTACATTTTCTTGAGAAAAACACTGGTCGCTGGTGGGTTGGTCATCCGGTTGAGATAGTTCGTCGCTAGGTAAAGGGGAAATGTTGAAATTACATTACCACCCGGGGTCTTCAAGCAATCACGTCGGGTAGTAGAAGCGTTTCTTCGAATGTGACCCACGGAACAGAAAAGGGGGGGGTGGTCACGAGATGAGACCAATCAATCTCTCCCCGTCATCGAACCCTGTCTGCAACAGTCCAAATCAAAACTGATTAGAACTGGTATACAGGCAGTCTATGGGGCAGAAAATGCCCGGAAAAAAAATTTAAAGGGAAAAAGGAGGGTTCGCGAATCATCACTCACCAAAACAGGGGAGTTGCCCAGCACGCTGCAGTCGTGGAGTCAGCCAGGCTCGGGAGCTCGCGAATTGCGCGGCAGGACGCGGATGATTTCTTCATAATAATAAATTTCAAAGAGAAAAATTTCTAAGGCAAATAACTAAACTATGCAGACAGACTAATCTACTAAAATGGACTTGAGGGATAGCATCCCTTATACAAGGCGACTACATATTCGTTAACGGTCGGATGAAATCTACCCGATTCGCCGATACTCGAGGGAGGTCTGTCTGCAGCCGCGACGCGAGTTGATCTGTGTGTCGCAGCAGTCCGCGTTTCGTAATTAAAAGAGCCGCCGGCGCTAACAGGTGGAAAGGGGGGGGTGTCTGGGCCGCCGAAAAATACCGAACTTGCCCGAATACGGGCGGAAAAAAAAACTCTAGCAGGAGTCTTGAAGTTGGCCACACTGGGCGACCGTAGAGAACTCTATCGGAGGAGGCTGAGTTAAAAAGAATCGACTCGCGCCTGGCGTCCATATAACTCAAGGGAGAGCGGTGCTGCTCTCTGGTGCCTTAGAGGGTAGGCAAGCGGAGAAGTTCGCGACTTAGTCGCTAGGTAGTGTTTGCTGTCAGTTCTGGCGCCTTCGTTTTTGCGCGGCAGACCTAGAGAACGGTCACCGGTCCCCAGGGGGTTACGACCGGTCATTGGTCTTACTTGGAACTGAGAAGGGGGGGAGGTGGGGGTAAAATGCAACGCTGATGGGAAACTACGCCCCGTCGTGGCTACAGAGGGGCGAATATAACACTACGACGTGATGAAAAAGGCGAATCTCAGCTCGTCTCTGCGAACTGGTCGCCTGCAAGCTACAGCCTTGCCATGCAGTTAGGGTCACGAAGGGAAATGATATTACAGGCTTGAGGCGTGACTGAAGGCGGGGGAAATGGTAAGCGGTCTGCCAGTCAGTGATTAGGCCAGCAGAATATCCGATACGCCGATGGGAAAGGGGCTTCAGGGCACTGAGACAAAGTTTAACTCAGAGGAGTACACCGGACTAACATATTAAAATTACACTATAGTAGAGCAAATAAAATTTCCACACAAAAATTTAAAATCATAATAAAAATTTAAAATATATTGTGTCGAATTTACAAATTAACGGCACATTCTCATTTATAATTTAACAACAGTAAATGTTTGAAATGTATACACCAAAATTTTTACAAACAAAGTTGTATTACTGTACATACTGTATAGCTGGAAAAGGCATTTTTTTGCTCCTACGGACATCCGACCTTTTGGCCGTTCCGACCATGGCCCGGTCCCGTCATGGTCGGATATGAGAGGTTCTACTGTATTTGTGAAAAAAGACGTTGCAAGATTACCGAAGGTTTGTGGTTGCAATTATCTACGGCGGATGAAAAACCCCAGGAATGATAAAAAATTGATGAGGAAATAGAGAATCATGTTATGGGAAAAATGTCTGCGTATACGCGACTGGAAGGAAAAAATAAGTTTGTGGCCAAACTTTTAATGGCACTTCACTGCTGTAAATAAAACATCTTCGGTTGACATGGTACTCATTATTTTTCATTCATGACCATTTTTTCCTCTCTTCAAATTACATATATCATTCAAAGTCAATCCATAAATAAAATATTTCTACCTAATATCTGTAGAGACGTGTATTTACAATTTATTTCAAGAATTTTAATGGAAGTATTGAAAATTTCAACAGTATACTTGTGGCATGAATATTGTGTGAAAGAAATAACTGGTTGCTTTTGCACTGAGGTTGAAAGAGTCAAGCGGTGTGTGAGAATCAACTAAATATGGACGCCACCACGTGGTTTAAGGGCACATGGACCCGGGTATCCCCTCTCAGGGTCGGACGTAGCCCAAGTGTGCTCTCAGTGGCAGGCACACTCCTCAACTCACGAGAAGTAACGAGAGTGGGCTCTAGGTGTCCCCACACGCCGGAGGACGGGAAGGAATCACACGTCGCTGCGTCCTGCTCCGGGTGGCGATCGAGATGGAATCGCGGTCGTCTAGGTGTCATGACCTCAGGAAGCTTCCGATTTACAGTTAGGCAACGGACAATGACGTGGAGGAACCAAGTAGGAAAGCAGAGCCCTTACAGCTCTTAACACAAATTTAAACATATTTTCCCTGAATTAAAATTACATAAAAACGTCAATAATTTTTACTTAAGTTCAAAAAATAGTCTACCCGCTTCGGATAGTTCTGAAACCTGCCGCGCATGGCGCTGCTCAGTCCTTATGTCTAGCCCATTAACACAGTAGGGAACAGTAAAATAAAAGATAAAGAATGACAATTAATTATTTAAATAGTAATTATGTTAGGGCTGCGTGGCACAGGCTCTATAATGTGCCTCTTGCAGGGCAGACAAAAAAACACACACACACAAACACACACACACACACTGGTTCCTGAGGGCGGGAGGTGTGAAACCGGAATAAGATGGGAAGGGGAGGGGCTTAGGGAGGGCATAGCCCCGGTCGACGTCATGGTAAACATCTACAAAGGTACCGAGAATGCTATGTTATTTTTACAGGAAACCTTTACGACATGTTAGAACTTGGAATGATCAATCAAGCCAGGAACCATTTTTACTAGATAGTCAAAGATATGAAATATTAACTTTTGTTGTAGACAAAAAAAAGCCATCCACCATTTTTACGACTTAAGTCAAAGATATGAAGATACACAATACAACACTTTCGTACTCATACCGAACAGCGATACTATCGATTGTCGTAGTAGTATTAAAAAAAAGCAAATTCCAAGCAATATTTATTTGTCGTAGTTTGTTTGCTATGTTACACATCTATGATGTAGAGTAGGTCATTCCAAAATATCGTCATTTCTAGTGTTCTAAAACTTAAATAGCGGAATAAACTTTTTACATTTTTTGGGCAGTGTAATTATGTAAAATTAACCATACTTTAAGAAAACTATGATAATGTAAATGTGAGACTATGCCGTAAAGTGTTTGCAAAATAATGGTACGCAATTTTGTGCTCATCGAAAATGTCAAATATGTATCCAGTTATAAGAAAAAGATTGTCATGTCTCGTCCTGTCGAGTAGAATGAACTTGACTTTCAAGTCAAGTCGAACTTTAGCTACTCAAGTTTTCGAGTCTTGTCCCATCTCCATTTTACGTCCAGCTGAAGGAATGTCAAAATGCACTCCACAAAAATAACAAGTATGAAAATAAAATTGATTGTTGATTTGAAGAAGCACTTCAATTCACAGCACTTTATTTTAGGTTCCTTGACATAAAAAGGAAAGCTGTCACGTCCGTGCAGGCGTCGGCGCGGACTAGAACATGCCGTCGTGGATGCCGATGGGCACGAGCACGGCCAGGAACAGCAGCACGTTGCGGAGCACGAGCCTCCAGTCGGGCGGCACGGCGTAGGGCACCAGCGTGTGCGTGATGCGGTGGGCCTCGTGCGCCACGCACACGAACACGAAGGCCGCGACGAGGGAGTTGAGCACGGGGTAGCCCGGGAGCAGCACCAGCACGCCGTGCGTGTCCGCCGCCAGCCACACGTGGCTCTGGCAGATGAACATCTCCAGCGAGATGCGGCCGAACCACGCGAAGAAGCTGGAGTGGCGCGTGCGCAGCACTCCCGAGATGTTGCGCAGGACCACGTAGCTCACCACCTGCCGGTGGGGAACACGTGCTCTCTGATCTACGTTGGGTGGGAAACACGTGCTCTCTGATCTACGTTGGGTGGGAAACACATGCTCTCTGATCTACGTTGGGTGGGAAACACGTGCTCTCTGATCTACGTTGGGTGGGAAACACGTGCTCTCTGATCTACGTTGGGTGGGAAACACGTGCTCTCTGATCTACGTTGGGTGGGAAACACGTGCTCTCTGATCTACGTTGGGTGGGAAACACGTGCTCTCTGATCTACGTTGGGTGGGGAACACGTGCTCTCTGATCTACGTTGGGTGGGGAACACGTGCCCTCTGATCTACGTTGGGTGGGGAACACGTGCTCTCTGATCTACGTTGGGTGGGGAACACGTGCTCTCTGATCTACGTTGGGTGGGAAACACGTGCTCTCTGATCTACGTTGGGTGGGAAACACGTGCTCTCTGATATACGTTGGGTGGGGAACACGTGCTCTCTGATCTACGTTGGGTGGGAAACACGTGCTCTCTGATCTACGTTGGGTGGGATGGGAAACACGTGCTCTCTGATCTACGTTGGGTGGGAAACACGTGCTCTCTGATCTACGTTGGGTGGGATGGGAAACACGTGCTCTCTGATCTACGTTGGGTGGGAAACACATGCTCTCTGATCTACGTTGGGTGGGAAACACATGCTCTCTGATCTACGTTGGGTGGGAAACACATGCTTTCTGATCTACGTTTGGTGGAACCTACCCCCGTTCATGGCACCTGTCCCTCTTTATGTTTATACAATTGTTAAAATTGTCTTCATAAACAATTTTAGTACCTTACAAATAATTTTTTCAATCATTATGTATGAATAATAGGTACATTCTTTTAATATTTACTGTAGTCCGCCTGCTAAAATCATTTATAGGGGCAATAAAATAGGAATAGCAGTGAACTGCGTGTCTATATACCACGTTAACACCACAAATTTGAGTACCACATCATGGAACAAAACAAAATTTAAACTAAACTTAACGCAATTCACCAAAATTTTATAACGATTCTGACAACACCGCCACAACCTCCAATAAAAGAGTGTCTGAAACAGCACTAGGTTGGTCTGAAAATAAGTTGACTTTGGACTATCTTTATCACCTCAAAACTACATGGCTATATTTCAGTTCTATGGCAATCATAACAATAAATGTACCAACTTATTTTATATTCTTCAAATACCAATTATTGAAGTTTGATCAAGTATTATACTTATAATCTTATAATAACATTTACCACTCCTGGTTTACGATAATTATTAATAAAAAAAATACAGCATGCACAAACTAGCAAAAAAAATTTTGAAAGGACATCACAATGATAGTGGTTTAGAGATCGCTATGAACTGCAAAATCTTTGCCTTATATACAGAGTATTCAGACTAATGCTGTTTTCGGGAAAAATCTTTAAAAAATTTATACATTCCTGAGCACGTTAAAATGAAATACATATGTGACAAACTATTAAACACAGTGCAAGGTCTTTTCTCTGGCATTCTGTAATCCACGAGCCTTTCTGGAACAGCACGTTTTCTGGTTGATTCCAGCTGTTCACCCAGACCCGCCAGGTGGTATTACAGTGGCGTCTGCATTTTCAGTTCACCACGAGTTTATCTATAATGGTGTTTTCCATTCAATACAGTGTTTGGTTTCTAGCGTAATACATTACACGTTTTCACACGAGGTATTCCCATTAAAACTATACTGACGTTTGGTAATCTGGCAAAAAGGCTAACATCGCATGTTCGTGGCCCAGAACGCGCTGAGTCAAACACCTTTCACTGCAATAAGTTGGTGAGGAATTCGAGAAATGCACAGTAGGCCTGTGTGAATGCTAGTTTTTTGACGCGAAGCGTATATCAAACTGAATGTTTAAATTATTTGCCAAGTCGAAACGAACTGCAAATATTGTTCCCTGCGAAGCTGCATTGTACATTTTTCATAAAATACAGGTTTGAAGAAAAAAAAAAAAAATTGTTTAACGTTTGTAATGTTTGAACTGATTAGGTGATTAATCGATTATTCCTATATAACCATGCATAACAATAATGTTGACTCTTCATTAAAGCAAACGGAGTGCCTTCTTTTGATTTTTTAAGCAAGCAACTGTTTAAGCAACACATATATAACACAAAAAAATATATATATTTTCATGAGCAAATCTAATGCTTCCAAATATTTTAAACCTTTGAAAAAAACTTAAGGCTTCACATAAGACGCGGAGCTTTGCCACACAACCAAAGATCCAAATAAAAGGAATAGCAAATTTCCTGGTTAGGTCAAATGGAATACCCTGTTTTATCGCATAATCGTCGCACGCGCTTAATCGTCACACCAATATTTTAGGGCGTCAAAATTTTGATAAAAAAACCTCTCGCTTAGATGTTGCATAATGTTTTTGGTCCCGCTATTAGATTCTGAGCGCTTCGTGTAAGTATTTTTTCCGTATAAAACTATGTATTTTAAAGTAGAAATCTAATATTTATTCGGACATTACTACTTATTTAATTAACGGAAATACAAAGTTGTCTGATGTGTAAATTTTCTTTTAAAGACTTTTTAAACTTTACAGTGAAACCCCTTATTTACGTTACCGTTATTTACGTTTTCCCGTTATTTGCACTATATTCTTCAGGTCCTGTTTAGTTCCCATTTAATCCAATACAATACTTCCACGCGAATTACGTCTCAAAAATCGAATCCATCCCGCTATTTACGTCACGTAACAACCAAAGTAGGCCTAAAAACATTGTGAAAAATATAACTTTTATAGTCGGCAGTGAACATTTTAAATCGCAAAATATACATATTTTATAACATGAAAAGTTGCTTTTATTTCTAAACATATAACAATTTAAGCCTAGGTGTGTAAAAGTCCGAGTAATTATAGCAGGAGACAATGTAAAATGTACTAGGGAAAAACGTAAACTCACGAATGTATAAACGTTCTGATACTATATTTATGTCACAACTTAGCCGAAATACTGGTACGAGACATAAACTTCACATGATAAAATTAGGGAGTCTTGGTAACTGTTTTATACGTATTTAATAATTTCGGAAGTATTGTTGAGCCATAAATTGTCATATTCTCCTGGCTCAACTTTAGGCTTAGTATAATTTAAATAAATATTTTAAGTATTTTTCTGTAGCCTGTTACAGCCTATCAAAATTTTATCCCAGTATTGTACCCTCCTACTTAATTTTGTCTCCGGCCGTTTCATCCACGGGCTCCCACACCACTCAAGTCCTGATTAAGCATCGTCTCATGTCTCCCCGCTCCTCGGCATGTACGCGAGTGAAATTTTGCACCCCTTCAGTGCTCTGCGCACGTCCTGCCACACGCTACCTCTGCTTCCGTCAGCCCTTTTAGGCACACCCGTAGCTCAAGCTATAGTTGACCGAAGCAACTTTGGTCAGGTTCGCCGGCACAGGTTACAGTCGGTCCCGACACGCCTCGGGAGTCCTGTAGGCGGCTTTTCCCACTACGCAGCACTAACCTCCCCCCCCTTCTCTTTCCCCTCTATCCATTCTAGATCCTTCCATCTGGATAAACCCCCTCCCGGTCTCTATAACAGACCCCAGGCCGGTGAATGGACAGCTTGCGCCATCTCCCGACGGCACGGCCTTCTCTTAGGCGTCGGAGCGAGTGCTCTGGCGGCCGCGACCATACTTAATCTAAGTTCCTTTCCTCCCCGACAGAGCTCGCACCAAGAGGGCTCCATATGGTACTACCTTTCGCTAGTCACCCCCCCCCCCCCCCCGGGATACCTTGCGTACCAACACAGAGTCAGTTCCTGTTGTCCCCAACAGAGCGCTCTGCTTTGCACTTCTGAGGCCCCTTTAAGTTAGTCAATGAGCCCTCTTCATATCTTTTTTTTGGAGGGCGGAGCAAGTACTCCGCCGGGGTTATTCTAGCCAATCAGAGGCCACTTCTCCCACTCCCTAAGACTCCGGGCATCTCGCTCGAACTTAACTTCATGTCACCTGGAAGAGCGAGGGATTCTTCCTTCGGCGGTCACCGCGATAGCATCTCGTGCCGGAGCTGCATCGCCCGCGCCGTTTACATATTCACCGCCGCAATCTAGTTAAGAGATATGATCTCTTAAGTTCGGGAGTGTTCCCTAACATTTTTTTTTTATTCTTCTGGTTGGCTTTTGCCATTAGTAGCCAAGTAGTAATTTCGCATTATGTTTCGCGACGGTTCATCGCAACTACCCGCGCCGCCTCCCTTCGGGGAGTAACTTCACTTCACTTCACTTCACTTCAACCCCAGATCGTGGGGTTCAAGACTTGAGTCAAGAAATGTTTCAAGACTCCAGTGAAGTTTCCTTTCAAGACTTAGTCTGCCAAATTTACGCCGATCCTTCGGAGATTGAAGTCCACAACTTCCTAATTATGCTCCGCCAGTGAACAGTCCGCTACGCAACATTTTGAATATGTACTCCAGCACCAATCAGAGCAATTAATGTTTTTTTATAACTATCAAATGTATTAATGTTAAAACTATTATGGTTATTTTCATAGTCTCATTTATGAAATGTATCATAACATTGTAACTAATGACTTCAAATGGCCCGGGCCCCCTTTAAAATAATTAATTATTGATTCCAATAATGGTAATTTTGTAATTTCAAAGAACATCAAAGTAATATAATGCAGATCTTAACTAACAATAAAAAGGGTAAATTTTAAGCAAACATATTTGTTTTTCACTTCAAATACGACCCTCCTTCCTAGTTCCCTTTGTGAGAACTAACTAATATTTTTGGTTGCTCCCTTGTGTCCTCTGAGTATACAGTTGTTACTATTTCGCCCACTTGATGCAACTTCCAGTATTTTCAAAACCATAGATAAAGTTTCTTTAACTACACAAGGGGCACATTGTACAGTTGACGCATATTTTTTAAACTAACCATTTATTTCTGGGGATCGTAAATAATTAATTATTGGTATCAAGACATCAAGATGAACGTAAACTTGAACACGTCACGGCAGCGAGAAAACTGATGCGTATACCAATAAACTGGTATTAGAACTGGATAAAACTGGTACACGGGAGGTGGAGCTTATATTTTTTTCCGCTCAGCTCGCATCTATTGGCTGGCTGCTGATGGAACGTCACGAGTCTGGGCGGAGCGTTGAGTGAGTTATACTGCGCATGCGCAGCTCAGCGAACAGAGAGCCAGTCGGCAGCTACGCCGCGCCATTACAACAACTGATTGAGTACGATGACCTCTCTCCGCGCACGGCGCGCTATATTGACGATAAATTTCCAATTTGAGGCCCTTTTTTGAAATTTTTTTACTGTGGTGCAATGCGTATGTGTAATGTAGCCCGTATTTGTTATGAACGCTGCAGGATGCGACTGTATTTTAATTAACTTTAACGTATTTCTTACTTTTCCCTTTATTTACACTTTCCCGCTTTTTACACTTTTTTACTTTGTCCCCATGAAAAGTGCAAATAAGGGGTTTTGCTGTATAACCTTTATCTGTTCATCTGCGTCACTGCGATGTACCGCTTATAGAAATGTAGCCAGCGCTAGTTGGTATCATTCATGTTTGGCTATGTTCTTCTCGTATAGAGTGCGCACATGTAGTCAAATATCGGTATCTCGCCGATTGCATGCAACGCACGCGCTCTGTCGAGCGCCGAGTTAACTACATTCGATGGCCCACACTCTTTCGTGGTAAGTGTGTACTAAGACGATAGTTATGCATTAGTTCAGGCTCGTATTCTGGTCACAGATTATGTTTTTCTATTTAAAGTTGAAGAAAGGTTTTTGTTGCATGACTTATTAATTTAAATTATTTGGCATGCTTTTGTATACTCTACTATTTAAATTAATGTACTTTCCATGAATGGGTTTTGTTTTTATGAATAACTTAACCCAACAAAAAAAAAATTTTCTCATGAAAGTCGCACCCCTATTTTTCAAATTTAATTTAGGATAAAATGTGCGACGAGTTTGCAAGAAAACACGTATCACAAAGACTCGCCGACTGGAAGCTCCGCACAGTGCGAAGTGACAAATGACTCACGGGAACGAACACGGTGTAGGAGTGTATCTCGTTGCACTCCTGCTTGTTGTGGCAGAGCAGCGCGAAGGCGGCGTAGCTGCCCAGCCCCGCGAGCAACAGCAGGGTGGCCAACAGCGCGATGCGTGGAGAGAAGATGTTGCTGTGGTTGTTGTCGTCCAGGAGGCTGTACCTCTGGGCCAGCAGATACGCCACCGCGAACACCATCCCGTACGAAATGCTGAAACAGCCGGTTGCCCCGTTTGGGCTCGCGTCCCGTCGACGGCGACATCACAGGACACGGACCGGGGATATCGTGGAAGGAAGCTAGAGACGATATTATATGGTGAGTGGCAACAAAACAGAAATAACAGCGAAACTGAAGGCAATACACCGCCAAATAACCAAAATGAAAATCAATACATTGCATAACCCCGAAATACAAGGCAAAACGTGAAATTCACCTTAAGTACCTCATTGTCTAGTAAAATATACAGGAATATTTAGTTTTATTCAAAAACATAAAAATCTATGTAATAAGTAAAAAATTGTTTCTAAGTATGATGGTTTTTAACAAAGTAAAGTAAATAATAGCAGTCAATATCTGATACCAAACAGACATAACTGAAGGCCTACAGAGAAACATCTCAAATAAATTCATAAGTATAGTTATTTTGGCCTTTTGACATTGCATATAGATTTTTTGATTCATGTCTATAGTAGTGAAATAATAAGATAGTAATAAAAAATTTAAATTAATTTTTTTTAAATATTTTTGCAACAGTAATAATTTAAACTACCTATCTTAAATCGAATATTTTTTTCCCACTGCTTAAAAAATTATATAGGTTTATTAGTTCCAATAACACTATTTCTTGTTTTGATCTTATGAATTAATGTACAATTCTTTAAAAAATAAAAACTATAACTAGGAATATGTCAACATGTAAAACCATAAAATCTTTGCTCTAGAGTTCTAGACATTGCAATTAAGAAATATATTTAGCTGTATTTTTTATTTTTTCATATTTGTAATTTTCTTGTGAACTAAGAAACATTACATGAGAATACTAAATGTTTTAGTTGCAGTTTTTTTTTAACTTACTCTCATCAATATAATTATGTAGTACTGTTTTATGTAAATATTTTAAAAGTTGTACCACAAATTTTTGAAGTAGTTTATCACATAATTGGCTTGATATATACTTATTTCAAGTGTTTTAATTCCACTGGCCTGTGATGGTTTCATTGCGGCGATCCTGCATTGCTATTTAGGATGACTTTCGCACCCTGAATCAGAATCCGATGTTAATTTGCCCAAATTACATCACATTATTTTTAATATCTTATCATTTTGTTATCACATGCATCCACTAATGCACTTCTTACGTTGTTAGGAGGAGTGTTGCTTTCATTAAGATTTCTGGATCCTAAATTAATATATTATTTTGATGACCTGCAGCCATCTGGCAACCCTGTGTAATCACGCTCATAGTCTAATGACGGCAACACTGTACAACACAGCACGTTCGGCTGAGTGGCACCATTTGTTGTTGTGCTTTATCCGTTACAGTCTGAGTTGTACTTCGCTTGCTAGTGCAAAGAGATTTTTGTCTTCATAAGAAGTGTTCTTTCTATACCTCAGTAGCATACTGTATTAATCTATTCATTGAACTTACACTAAAAAAATAAAGTCGCAACAACTGATATACGTTTCAAATGCTGTTTCACACTGATACCAACATTGAATCACTCTTCAAGTTTGTCTCATTAACCTGTGACGTGTCGGCTGGCCTCAAGGTCGAAACTCGCTTGAATGTTGGATGCTTCATATACACTGCTGAGTACATATTCAACCACACAGTGCTACGTTAAAATTTTCTTTTTTTCCACCCAAAGTAAAAACTTGCATAAGGATCACACTATATGTACTTGTTTTTAAACAAAAAATTGGCATAAAATGTGCTACCTACATGCAGGTAAATACGGTATGTGCAAAACAACTGAGGTCGGGCTCATCACACAATAAACACGTAAATGGTCAAACCTGTATCTGTCCAGCTTCCAACGATGCCACCACTCATGAATGTCATCATCCGTCGTCACAAAGAGTGCCTTCCACGGCCGCGTGACAAACACTTTCTCGAAGAATACCTGCAGGCACAAAACATACCTCACATCAATGAAATTGCAGAACCTTGTAGGTCAAAGTTAGCAATTTTTCAGAACGTTGAAAATTTGTATATATAAAACTAAACTCTTTGTTAGGATGATTTTCATGTTATGGTCACACCTGTTCACTGCAGCTAGTGAAGGAAATATCTGCTGTTTTTGTTAAGTTTAGATTGCAAAGTCAAAGGAAATTGACATACCTTCAAGGTTTTGCCATCAATGCTTTACAAGTGAAACAATAGAGTTAAAATCCTATAGTTACAAGAGAAATACCGCTAATATAAATCAAAACTGCTTCATAAGAGTATGACTGATCATGCCTGTGAATCAGTGTGCTGATCACTGCGAAGGCAAATAACATAAAACAGAAAAAACACTAGCAAAAGATAATAGCTGGAATTCAATAGATGTGAAATCAATTCAAACAAATAAATCTATGTTTACTGCATTACTGCAATCTGAACAAAGTAAAATTAATAAATGAAAAATATTTTGTCAGATTCACTTTGGATTTTTGAATTAAACCTTTACACTCAGCTGTACTATCCATGTAAGTGGTTTACTGTCAAAGTTGGCTGCAATAAATAATATAAACAGCCTGGGTGTGCAAAGACCATACTGCATGCCTCACAAGAAGTGAGAACAATGTAGGAAGCATTTATCAAGCTATCCAACTGCCACTACTTGTAAATAAATGGTAAAAATTGTAGGAATTAACATTACTTATGAGTTATGAAGTATTGATACAGCAAGATGGATGTATGTATGTAGTTACATATGAAAGGTAAACACATTATATTCAAGTTAGTGCCTTTTCAAAAGGCTTGTAAAAAAGAATTCTGCTTCTTCTTTCTTAAATGTTAAGTATTCAGCATTAAACACACATTAACAGTTTTACATTTGGTTAGAAGAATCTTGCTGTCTCTTGACTTCTTAATGGATGTACAGCTTAGACTAATAAATTATATATAGAGACAAGATATAATGGTTTTTGTTTTAATTTTTTTATGAATTCTAGTTAGGTACTCACAAAATAGCACTCTAGTCAACAAAAGTGACAAAAATGTTGCATGAGATCTATTTCACCAAAACAGTCATTTTGGCTGTCACATGATGCACTTTTAAAATATAATAATTAATAATTTGAAATAAGCATATCTAGGCTAGAAATACTTGGAACAATAAAAATAAATCCGCAAGTATTTGTGTATTTGGAAAATGTACCAACATCATAATATAAAAATGACTTACTAATAAAAGTTGCAAGATAAAAAAAAAGTGAAATTTATTTTTTTCCCCATCTTTTAGTACAAAAATTTTGGTAAAAACTTAGTGCTAAATAAATTACATTCATTGAATTTAATGTATAATGTTACATATTTGTGATTTGAGTTAACATTTTGATTAGAAATGCTGATTAATTTCATGATTATAGTTGCTTTTCTGTGCTTTACTGGGCACTAACTTGCACTTCAGTACTACATTACGTATAAATAAGTTTTTCAGTGATATTTCGGTTTTATTGCAATCCACTATATAAACTTATCCATAATATAGGAACAAGATTTTATGGCCGTATTGTTAGCAATGCAACATTTCTGTGTAAAGAAAGTAAGATTTCTGTGTTATTGGTTTTATTTTTACAATGCAAAACACTTCAGCAAAAATTTCAAAATCGGAGTAAAGAAAATATAGTCTAGCACCGGCAGAACAGCAACATGCTTCAAGTAGCTCACATCAGATCATGTCTTAAGAATTAAGAACCCACAGTAATGCAAACTTCTGCATTTAACACAAATCTAAGTACACAATATTACAGAATTTACACGACTTCCATTCATTCTGTAAATTTAAAGTACACAACTCTTCTAGTTATCATTTGATATTATTATGGAAAGCAATAATAGTCAACTGTTCTGCACATTGTAAAGTGAGACGCTACCTTTAGTCATTAAGAACCAAAGAGTACTTTGAAAATGATCCTTCTGATTCAACCTTTTAGATATCGGGAACCAAATTACTTTGAGACTTGCCTCAGTAAATTCACAATAGTCCACTTTAAGGGAGCAAAATATCTTAGCTACGTCAATCTAATGTGTTTCTGGGGAGAAAATTTCATTCTTCGACTATTTCCTTGAATGCCGAGAAACCATGTAAGAAGGTTGTATGTAGGAATATGGAACACTCAAGGCAATTTCTGAAGAGATTTTGTTAAAATTGAACTTTCAATGATCACTCAAGATACAGTTCTCGGTTTGAATAGCCCGTCAATGGCTTCAAATGTTTGTTAAAATGGATCATTCAGAATTAGTTCCACTAATTTCATTTCACATTTATGAGCAGCTAACTTTACGGTTCGCTTCACATTGGCTTGCTTTATAGCTTGTGAGAGACACTTTCCCATTCACAGTAGAGGAAAAAACACCATCACTCAGGAGATGAAATTTGGTTATATCATCATTTAACTTACATGCAAGAACATGAGCTGTGGGATATGTAGATCCTTCAACAAATGTTAGAAAATCAAATATTTTTCACACACAAGGCCAGCTTGGAGTTTTGAAACACTGAACTCTTCTGAAGACATTACTTTTAGAAATTTTACACCATTATTTTCTTGGCTGATGTCTTGAAAATCTACAATTGCCTGCAAATGATCATTCAAATAATCACAAACCAAGAATTTCAACGAGTGAGTATCGGCTGAGTAAAATAATTTAGCTTCAAAGGATTGTTTGGATTCTTCGTTGTTAGAAATTTCAGGTACCGGTGTTTGCGTTTCTTTGTGTTCATAAATGCATTTTTCACTCTTACGACAACACTTAGATCATTCAATTCATCCAGAGTGGTTTGCAACACAACTGCAACCAAATGTCGGTTATGCACCCAGCACTGTATGTGATGATCTCCAAACAAGCTTTGAAGTGTCGAGGCACACTTTTTCACAGATTGTGCAGAGTCCAGACATAAATACAACTACTTGTTGATATTCTATTTCATATTTATGGAGAACATAAACTACCGTATTACCAGCGGAAGGTTTGCTCGTTGTATGGGCCACATCCTTAATTTTGGGCAAGAAAAATCTAACATTTTTACCATAGTAAGGGTTGCCCCATATATCTGTCTCGCTAGAGTTCCATGGATACAAGTGAAGTGTTCCTTTTCTCAGCTTATTGGCGCGTAGGAAATATGAAATATGACACTGGCGTTGACCCTCTGCTATTCCTTGTCTAATATGGGAGTGAGGGGCCTACAACCCCCTCCCCCCCCCCCCCCCCAATATTTATGACCCATCCACATCCAATTCTCGCACTTCCTAACCAGACAAAGGAGAAGACTGCTATTTTTTATACCCTTGTTTCCATTTCCTCCATTGTATTTTTTTTTTACCCATCCCTTTTTTTTCACCCTTCTGAGAGAGAAGAGGCGGCAAGCTACTCTGTCACTTCGTCTGTAAAAACTAACATGCAGTTTAACGCAAGGCTGGAGGAATATACTTAATAGGTGCTCTTATAAACACCAGCGATGGCTGCAGTTTTGTCACCGTGTTTTCAGTTGAAAATGTGGGAAATCTCATTTTAAAAAAAATAATGATTGGGCACAGTTGCACCATGAACACCTGTCAAGATAGACGCATTAATTGTGTGGGTGCCAGTTCATTTACAAAGAAGAAAGGAAGGGGAAACCCTTAACACTGCCGCATGGTCTCACACTATTGCTCCCTTTCTGACTGGTTTATTTCTAGATTTTGCTCCTCTCATCGTCCGCGCAGCGCAGCAGACACGTCACTTGCCGGCAGACACGGCACACGTTAAATAACTGCGCTGATCGAGAAACTTCACACGGCTGCCAAGATTTTTGATTAAACAGTTTCTACTTACTCGTGGAAATATATTTGTTAAAAACTAAAATTGGTTAGTTATTTACCCACAAATTCAACCACAGCGCAAGTAAAAAAAAAAATATGTTAACCACGGGAGTTCGTAAATCCCGGGCAGGTATAAATGAGGTTCTACGGTATAACCAGACAATGCTCTTGGTGAAATACGACAAGAAAATGTATTTCCGAAATTCTCATTCCAATTTTCCCTTGTAAAATAGATTTCTTTGAGCATTTTAAATTTTTAATACAATATAAAATGATAATATTAATCTGTAAAAGTGTAGCTATATAATGTATATTTTTTTTACATAAGCCTGCAATTAGTAATTCCATTATAATGTCTATGTTATGTATTTCTTTTTATGCGTTTTATATTTTGATGTTTATTTTTAATAGTTATATTTTAAACTTTATTTGTTTGTATTTTGTTTGTATTGTTTATATGTTGTCCTTGCATATATGTGTCGTGCCCACCGCTAAAGCCCTCGGCTGTCGGTGGGCATGTTACAACATTAATAAATAAATAAATGAATAAATAAATAAAGCTGTGTACAAAAACAGTCGTGCCGCTCGGGTGCACCTGGCAAGAGAGAATGCGAGCAGCGCCCCACCTCGGACATGTACAGCACGGTGATGACGCCGAACAGGCCGACCAACTTGAGCACCAGGTAGAGGAGCTGCAGGGGGTTGCTCTCGGACGAGGCGGCCGTCACCCGGGGAGGCAGCGCCATCACCAGGTACGCCATGAAGAACCAGAACGACACCAGCGGCACGTAGTAGTAGAACTGGTAGGGCCGGTTCATGCACAGGCACATCATCACCGTCACGAAGTTCAGGCGGAACATCACCTGCGGACAGGCACGCGTCGCGTCCAACACCGTGGCTTCACTCGTCACTGCCGGGTTTTATGGTTTCATATTCCAGTCAAATACGAAGTTATGGGGAAGAAGGAACCATGGTGCAAAAGAGCTCTTTTTCCCCAGAATGTTTTAAATAAACTGTCATTATGTCTTTCACCAGTTCGACAAGTTTTAGTCAGATACCACAACACCTGAGTGAATGATTATTTTATTTTGTGGGACTATGCATTACCGTTATCTATGGGCCCTTCTTACACAAGACTGATGTTTTATTTCCTGGATTCTGGTTCAGGTTATGACAGTCTATGTTCTGTAATGCAAATGGTGTATGAAGTGTAAAAAAAATGTTGACAAATAACCATCATGTAAGTCCATGCATTTTTAAAAGGAATTCGGAAGGATGAGTCACTGAAGAGAAAATAAGAACGGGTAAAAGTTGTTGCGGTATAGAAAAAAAACCATTTTTAGTCATCTAATATAGAAAAAAAAACATAATAATATTTGAACTTAAATACTATTATTATATTCCTAGTATTTAAGCTGGAAAAAATATACAGTTTAACTAACCTTACTCCAAAATAAAATTATTTGTAAAAAAGACCCATCACTTACCCTTATAAAAATATAAATACTTAATTTGTAGTGAACTGAAGCTTGGATTTTTCTAGAAATAAAATATAGAAATATGAAGCAACACATTTATTTCAATCATCTTGCTCTTGCTATTAGCATAATTAAAAACTAGTATAGTGAAATTTCAAATTAATTTTGCTCAAAATGCACTTTCACACTATGGGCCCTTCTTCCCCAGAACTCCTCAATTTTGGTTTTTAAATATCAGATTACAATGATATTGGTTTTATATCTATACATTATGTTTACACTAGAATCTCGAATAAACGAACTTTCATGAATCAAGATTCTGTATTATCTGAGCCGATCTGAAGCGGCATTTCCGGCAAAGACTGTCGTAAACATTTTCTGGAGGACCTAGAAAATGATGTATAATTGTTTTTGAATGTCTAAAGAAAATTAACTTTAAAGACGTAATTTCCTCATTGGGCGAATCATGGAATGATATGAAAAAAAAACACATTGAAGAAAACGCTGAAAAACCATTCTGAAAGACTATACCTCTGGGCTGACTGAAAACAAAGATTATTTACTCATTATATCTGTGTTATCCAAGGTTGATGTGGTCCAGTTAAACTCAGTTAATCGAGACCCTACTGGCAAGGGCGCCCGTGCCCAGGGGCAAGATGAGGCGGGACGTGCCCCCCCCCCCCCCCCCCCCAATCCAAAGACTCTTAGGTAAACAGAAAAATATAGTGCAGTCATGTGTTTTTCTTTTTTAAAAAAAAGATTTAAAAGTCTGTATTACATAGAAGTGAGTCAACATTAAAATATTTTTTATAAGGTTTTAACAGCATTGGAACTGGAACTTTTTTATGCTTTGAAGTCGCCATTCATAATCCAAAATATTAAAAATACTGCATACTCCCCCGTTAGATAAACCCCCCCCCCCCCCCCCCCAAACACACAAACTATCATAGGGTTCCTTGCTTACTGCACCTATAAATATTGATGGGTCGAATCCACTTTTTTTCCAATCTGCAACAGAATCTAGATCTCAAGAGTCATGAATAAAATAACACATGAGCAAAACCCCTGAAGTTTAAGTTAAAAAAAAAACTTAAATTTATATTTGTATCAAAATGTTCGCTGAAGTACTAAACAAACATTTCCAAAGCATTGTAGCTCGTGGTGAATACAAACATTTCTTTGACAGCTTTGTATGGATAAATGAAATACATAACAAGCAACATTACAAATAATAATAAAAAAAAATCTACTATTCCCAGAATAAATATTTTATTTTTGGAAAAATAAAACATTTTTGTGTTTTAGAGATAATATCCACATTATTTAATTGACAGTCTTATACTATTTATAGAATACTAGTTAATTCCCGGCATGCATTGCTATGCCTCTTTCAATTTTTATGTAATGTTTGAAGTAGGTACACATATACAAAGCATCTCTCTCTATTTATCTATATCTCTCTCTATCCATCTATGTATGTCCCTCTATAAATTTCACTAGGTTTCTCTATATATAAAATCTCTACATATCTATCTCTTTCTCTGTCTATATATAATTATATATATACTACATCTCTCTCTATATCTATGTATATATCTATATCTCATTCTATCTCCCTATTTATATCTCTATACATCTCTATGTACCTATATATTCCTCCCTCTATCTCTATACATCTGTATATCTCCCTCTCTATGCCAACCTCTATATCACTATCTCTCTGTCTATATCCTCCTATATCTTTACAAAACAGTTGACGAGCAAAAACACACACAAAAAACACACATATACACACAAACACATACAAACACACACATATATATATATTTCTATTTTTTTATCTATACTTTTACCTGTTACAGGTGTGACACACATATATATAATTACACACACTTATTCTAAGGCAGTGTTGTATCAAAATTTCAAAGCAATCTGTGCACAACGTTAGGAGATTTAAGATTTTGAAGGAATGAATATTCACATTTTTATTTATAGAATATTTACTGAGGGGGAGAATGAAACAAAATGCCAGTCGGCACAAGGCCGCCGGCAACAGACACCCTCGCTAACCTGCGAGAGCGACCCGCGCGCCCCCTCACCTGGAAGAAGCGGACCAGGCCGGCGTCGCCCGTGTGCCAGAAGTGGCAGAAGTGGCCGTAGCCGGCGAGGAACAGGTAGGCGGCCACCAGCACACGCACCAGCATGTATATGGGCAGCACGCCGCTGGCCCCGGTGTTGTGGTAGATCAGTATCACCAGCTGCATCCAGCCTGCGGGAGCCACACGTCTGCCTCACATGCTCTGCACTGGCGGAGTCAACGCGCGAAACAAGTTCAACTTCTTGCTTATTATATTATTATTAGGTATAGGAAACATGATTCTCTTTGGCTAAGGTTGCAGATAAAAAAAACTGCAAGTATGTGAGTGATAAATTATGCTATTGCACAAGTGTGAAAGTATGCAAGTGTATGTATGCAAGTGTGTAAATGTGCAAGTGTGCAAGTGTGATATATGCAAGTGTGTAAGTATACAAGTGTGCACATATCCAAGTGTGCACATATCCAAGTGTGCACATAACCAAGAGTGCATGTATGAAAGTGTGCAAGAATACTGCGTCATTCATACCTCTCCTCTGCCGTCTCCCCTCCACCGGTTCCCCCACCATGTACCTAACTATTCCCCTCGTGCAATCGCAATTTCGTAATGCTAGAAAATTGTTGTCCCCTCCTAAAAGAAGTTTCACTTCAAAAATGTTAATTTTTTTTTAATGTAATTAATGTAAAAATTACAACTAATGCACAAACCAGGAATAACAATTTTTCCAGAATGGGCGTGATTGTAATAAATAATATTATTAACTACACATCAACTGTTCATACATCCATCCATGTATTCATACAACTGTGCTTCTGTGTGTGCTTGCCTTCACGTGCACAAAAAACACCCATGAGTACAAACCCACAAACCACAACTCATTTCTTAGAGTACAACAATCAACACATTGAGGCTTAAAAGTCATTCCAAACTTGAGACCTGGCAATGAATTTGATCATTTAACATTTTCAGTCACACTTTGTCAATTCCTAAGGAATATCTAATTTTTATATTTTTATAGTAAATAAACTATTTTTTGGATTTATTGTGTGGTAATAATATTACGCTATAATTATAAGATTAATGTATAATTATTTTATAATTCATAAAAGTAAAATAAAAATTATTTGTTTATTTCATAGCCATTAAGTATGATGTCCACTAAAATGTAAGTACACCTTAACCCACACAATAAGACTGACAATTCCACTTTCAAACAAAAACTGAATAATGAATTGCGAAAAGATGAAAATTACCATAACAATAAATGGTTCAAAAAGGATGTGAGAGGTTGGTGTTTCCAAATGTTTTTTTTTTTTTCCCCCGGGGTTTGTTAAAAACTTATCAACACAAAACTACAATAATTTTTCCGTATTTTCTTATTCTACTGTTTTTGTACGAAAGGAATGTTGTCAATGAGGGCTGGATCACACCAAAAGGCACCTCAGTGCAAGGCTTGGACTGCAGGCATATCAACTTCAATTGCAATAACTTTGAAATGAAAACGCTGACAATGTGTGGCTGTTCAGCAAGTTGAGCGATTAAAGCAGAAGTAGAACCTCCACGAACATTCCCACATAGTATGTCCGCACGTCAAGAGGGAACCATTACATTCAAAGTCGCTCATTTGATATTTTTAAAATTTCTCAAAGCATCATAAGCACTACCAAACAGCAACTGTAACGCATAGCTTGATGGCAGACTACCTATTAGTCAGTAGTTTTTAGTTGTGCATTCGTCCCGCTGCAATTGCATACACCTATCCTACACTTAGCACGACTAATTTGTTCCTAAAAATGCTCGTGTTATTCGAAATAGCGTATTCTGAAGCATTAGTTTCCTTAAATAGCAAGGCTAATTTATTTAATGTGTTCCAAAATTGTGTAGGAAAATATACTATACGTAATATAAATGCGTTGAATAACACTCAAATATAAATATGACACACCATTTATCTTTGTATGCCTACCATCTAATACTTTGTATGACAAATACGACAGTGCAACGGGAGATACGTGGTTATGTACTATATCGTCAGTCGGCTGGACGACTTGCCCGCCTGGGCGTGACCTTCAACTCACGTTGCGTACCTTTCCAAACCATCCTTTACTGACAGTGAACCCGATGTTACTGTCCGGATAATTACAGTTTAATTTTTCAAAAATTAAAGTGCTTATTCGCGTATCACCACCTGGTTCACACCAATCCTGTCAGGTCAATGATTATTTTTTTCATTGCAACTTTCATTTAACAACCTTTTCCATGTGAATCACCTATTCATTTCTGTTCCGGTATCTAATATCAAATATATTCCCGCTAGCACAACCAACAGCATCAGACTTATATAAACTTTTGATAAGAGTCCTTATTTTGTACGATTGTGTGCACAGTTGACTTGCTTAAAACTAAAGTGCGGCTATTATAAGTGTGGCCTTCATGACAATCTGCGCGCCGTAATACTTCTAGTTTTGTTTCAAATACTTGAACACGATGCATTATGAGTGATCAAGCAAGTACAGTTACCGGCAGCTGAATGGGCAGACGTTGCTTTTGTCTGAGTGAATTCCCTGCCACTGGCTAGACTGAGTTCACGGCCCGGTTTGTGGCCAGGCGACAACGGTACGGCACGGCGGCATACGCGCGGACATAAAAACATTTGGTCCTTTACACTCCATAGCTGCAATTTAACTTGCCATAGCTGATGTTTGTATAACAGCCGATAGCGTAGTCAGACCTGCGCGTGCATCTCTTCCCTCCTTGTTTGGCTAACTGTATCCCACGCCACATCTGTTGTTTACAGAAGTTGAAACAGACTTTGTGGCGTCGTGCCCTACTTTTTTTTATTTTGCCTGCGCAGATTTTGTGCTAACTGAAATTTACAGACGTGCTATTCAAGACTGGGGCAGTAAAATTCATATCGCGCTAAATGAATCAGAGCAATCTGAAGACGTGCTAAGTGAGGGATAGGTGTACTGTGAATTCTCAATGGTCTTCATCTTCAAATATTCCAGACTCAACAAAAGACACTTCATATAACCACCACTAACACATACTCTGTTTTACTATGTATTACCATTTTTTTCAGGAGGTAAATATAATTAACAAAAATTACCATATTCACCCGAAAATAATGTCTCCTAATATAATGCGACCCTCAAAACTTTTTGATAGTAAGTTTATGAAATAATGGATTTGAAATCACAATCCTAACAGATAGAAATTATATATTACGTATTTAAATTAGTGAATTCATTCAATATTTACTAGAACTTTTCTGGTGCCGCTTTCGTCAGTAGGGTTATTTACATGGATTTTTTTTTAAACTGCACGCGGCAATCAGGGGAAAAAATTGACTTTTATGGCTGTAGTTCAAAAGCCATTGGTCAGAAAGCAAAGAAGCTGTGATATACGGTGATCACCTGGGTGGGGGAAAGAGGGGGAGGGGGGTGTCTTCGCCAGCTGCCACAGTGAAGAGAAGCAGAAGGGCTTGGAAGGAAACCAGTGACAAACTTTATTTGAATTCCCCCCTTTTCCCCAGTGTTATCCGGCCTCACCTGTCCTGCCTGCTGACAAACAACCCCCCTCCCCAAAAAAAAAAAATCAAGAATAGTAAACAAGACTGACTTAAGTGATGCAACACATTTTGCAGGCATACTGTGTAGTTTTTCAACTCAGCGGAGGTTCTGGAGGCAGTAATTAACAACAGTCTAAAGTGGCATAAGTGATGCAGTAACAACTCAAGAGTGTGAAGTTTTTCAAACTAAGCTGTTAATTCACGTTCTTCCAATGACAAAATACTATTTTGCGATGACAGTGCAACCCCCACTTTGGTAAAAAAAAATAAAAAATTTAGGTAAATAGCATAAAGCAAAAAATAATTATTTATTTAAATGATGAAAGATATGAAACTAAATTTTGAGCATGATTTTTTTTTGTATTCTTAACCAACGAATTAAAAAGTACAGCCACCATTACCCGACACATTCTGTGGTGGTGCCACTGCCTTCTGAAGCTTGGAGGTGAAGCAACACCGTGAACCCGGGTATTTCCCACAAGTAAAAGACATAAACCTGCCAGAAATCGAATCCGAGACCTTTTGTCTACTAGCCTGACCGTGTCATAGCATGACAATTTAAGGGGCCCGCTTGGTCATGGTGTATCTGTGTTAGTGAGAGCAATGATAAGAGCAACACTCGCTGGTACTTTTAGTGCGGTATCACCTCTCAGCGCAAGGCAACTGTGATGTCTGAGCGGAGAAATGAAGATAACAGTGGATTTAAAGTCCTTTGAGTGCTTTCAAGAATTTGTACCGGGTGTTTCATGAATAAAAGTCATTTTGAAAACATGCGTTTTAGCCATTTTAAACTTTCCTAAAAATTAAGTTTTAAAAACGAAATACAGTCCTCAGCATATTTTTAAATGCTTTTCATAAAAACATAACACTGATATATTGAGTAATTTTTAATTTGCGTGGTTTTTTACGAAGCTCTGCACACCGTACGCGTGACCAGGTAGGCAGGGACCTTAATCCAAACAGTTTGCAAATCAAGCTTATTGTCGTCTTGTATTGTTAACGATTTTGATGGTGAGTTTGGAGGGGAAGGTTTAGATGAAAGCAAAAATAAAAACAAAAACTCATTAAACATAAAAAAACTATGAATAATGGATGAAAAACTGTAGGATTCCCAGGAAGGATCCGCGGGATAAAGTTTATCATTCCCATTTCACGTTTACGGTTTTGCAAACGGAAAAAATCAAGAGTAGGGCTTTTTGATTCCAGGGGGAGGGGCCTCCCCTGCCCCCAAGATCTGAACCCAAGCTATGAACTGTAAGTGCGCCCAACCAACCTTTCCACTCATCAGTCTGCTCCCGATGAAGGACTTTAGTGGAACGGCTGTCATCTGTGAAAAACAGGCCCAGTGCAAATATGTACGCAAACGGCAGCCAGAAACTGACCGGTGTGTAGTATTTATTTTGTTTCATGAAGAAATTTGTCCTGAAACATAAGAAGAATTATTTTTCATTAACACTGGACCAATGTGCTAAATTTATTAAATGAATGCTAAGTAATAAAGTTCAGACTTTACATTAAAATACATAAATACATTATTTGAACAAAGACATTAAAATTACGTACAAACATTTGGCATGTGCAAATATTCAAATTTTTGAACACAAATAAGAATAATAAACCATTTGTATTCAATTCACCCTAACACTTTCAAATAACGAATATTCGTTTGCTTACGAATACTTGACATCGCATTACTCGTGAGTTTGTCATATATACCAACATTGACTGCTGAAATTTGTCATTTGTGACATATAAATACCCGTTTTTGATGTTTAATGGGACTTCATAGTCAAAAACATGAACAATAAGTTATATGTTAAACATGCAATAAGTATTGAAAGCCTGACGGAAGTTTCTCTGCGTGCTAGTTTTATGAGCAGACAAGTAACTGAGAAGAAATGATAACTTGCCACCTTTGGGTTGAAATTTTGAAAAATGAAATACAAGGAAGTTGGGGGGAGGGGGTGACTGCAGCCCTCCAGCAGACAGAGAAATACAGCGTGGCTATCTAGAAGCCTGAGTGACGGTTACAGCCAGGGCAAACAGGCACTTGGAGGGGGTTATCTTTGTGACTGTACATGCGCAGAACGCTTGTGTTAGGCTGATACTATCGGACCAGAAAATATTAACCTTTTTTCTGTAGTTTCTGTGCAGGATTCAGCCATTTTGTTTGCGCTTAGTCATCTGAATTCACTAAATTACGTGCTTTTTGGTGTTGTGATTAATTTACATTAAACATGGTTTCACTGTAATCGGTCCGGACTTGAATACACGTTGTCTTATAATTCTTGTTGCTAGTGTTAATTTTGTCTTGTGAATACGTGTGTTACGAAACTCTTTCGAGTGCGTGGCTGAATAAATTAATTTGTTGTGGGTTTTGTTATCACGATGCTACCAATATTATTGACGGTGAAGGGGAAGAAACTGCATTCGCAAGCTTGTGATATAATTTATAATGCATTGTAATTTGTGGAGAATAAAGTTAATACTATGGAACCATTGAATCCAAAAGAAAAGGCACAGCTGAGGACAGTTGCAGCTACTGGCGTGTCTCGTAGCGCAGTGCAGAGAATAAAAGTGGAAGCAAAAAGGCTGAGCATAGGAGAAGGATGTCCTTTCGTTACACCTAATAAGAAGAGACAGAAGACCTGTAAATACGACCTAGATAATTTCGATCAAGCAGTACTTTGCAGACCTGTACATAATTTTAATTAACAGAAAAATGTGTCCCCACAGTGGAAAAAATACGAATAAAACTGCAACAGGACATTAATTTCCAAGGTTGCAAAGCAACTTTACGGAAAAATTTTAAAAAGTTTGGTATTCGGTGGTGAAAAACTAAGTGGCGTCTCATTCTGGTTGAAAAGTCTGATATACAATAGAAGCGAATAAAGTATTTGAGAAATACATATACAAAGTTTCAAAAACAAAAATCGTAATATTGTGTACATGGACGAGTCTTTGTTTTTTCGTCTGATGTGCAACAGAAATCCTGGAGTGATGACTCGACCCACGGTCTGTTGACACCTGGTTTTAAAGAACAAAGACTAATAATGGTTCATGATAGCGGTGATAATGGTTTTGTCCCTAATGCCTTGGTGATGTCATGTCATGTCAAAATCACAACATTAATCAACAAAACTATGAAAAGTGGGTAAAAGAAAAACTTATACCCAATCTTCCTGTTAATACTGTTGTTGTTTTAGACGATGAACCGTATCACGTCAAGATAAATAAGTCACCAACATCTAACTCCACTAAACACGACATTCATCAGTGGTTGCGTTGCGAGATCATGGTATTCCATTTGCAGATGACATGCTCAAAGCCAACACCTTACGCAATTATTAAGCAGCATAAGCCGAAGCAAGCCATTTATTCAGTAGACGAAATTTTGAAATGTTACAGGCATACAACACTTTGTTTGTCACCATATCACCCCGACTTAAATCCCATCAAAAATTTATATGCACAAGTGAAAGGCAAAGTTGCATCGCACAATGTAACCTGTAATTTACAAGATGTGAAACAGCTCTGCGAAGAAACTTTTAATAGTATGGGGGCAGACGACTGGAGACCATACTGCGAGCATGTGAAAAAACTTGAAAACGAGTACTACGACCGGATGCACGTTTCGACATAGAAATTGATCCCATTATTATTAACCTAGGAGGTGTGGACAGTGACATCGGCAGTGACAGTGATGACTACTGTAATACGGCTTATTCAAGCGACGAAATGGAAGGCATCGCTCTATTGCCAGCGAGCAGTGACTAGGTTAGGTGAGTATTCAATGATTTTAGATACAATATAGACTCGAGGGTTGCCTCTCCACCTTGTTCCCTCCCTCCCTCCTATGTCGCACCCCCCACTACTGTAAATCTGTGACGTGTCCCAAGCTTCTAGATATCTTGCACCTGCTGTACACAGAGCCACATTGTTTACGATCCAATAAGCTGAGAGTGAACACAAAGACTTCACTTGTGCTCAGAATCCTACTGAAGACAAATAGATGGTGAAACCCAAATTCGAGGGCGGCCCTTACCGTGAAACCAATTCGTGTAGATGGCCAATGTTACTGTGCCACAACTCTACTGTATCATGACAAGTAAGAACCAAATACTGATCAATGAAACATTTAGTTCCACGCCATTCCTTGTAGTCTTGCAAGAGAAACATACAAACACTAACTGTTAACATTTATTTGCCAAACCAATCCTCCTCATTTCATAAACAGTAAAATAACATACTTACCATGTGCTTTTTTGCAAACCATTGCTAATAATGGCTAAAACAATTTACCTCATTTTCTAGCATATAAGATAATAACTAATGGAGGTTAACGAGCTTAAAATGATAGTACCCTAAATTATTATGCATCCGTGATTATTTTTTTCAATTTTGTAAGTAATTTTATAATATAATAATGATGTTTGGTTTAAAAAAGGTTTATATAAATTTTATTTTTTAAGTGTTTATTTTTTTTATATTAGGGATAATTTAATTTCAAACCTAGTATGAACCAAGAGCATGTTTTCATCTCGTACACAGTTTTTAATTAACCATTTGTATGTATGCTTTGTCGTAAAACTCTCATTTTGATTTTTGAGTATAACATTCAGGGTTTTACTGATTTATGAACGATACACTAAAAACAGTTTCAGGACAAACTGTGAGCGGGGGAATACCGAGCGGCCTACTCCCAACGCTCGAGCAAAAATCAGTGAAGCGACGCTACAGTGCTGCACTTTTAGTTAAGCTGACAACAGTAAAAAGTTAGTTTCCTTTTAAAAATTCAACTAACCTCAATTAGAATTGTTGAATTTTGTACAGACATTAACAATATTTGGAAGAAATAGAGGGTGGGAGGAGGAGAATATTATTAATATTTTGTTTTAAAACTCAAGTGGGATTATTGAAGAGTGAAATTTAATTTCTAATGAAGGATGGCAGTCAGTCATACTTTAATTACTTTCTTCTTTCCCTGATTCTTTTTTTTAATCTTTATTATTTTTTATCATTTTATTTTGAAATTTCCTATATATTTATTATTTGAGTCGTGTATTTCCAAAACTGGCCATCTCCCTGAGAACAGTTTTGCAAGAAATCGAGGAAAACTGTTTACCCAATTCCATGATGTGGCATTCAAGACGGTTTATTAAATGAATATGGCCGATTTTGTAATTAACTGCTCCTTATTCGCTGTGGGTTACCATGGAATTTGATTTTCTAGAACAAAACCATTTTTTTTTCGTGGAGATGGCCGGTTCTTCCCCCCGAGAGCTGCGGAGCGGAGAGCGCACCGGTCGCACAGGTAGAAGTAGGCCATGATGACGGCCATCCTCGCCAGGCAGGCCAGCAGCGTGCGTGCGTCCGTGGCCGCCGCCTGCTTGCTGTGCTCGCTCAGGGGGGCGAAGGCCACGGGGGCCGTGCCTTTCCACCGCTGCCACCGGCGGTGCAGCCACAAGGCCACCGCCGTCGCCAGGCTGCCGGCACCACACCCACACCACACTGACGGGCATGACAGCACCGACGCACGAGGTACAGTGCACTCCCGATTGTCTGCGAAATTAAGTGGCATGGCCGCCGCGGATAGTGAAAATCGCGGATAATCCGTGAAAGAGCCGAAAATGGGGAAACAAAAAAGGAAACATTAAATTTCAACTTTTAAATCTAAAAAAATTACGTACAGTAAAAGAGCGACCTTGGCTGACTTGTCTGCCCGTCACTGCAACCATGCGACTAAAAACAAAGCGCGACAGAGACAAAAATAGCAATGCGTGCCAGCCCTACTGCGTGAGTTCCGAGAAGGCCTGTGGCGTTTTACTGTATACTGCACACAATACTCTCGTCAGTAGAGTTCAAATTTGCTCACTTGTAATAAAATACATATTTACGTATGTGCTGTATTTTTTCGTAGCATGCGCGGATAATAGGGAGTTTACTGTACAACACAATGAAATAAAATCAGGAAATCACCTAATCAAAATTGTTGCAAACTAAAATCACATAAATGTAAACTTTAATATATATTACATAAAATGTGTGTAGTTTAATTAGCTAGATATTTGTTAGCTAATAAACCATATATGTAATCAAAATAAAAATGTAAAAAAAAAAAAATAATTGTCTGGTTTAGTGCATAACTCAAAAACTTATTGTTACAATAATTGTACATTTATTCATGTTTCAAAAAACAAGCGCTAGCCGAATTATATTGTTTTCAAGTTATACTGCCCTAGATATGCTCATTGAAAAAATTTATATTACGTATTATAAAAAAGCATAGTATATCAGAGTGTTTTGGCGAAATGAGTATCAAGAAATATTTTAAAAATTATAAAAATAAATTATAAAATTTAACTTTTATATTTTAATTACGAAAATGGCCAAAAAATAAAACCATGAAATCTTGTCTCCAGCTTTGGGGCATTCCTAAAAAAAACTGTGAATTTAGAATAAGTTCAGGATAAACTAAATGGAAAAAAAAGTCTGCAAGTGCTGGTAGACATGTTGGTCAACATGTTTTTTTTTTCCTTACACAGGAAAAACCCCGCCCCAGTTTAGTATGGATGTAGGCTACACCCCAAAGCTGAGCAGTAGAAATGTTGAGTCCATCTCTGAGCGGCTGATCTGGCGACAGAACTGTCATATCATGTCTCATGGTGAATGCAGATGGAATGTTGCAGAGGTTATAACATCTTGTGTTGCTTTGTTTGGCCACGTTTAAATGCAGTCAGCGTTCTGATATTTCCAAAACTGGTGAATTTTATTATGCTCTGCACCTGATTTCTGCTTTAATTTCAATCATTTTAAGACGCACAAGTCAAAGTGTACATTACCTGATGGCAAATAGTATTCTAAAAATATTCTATATTCGTGAAAGAATTTTTTTTTTTTTTAGTTATTCATTACCAACAGATATAACAATTGCGACTCACTCTACAAAATAAACTTTATTTTAAAAAAAAAATGTAACACGTATGGAGCAAAGATTTATTTAGAATTCTGGATTAGTTTTATGAAATATTACACATGCATTTCTTGATTTGTAACAAATAATATGTGATTATGATTTTAAATTATCAGTAATACCTATTTTTAAGTATATATTATTGGAAATACTAGTAGAAGGAGTAAATCTAGGTTTGCTTGGGTTAACTTAACATTATACAAGATTGTAAGGGAAAGTCCAAATAATCACTTAAATAAACTTGAATTTGGCATTTACCCGCGTACACCTTGATTTACCTAATGCTATAATGGGAAGCTAGTATATTATTGTTCCCCACTAAGGATTACATAATCCTTCCAAAATGATCTCTATGCAACCTTATGCAGCTAAGTTGCTACAATTTTTTTTATCATCACTCTTTAATCCTGGAAGGGAGGAGTCCGGACCACATATCCTTCTCCTGGCTACGTCCCTGCTTACACGCTCAAAAAAGAACCATTCCATATGGTGTTGCCCAGTCACATTTATATCCACGTTTTACACTCCCATGGTGCAGACCAAAAAGTTTAACCATTTAAAATGAATAAATCTACCAGCTGTCCCACTTTTTTGACGTGACAACGTCTAATAAAGCGATGTACGCCGGCTGCACGCACGAAAAAGTGTCCCACTACGGATGTCCCACTACGGATGTTCCTGTTTGCTCATTGTACGCATGCGTGGCATCTCTCTTCCACTCGATTGGAACGACCATCGATTTGACTTTTAAATCATATTTTCGTCATTTGAATTATTAATATTATGTAATTTAACGATCGTCCACCGATTTTCAGCACAATCGGTACGGTTATTTAAAAGTAATGTTGAATATTCAAATACGTTTTGAACCAACAATGGTGTTTTACAGTTACACATAATAATTCAAATTACAACCGGGTATCTTTTGCACAATGTTTTAAAAAATATTGTAACATCTTATAAATAAGTTTGGTGTATTTGGGATGCATATTTGTTATAAAATCGAGTTATTAAAACAAAATAATATTATTCCCCTACCATGAACAAAATTTTTATAATGGTATATATAACATCTGAAACTATCAATTATCAAATATGGCCTTGTGGCTGAGTGGTCAGCGGCGCTAATTTATAATTGTAAGTTTGTCGGTTTGAGTCCCGGCAGGTGTGAAATTTTTTTTTTTTAACTTGTAAAAATAAATACGGCGCACATAACATTTCAAAAGTAATAAATATATTTGAATAATGAATGCAAATAAAAGTACATTTATTAATTCAATTGCACTTTTCATTTCACTCCTTTGTATCCATACAAAATAGTGATAATTCAATAAAAATGATTCAATTTTATTCATAAAAGTATGCAGAGGTAGATTTTATCATACAAAAGATAGAAAAATTTAAAAAAAAAAAAAATTTCCTCAAAGAATATAATATTTTTAATGCCTAAATTGTTTGGTTGCAAAAACCTATTACGGCTCAGTCTCAGGCCGAATATGATATTTCCTTTTCTTCTGGATCAATCATTTCATCAATGTTTTGTTATGACGTTGTCACGTTAAACTATCATCCGTAAACCGACTTTACAGACAACCAATTTTATATTAAACCAAGTAAATATAACTTATAAAGCACGTACATAAGTAGGCCTACATGCGCCTATTTTTTTTACAGTTTACTGCTCTACAGATAAATTAGGACTAGTGCAACCTACATTTATCATTGTCAATGGAAAATTTGTCTGCATCTGTGAATTATTTTACTTGGTCCTGCCAACATTACCAAATGAAGAAAAGTTCTGAAATAGTGTTTTCATGGAAAAAAACATCACTGTCAACTTTCGTCCGCGCTACCAATGCGTCGGTTCTAACCAGACTGATCAGATTAGGTATATGTTTACCAAGTGACCAGCTGTTCAAGATATTTCTCACAATAATCTAGACTGTGAAAATTACATGTTCACCAAGAGTAAACACTCATCATAACCCATGTGCCTAGATGACACGTTCACCAAGAGACAGACTGTTCAAGACTACACACTCATCAAACCTAGACCGAGGAGATGACGTTGTCACTAAACTTGAACCACGGGGAGGCATGCACACCATAACCGCCTAGGGCCCGCACCGAACCTCTTATTACAGACTGACGTTTGTCATTAACTTTTAGAATCCTATCATTATAAAAAAAATTTACTAAAATTTTAATTGTGGTAAAATCATCTATATTGTTCTTAGATTTCAAAGTTCACTCGATTATTTTTGTGGGCTAATACCGATGATGTGGTCAAAATATTATAGTTGAAAATTCTAAACAATGAAAAAAGTTTGATTGTATACTGTGCCACCAATTAGTATTTTTGGCACTATCCTAAATTCGAATTTTTTGAAAATTAATGTCACCAGTCATTTTTTTCCTGCAAGAACTTCAACTTTTTCCTCCTCCCGTACACTCCCGTTTAATCTTTGTCAGGCCAGTCTCGCCAATCCATTCCCAGCCCTTGATCTGATTTTGCCGAGTCTTTTGCGAGTCGGTCTGTGTATCATTCTATCCCCGCTCGGACGCACGCCCGTCGCCTGGGATTCTCACAAGTCATCGAGAGAGAGTGAAGTGTGACAACACGATAGCAGAGTTTGGGTTCACTGTTTACTCTGTTAGTACTGATGTGTAGGGGCATGCAGATTTCGCGAAAAGATTCGAACACTCGTTAGACTGCAACAAGGTGTATACCCGCGCCTGTGGTTTCTTCCTCGTGATTGGCGGCCGTCTGCGAGAGGAAGTCGTTGCCTTGTTTGACCGAGCCACTCATGGACGCGTTTGCTTACGTGCTGAATCACCGTGATCGGTGTTGTTTACATTCAATATGTACCTGGGTGGAAACTCACCTAATCACGAAACACAGACGATGCTACGCTGCACTCAGCCGCCGACGACGCACTTCCCCTTCGCCGACTCGACTCCTCGCTCGCAACTTCGCTCGGGACACCGCCGCGCCCGCAACTCTATCGCCCGGAAGCTCCGCCGCGGGAAAACTCGAACTGACTGACTCTCTACCAACTCCGCCCTGACGTCCTCGGACCTATATACAGGCCCCGGCGCAATTCCAGAACTCACGAGAGCGGCCGGGGCCTGTCGCGTCACTCCGAGCCGTCCCGACGGCAGAAATCTCTCGAAAACACGTGTCGGCGGCTCGCGCAACTCCGCAGCTGTCCGGCGTCAGTTACGTGCGGGGAGTGGAGGGTAGGAGGGGGGAAGCGACAATCCTTGTTATCTTCCAGGCGCGCGCGGCACATATCGGGACCACAGAGAGACGAGAGGCGGCGTGCTCACCAGACGCCCAGCAGGGAGAAGGTGACCACCTGCAGGGCGGTGTAGGGCTCGGCGCTGCTGCAGCAGGTGCCGTCGTCGAAGTTCATGTTGTCGTTGCAGTGCAGGTTGAGCAGGATCTGGGCGGCGTGCCTGAGCCCCAGCGGCCCGAGGTGCAGGCCGTCAGCGCTCTCGTCCAGCGTGCCGCGTGCCACCAGGCGCGCGCTCGCCCACACCTGGGCCGCGCTGTGCCGCAGCACCTGCCGGCCATCCCGTCAACATCCCGACCCTTCCAGCACCAAGACAGACATTTACAACAGTTCAACTTCTCGTGTTATGAAATTAATTTCTGAAGTCCATGTTCAGTGAAATCATGGTTGAAAAAAAAATGTCATAGGCTATGTTAAGTAATGACTACACACTTAAAGTTACGTATTTTACTACACGCTGTCGCAATAACGGAATTATTCTGCTATACCGAAAAATATTGTAATCTGAACAAATATGGCCCCAATATTCGGATCAGCAGGACTTCACTGTACAATATTTGATTCTACATTTTCAATCACATATATATATATATATATATATACTTTAATTATTCATTACAAATAAATTCACCAAGTGTGACTCGTATACAAAATTTAAAAATTAAAGTAAAAGTATTGTGTGTGAAGCTACGAAGATTTAGTGAAAAATTTGGATTTTGGTTTTTCTGCAACTAACTACTTCATCTTAAATGTAGAAAGTAATCTGTGATTAATATTTGAAATTATTTAAACTACTCTATTTTTCAAACTTAAAAGTATTACTGGTTTAAGAAAATGCATAGCCAGGTACTTTAAACCAATCAATTATGATTTCATTTAACTGTATTTTGCATAACTTTTTCTTGGACTCATGTGAACTGAGAAAATAAAGTTTCACTATATATGTTGAAATTCAATTTTAAAAATGTTTGATATTTTTGAATTATTTGATATTTGTTTCAGGGTTGGCTTATTTAAACCAAGCAGGTTTTATTCCACTCTAATAACAACAAAAGTTTGGTTATTAATGTTTCTTGTGATTTACAGCAAAAAAAAAATTATATACTAATCAAAATTGTTTCATTTAAATTATTGAATAAGTCTTAAATTATACCCCGCTAAATACTCCTCTAAAGGTAAAATTACTAACTAGTTAATGTTCATTTCTATTCTGTGGGAAATCCCGGAATGTATTGTAAATCCCCATTCTATGCAGAATCCTTCTCCTATGGGAAAATACACTTTCTGTGGTTAAGTCCCAGTCAGATGTGCAGATTTGCTGGACTTCAGTTCTTTGATGTTATAACTTGACATGAGTGGCAGAAAGCAGGTTTTAATTTGGGGAGAACCAAAATAACTAACATAATAAAAAAACTGGTAAACAAAAAAAAACATGGTTTGAATATTAAAAAACCTGGTTTGCACTAAAAAAAAAATGTATTTTGGTTTTTTTTTTAACCCTGAATAGAACACAACTGCAAAGAGGAAAGACAAAATTTTGGGCACACCTTTGACCCAGACGCCACTAGAGTTACTGTTAGGAAGTGTTTACGAAAAGCCTTCACTTATTACTACATCTTTTTTCAAATTAAAAAGTAATAATATTTGTGGAGTTATTTTGTTTTATAAAATTTGTAGATTTTGTGTTGTCATCTTCAACTGAGTTTTTTTTTTAATAAACTAGTGATGGGTCAAATTCCAGTACTGCCAAGTATTATGGAATTTCAGTAATCATTACTGATTTAGAAATACAGTTATGGAACTACGGAGTGAGTCTCATAATCAGCATTTTGTACCATAAATATCGGTCATGTAGCTCTTGTTATAAGAAGTTAAGTCCTTTGTAAAGTAATTAACATAAATATGTATTCTGAAAGCTATTTTAGCTTTTAAATTATTAAAAGTTTACAAACTTCTGTTACTTTTAAATTACTTGGCGGATAGATTATCGCGTTACTGTATAGAGTGGTGTTAATTATTTTGTAAAGTCCAGTATCTGGCGTAAACTCTTCATAGTGATATGTTTAACGAGTGTTCAATTGTATGCATACTGCTGAGCATGCCTGGAATTTGGTAGCACTGAAATTCCAATCTTCTTGAATCCCAATCTAGAATTTATATCATAAAGATTACCTCAAATATACCCCTCAAACCCAAATTTAGTAAGGGTCAAAAATAAAAATAATGTACCAAAAAATATATTATATCAACTATGACGTTGAAACACTCAACTCTAAATGTTGGTTTCCCAAACTAATTTCCCAAATCAATAAATATCAAATTATATTTACATAATTACATACTTAAAGAGTACAAAACATATTTGGGAATGGTAATAGTACTTTAGAGATGTCAGTGTTTTGATATTTAATTTTATTAAATTTCCTGAAATATTTTTCTTTGAATCTTTTTCCTTAATATCAAATATTTAGAATACTGAAGATTTGATGGCAGTGTCTGCACCAACTGGCTTCCCAGAGCACGAGTGAACTGACCACAAATGGAACATTCATACACCTGCTTCAGTTTCCTTCCTCTTGTTTTTGAAAATGATTTCAATTTCTTTCTTTTCCAAATAAAAAAATATATATCACAGATTAGAAGAATCAAATCCCTGTGATTCACCCTTTCTATATTAGAATGGTTGCACTCTGAACACATCACTCACTCTGAAAAATAGAGTATTTCAGATTGTACCTTTGTTCTGTATAATATGTATAACTACTTATTTACAGGAAGCCACATGCATAGTTTTATTTTGAAATTTCTTAAAGTGTTTAGTTTCTAGTCGAGAATTTTTTACCTCTGAGCTTGGCCTCTACCTATTTTTTTTTATTAATATTGAATTTTGGATTGAATGTAAAATTATTCATTATTAACTAATATTTTCCAAATTAAAGTTGTAACATGCAGTGCTTTTTTTTATACTTCACGAAGTTCAAGAAAAATTTATGACACAATGCCACATACAATAAAATGAAAAAGAGATAAGTATAGGCCTGAATAGAACATGGAACCATAACAGAGTAGTGTAAAATACAATAAAATAAAATGAAAAACAGGCAAAGCATATTCTAAAACCTGGAAAATTTTGAGTCTGAATATTGTTTTGTTGGTAAAGAATGATTATACACATAATAACAAAGTAATTCTAATAATTGTAAATAATAATAACTCGGTTCTCAAAGAAATCATGATCGCAATAAACTCGAAAAATAACGTGAATTGTGATGTTTTGAAGTTAGAATGCTATTTTCTCATTTTCTTCCGTCTTTTTCACGAATTTCTACACAAATATACTAATATTACGTTTTCATGTCTTTCCCATCAAATATATCTCGAAAGCGGTGCATTGAAGAGAAAAACCATGCATAGGAAAAAAATTTATTGAAATCTGTTTTCGAACCAAAAAGGTATCTACTAAATTTTTCATATCTCTAACCGTTTCCATTTTATTGACAAAGATCTGCGTGACCTGTAGAGCAATACCAAGAACCATAGCCATATCATCCCATGCCAGGCCAAGGGCTGGAAAATATGGTCAGTGCAAGGCACTAGCTGACCAGTTTAAAAGTGACAGTGTTTATGCCTATAATGCCGTTACAGTAATGTATAAACACTGCAACTGTCGAGTTATGTTTGAAAGAAAATATTTTGTTGCAAAGCTTGTAAAACATGACAAACATGTTAACGCCACCAGGCAAAACTACTCTAGTGGTAATGATGTTGAACAATGACCCTTAATGCACCAGTATTTAGGACTTTAATTGTTTCAATCCAAAGAACATTATCCTTAACAAGTCCAAAGATGTTATTTCACTAATGAAAACCAGTCCAGAATTCCATCATTTTGAAAACAACAAACTTTTAACAGGTTATGAAGCCCTTAAAGATGATTTGCACAAGAATTACAACATACAAAAGTACATAGATAAGTTGAAAGTATCGAATTCTTTGATTATAAATTACAATCAGTTTGCTCTAGCAGTCCTGCATGCTAGCATGCTGTTTGTAGACCTACAAACAGTGTTGCCAATGAACAGTTACTTAGTCACTACAACTTGAGTCTTCCCAGACAGATGGCAGAACCTGAAAGAAAGCCATGTTGAAGCATTCATTATGCTGTCTTTTGATGACTTATTCAACATTTAAAAGTTTAAATTTTTATGCCCTTAGGTTTTAAATGTAGCAACATAAAACAATTACGAAATATATCAAATTTCTGTGAAATTATTTACAAGCATTAGGTTACGACTTAATTTTTTTTAACTTATATACAGTGAAATAAAAGTTCACATAAAAATAAAATAATCTCACTTTTGTTGCAATTTTGTGAAAAATAACACTACTTTTAAGAAAAAATAATATCCTTTTTTTCAGGTCTCTAATGACAGATTAGATTATTTGTTACACATGAAAAGCATGTATCGCAATGTTTTAGAAAAGAAATCCATATTTCTCAATAAATCTTGGCTTAATACATAATACACTTTTTTTTTTTTTCATTAAAATTGTTTTATAAATGAGTCCTGTTTGGTGTATCTATTGCAAATTAATACAGTAGAACCCCGATTTTGCGAACACGGATTTAACGAAAACAGCGATTTAACGTAAAGGTTTTCAGGAACCATCAAAAAACACCAATTTATTAAAATATTAATATAGATTTCCAAAAAATGAAAGTAAATTGTAATGGAATATTATTAAGAAATACACTTTGTGGTGTCAGTAATAGAATGGAGGTACTATATATTAATATGTGACTTTGCATCATCTGTCCAAACACGAAAAAATAAAAAAAATTGTTCAAATTGCTTAAAAACTCCGGGCGCTATAACTGAATTGCGTAGGTGCGTGCCATTGCACGCGCCTGGATAGATAGACTGTCCGCGACACATGACGTCATGAAGGGTTTCTTTGTCCGCATCCCCCTTCCCCTCCTCTATTCCTGGCTTGACTCACCACGTTATCTTCCACTCACGCCCGCATAGTAACAGTGCTAGGCAATAATCTCACATTTCCAAATATTCCCTTTCCCATCCTCCAGGTTTTTTCAACTTGTGACAACGTCACACCAATACGCCATTATCATTATTCTTATAGAGGTGTAAAAGTAACGAAAAAAAAGCGTACCCGTATGTATTCGTTACTATAACAATTAGTACTCGTTACTATTGTATCGTTACGTAACTCGTTACTTCTGATACCGCATAACATGCTATGTTATGTTGCAGCAACGAATCGAGTCGTATTGTGTACGCAAACAGTATGACGTCGCGTAAATAATAATAAATAGAATATAAACAAATAAAAAATATTTCATAATTAACAGTTTTTGTTTACCAAAAACAATTAAATCTCATTAGAGCGGCTTTTTTATATTATCTCTTTTAAGATAAGAACAAAAAACGTGAAAATACGCGATAATAAAAAACAAAAACATAATTACATATTTCTAATTTGTAAACAATACTTTGTTACGTTGTTTCTGTTCCAATCTCAAACTTTTTCTACACACAATTCCTTTAATAAACAAACATCGTTCTTTGTAACGTAAATACATCGAATACACGCGCGCATGCGTAAAACATACGAAAAATGCGAGTAACGAGATACAGCCGTGTGTAACGTTTCGTTACTCGGTACTAGATGGCGCATCCGTTACTCAGTACCGAATACATACGGTTTGCTACAGCTCTAATTCTCAGTAAGAGCTTTGTGCGCGGTGTTTAGTTTTTGGAATACGTTTTTTATAAGTGCTGCGCAGCTCAGCGAACAAAGAGAGCCAGCCGGCGGCTACGCCGCGCCGTAACAGCAGTTGACCGAGTACAATGACCTTTCTCCGCGTACGGCGCGCTATTGACGGTAAATTTCCATCAATTTGCGGCCATTTTTTATTTTTTACTGTGACGCAATGTGTATGTAGCTCGTATTTGTTATAAACGCTGCAGGTTGCGACTGTATTTTAATAAACTTTAACGTATTTCTTACACTTTTCATATTTTTAACATTTTTTTTAAAATTTAATGCCTCATTTTTCACGGTTTCTGAAAATCTGTATGTACGACCGAGGTGTACGTACGAACCGGGGGCCGTACGAGCGAGATCAAAAACGTTGAAGATGAAAAGTTGACGAAGTCTGAGATAGCACAGCAGCACAAGATATCAGCGTCGACCCTGTTTACGATATGGAAACGTAGGGACGCGATTATGAGTGCGGGGGTCATTGAAAATTGGTAAATCGGATTTAACGAAACATCGATTTAGAGTAAACATTTTCGGTAACCGTAGCACTTCGTTAAATCGGGGTTCTACTGTAACTTTAAAAAAATTATTACATTTGGAATGTCGAATTGAATATTAAATTATTCACGAATATCAAATATTATTTAAATACTCACACACCCATACTCTGCGCATTGTTCTACAAAAACCACTATAATTTAATTTCATACAAAAATGCTACACATTCTATTGTACATTACTACACTTTACAAAAGGTCCATAGATTCCAAAAATCTAAAAGTAAAAAAAAAACCACCGAAATAGGTACTGTTTGACCATTAAGGGGCCCGCCTCGTCAGGGGTGTCAGTGAGGCGGGATGATAACCGCGACGCTCGCTGGTGCTTCTAGCGCAGTGTCTCCTCTGGACTGGCGCGCAGTCTTCTCCCAGTGCATATGAGCGGTGACCGTAACATTATATGGCCGGGAACTGAAGATAAAGGTGTAGTGCAAGTCCCTTAAGTGCTTTCAAGAATCTGTACTGGTTGTTGTAAGCCTAAAAATTACTCTGAAAACATGCGTTTTAGCCATTTTAACTCTTCTAAAAATACAGTTTAAAAACTTAATCCAAAATCAAAAGTACTTTTCGGCCCTCGGCAAACTTTTAAATGCTTTTCGTAAGCAGACCCCACTCGGATATCTTAAGTAGTTTTAAAATCGCGTTGTTTTTCCTGAAGCTCTGCGCACCGCGTGTGTGCCCGGGTGGGCGGAGCCCTTGAATGCTTGCAACGAGTGCAAAACCACGCACCTCGACAGCAGCTTTGTTGTACACATCTATTTCCTTGTTGGTCACCATGGAGAGTGAAGCGGGCAGTTTCTCCTCGTTGACGGGCGCCTGCAGGGCCCACAACACGTAACGCTTCTTCTCCACTATGGCATCGATCGCCTGTTAAAAAAAAAAAAAAAAAAAACTAAAAAAAAAAATTGGTTGTCTGTAAAGTCGGTTTACGGACGATAGTTTAACGTGACAACGTCATAACAAAACATTGATGAAATGATTGCATACTTTTATGAATAAAATTTAATCATTTTTATTGAATTATCACTATTTTGTATGGATACAAAGAAGGAGTGAAATGAAATCAACAATTTAATTGATAAATTTACTTTTATTTGCACTCATTAATTGAAATATGTTTATTACTTTAACGAAGAGATTATTTTTACCATAACTTTTATACATGTTTGCTATTTAACTTCTTCCAATCTGTGTTATTCTGTTAAGGATAGAACGATGATAGGAAAAGTAGGAAACGAATGGGAGTGTTTCAAGTTTAATGTGCCTCGAAAAAGTCAAATCGATGGTTGTTCCAATCGAGTGGAAGAGAGATAGATGTAGCGCTAGCGTACAATGAGCGTAACGGGACACAGCGTAACGAGAAAAGGTGCGTAATAGGACACTTTTTTGTACGTGCAGCCGGCATTCATCGATTTATTAGACGTTGTCACGTCAATAACTATTTAGAATGCAAGTAATATGCACCATATTCAAATTAAAAAATTAATCCAACACTAAAACAATAATTTTTCTTGCACCTGAACGAGGTATGTAAGGTTCATAGAGTACTCGTTCAAGGCATCTGTAGAACCATTTCCCTCGACCATGGTCTGTATGGCACATCCCACTACGATGACACTCGGTGGATCATCCTGTTTCTAGAACATTCAAACACACAAATATCTGTTTAAATGAATGTAAATTTTACAATACACCAGTTACAACAGATTTTTTGACTTAATTAGACACTGACGATATCGTGATTCTGCACACATCCTACTGCATTATTTACAGTTGTGGTAATCTTGTAGCTCTAACTAAATAACTTGCAACATAAAAATGACTATCTTAAAAATTAGGAACACTAATTACATGATTATAAAATAAATAGTAAATAAAATGTACAAACTATCTAGAATTGAAATATTTTCTAACCATAAAAAGTTACAAAATTTTTGAAACTTACGATAAGTTAGGGAATAACTGTGTGAATGTGTATTTAGAAAACTAGCAGATTTATAAATACTTTCCATCACATGCACTCAATTCAAGTGAGTGAAAGCAACAAAATAAGACCAACAGTACAACTGACTGCTTTAACGTGAATAGTTGTAGGATGAGGTGGGGGGAAGAAGGGGTCGGAAAAACGGGAGAGAAATGAAGGATGAACTTACTGTAGAGTTCATAACTTCAAATCCATAGAACTGATGCATAGAACTGTACTGGCTATACTCTGTGCCATACAGAAACCTATCATTAGGGACAATAATACATACATATATGGTGAATTGTGATAATACAGAAATAACAGAGAACAGCATGCAAAGCTTCACATCAGATGCGAAGCTTTGCATTATAACCGAAGCTTCAAATAAAAGAATAGCATATTTCCTGGCAAAGTCAAATTGAATACGTATTAAAAAACAGCTTCGACTGATTCGCTTAGTCGAAGCTTCGCACAGGCCTAGTGTTGGGATTAAACCCACGGCCTTCGCCACACGAATGAAATGCGTTAATGATCAGCTGATCACCAGCCATTGAAGACCAAGTTCTTGCACGATAATATAACATTTTACGTGTACCTAAATTATTTAAGCCATGAGTAAAAAAATAATTACTCAAAAGCTTGTGATTGAAAAACAAAATAATTTACAAGCTCTCAACAGCTTTGTTTAAGTGATACTAGGCCCTGCCATCTTGCATTTTTCCATCTTTTTGCTTTAATTCTAATTTTGAAACTATTTATCCCAATTTCTTGGCATGTCAAGTCATAAATCATGTCTCCCGGATCTTCTATACCTTGCTGCGACCTCATATTTACTAACAGGCTCTCGTCTGCAAGTGTCGCGAGGTGACTACAACTGTCATGATAACCACACCAGTTCACATGTGTTGACTTCTACAAGTAGCCAAAGCTAAGTCATATGCCATGTCAAACAAAAACATTTAGTACGGAGCTTTATTGCAAGCGGTATCAAAATATTTGAAATTACAAGATGGCGAAGCCTAATCCCCCTTAAGGATGCCTTGTACAAGAAACTGATTTAAATGGGAGAAATAAGAACCAGAAGACTTCATCTCGGTTTCAACAGTTTTAAGGCCGTAACAATCTGGTATCATTCCATTTTTAAAAAATATGATTTGATAAAGCAAAGCGTATAATTTAATGAAACGCCTGAAGATAGTGAAGACGACAGCGACTGACTTCAACACATAGTTCTTCCTGTGAAGTCACTGGCGCATTGACTTCAACTGTAATCAGAGGTGCAGATCTGAGGGGGGACCTAGGGCCCCCCTGGAATTAAAACCCCCCCCGCCCCCCCGCTGAGGGGGCCAGCTTGCACTTGCAAAATCATACCATGAAACTGGGTTGATAAACTTAAATGTCAAACCTACGTTTTGTGGAAAACTTTCCGTACCTATATTTTAAAGTTTTCAGCTTATTGCATGCATATAGGCCAAAATATGGGGGCAGTATACAACATACACGCACCCTATCCTGTTAAAAATCCACGCACAAATCTTTTGGGCTCCACGCACCCTTCTTGCAAACCTACAGGTGTGCGCCCCTGACTGCAATAATATTGTCAAATGACACAATGTTATAGTAAATCACTGAAAGAGTGATTTCTGCCTTAAGGAAGGCAAATTTTAAATACATATTAGATGATAAAAAATTGTTATTCATCAAAAACTGTTACAACAAATATGGAATTTTTGGTTCCTATCTCTACCCTTTAAGACTGACTCTTCACAGGACTAACATAACTTAGGTAATACAGTCCAGCTTGAATGGACATCCTGAATAGGAAAGAGCCATTTAAGATATTTACAGAGTTGCATTTGCACATTTTCTGTACTGAAGTTTGTTACTGTGAAAAATTTCATAAGTTTAACACGCGATCATACATTGTGCTTGAATGCTGAATTTGTAATCTGGCCATTATCATTATCTAACCAGTAAGTCAACAAGTAACACTTGTAAGACAGATATCATTATCACTTAAATATTTTAAAAACTATGTAATTATTATTTTTATTTATAGCTCTCTAGCCTCGACTGTTTTAAACATAATTTACTAAATGGTTGGAGATGGATATTTCTAAATTTTAACATAGACCAATTTTAGTAACCAGGTTACAGGTTTTAGTTACTATTTAAAAGCCAACAAGATGGTCCCAACAACTTATCAAACAAATGAAAAGATTAAAGCTACAACGAATCCAGTGGCCTTGATTGTTAAGTACAGTAAGTTCTCGGTTTACGTCGGGGTTACGTTCCTGAAAACCGCGACGTAAATAGAAACGACGCAAAATGAGCCATGTTTCATGCCACCGGCCGACCACGGCCCAAGGTCGGCCGGAAGCGCTGGCATACAGACGTGACAACGGGCAATTTTATCAGCAAATTACAACCGACAGCGTGGGAAAAAAGTCCAACTAGTACTTCTCAGCTTTATAGAATTGTTATTTAACCAGCTGCTTTATTACCTTTATTGATTGAAATATAAAAACAGATATATAGTCGTTTGGAAGACATCTTATGAAGAAAAAATCATAAATTGCAGTGAGTTGATACTGTAGGCCTACTACAAACGCATTTAATCACGATAAAGTTAACAACGGCACATTTAAAACTCCGGCCAACTCAATGATATCATAGCGACTGAAGTGTAGAGCTGTAGCAAACCGTATGTATTCGTTACTGAGTAACGGGTGCGGCATCTAGTAACGAGTAACGAAACGTTACACACGAATGCATTTCGTTACTCGCATTTTTCGTATGTTTTACGCATGCGCGCGCTTATTCGTTACAAAGAACGATGTTTGTTTATTAAGAAAAGTATAATTTGGAAATTCATCGTCCAAGTTTTTTACTGTTTATGTTTAATGAAGGTATTGTGTGTGTAGACAAAGTTTGAGATTGGAACAGAATGAACGTAAGAAAGTATTTTTTACAAATTATAAATACGTATGTATGTTTTTGTTTTTTATTATCGCGTATTTTCACGTTTTTTGTTCTTATCTTAAAAGAGATATTATAATAAAGCTGCTCTAATGAGATTTTATTGTTTCTTGGTTAACAAAAGCTGTTAATTATCAAATACTTTTAATTGTTTATATTCGATTTATTATTATTTACACGACGTCATACTGTACGCGTACGAAATACGACTCAATTCGTTGCTGTTACATAACATAGCATGTTATGCGGTATCAGAAGTAACGAGTAACAATACGAAAGTAACGAGTACTAATTGTTATAGTAACGAATACATACGGGTACACTTTTTTTAGTTACTTTTAGACCTCTACTGAAGTGCCAAGGAGTTGGACGAAAAGGGGTAGGAGAAAATGCTGTGTCGTTGCGGGAAGTAGATAACACTTCTACGTGCGAGATACGTGGGTGGCCGAGCGGGCGGGCTGGTAGTATTGCATCACCGCGCGGAGAGCAGCGGAGAGCAGGAAGCGTCCCTCATGATGTATGATAAGATAAGGCGGTGAACGTGTAGCTTATGCTACATAGCATAAATTAACTACCGAAGGAAACAAAGAATTATAAACGAATTATATACGGTGTTTTGGTTAAAATAAAGATTTACGGTCATTGTAAACGACGTTATTGTGAATCGGCGACAACTTAAATTGAAACATGAGTACTCAAACATTAGCGACGTTAATCCGAAACGACGTAAATCGGTACGACGTAAATAGAGGACTTACTGTAATTATATATTTCAAAAACACACAAGATATTCTCAAAAAAGAAACTTTAATGTTAAAAAATATAACATGCATAGGTTTAAGAAAACAAATATTTTCAATTCGAAGCATATTTAGAGAACCAAAAATAATATTAAATCTGAAAAAAAAAAATTCATATATAGATTAATGAAGTCATAAAAGTTATCGTAAATCTGTGTTTCTGAATTTTTTTTAGAGTGGCTAAATGTTTAAAAAAAATAAATACACACCTACTTTAACTCTTATGTACGTACTTTTTTATTTTATACCCTTGTTATTGTCATAGTAACCCCGTGACAAAGGGCTCAATCACGTCTAACAACATTCTACATGTACAACCCCATACAAGCGCATGGCTAGGTATGCAGGTAACCGGCCTCTTAACAATATATTGTTGGACAGGCAAGGCATGACTAGTACACCTGTACAACACGCCTACGCTATCAAAATAAGACGTGCACAAAGCCACAATTTAAGACTTCACAACCAACTAGAGATGGGGTGGTCAAATCCTCGAATCTTAGAGTACCTCTGAATCACTATTAGTTGAAAAATTTGAGTTTCGTGGGGGAAAAAATAATGACAAAATTTGGAGGAAATGTGGTAAACTAAAAAATTAAACGAAGACAACTCTGACATCTACTAGGTCTGTTTTTTTTTTCTTTGTACCCAAGATACGTAATATACTTTCAATAGTATGTAACCATATAATCAAAATTACAAAATATATTGATTCGGAAACTTAATTGGTCAATCAAACACTAAAAAGATTGAGTGCTTTAACACTATATATATTTAATTTTTCATTGTTCTTATACATTTTTTTTTTAAATTTTTTTACCAATGAGAACTACTAGATTTTGATTCAAGGGGTAACACTATTGCAATTTTATTATCATCCCAGTTTCTTGTATTCTGTCATATCGATATCGGTCCAGATTTTATAAAAATTATATCATGGTATCTTGGCAAAAGTTAGTCACCGGCAAGGAAAAGCAGTTAGGTGTCACTGCGACTTGGCACCCACAGTTTGTAGAGCACCTGAGTTAAGGGGCCTGCCTCGTCAGGGGTGTATGTGTGCTAGTGTGCGACGCTCGCTGGTGCTTCTAGCGCGGTGTCTCCTCTGGACTGGCGCGCAGTCTTCTCCCAGTGCATATGAGCGGTGACTGTAACATTATATGGCCAAGAAATGAAGATAAAGGTGTGATGCAAGTCCCTTAAGTGCTTTCAAGAATATGTACTGGTTGTTTTACACCTAAATACTACTCTGAAAACATGCGTTTTAGCCATTTTAACTCTCATACAAATACAATTTAAAAACTTAATCGAAATCGAAAGTACTTTTCGGACCTCAGCGAACTCTTAAATGCTTTTCGTAAGCAGACCCCACTCGGATATCTCGAGTAGTTCTGAAATCGCGTTGTTCTCCCTGGAGCTCTGCGCTAGTTACCTTCCACCGGAGAAAGTCCGCCGCCATCTGCTCGGACACGGTCGGCCTCCACAGGAACTCCACCCTCAGCATGAGCTGGGAGTCCTCGAACAGCAGGTCCCGGGACCCCCGCTGGGACGACGCGGTCGGGCGCTGGGCGTCCCCGGGCTCCACGTTGCTCAGGAACGCAGAGTACAGCTGCCGCACCCGCGAGTCGCCCACAAACACAAAGTGGTTGTGCTGGCCGTAGTACGCCAAGTACCGCAGGCATCTCCTCGTGTCTCTGACAACAAAAATGGTTACGTTACCAAATCACCTATTTGGGCATTAAAAAAACTAAAAATCTAGCAAGAAAATCTTTTTTTTTAATGCTATTAGGGTTGGGATTATGCATTTCCAAAATTATCATTCTTAACACGAGGCCGTTGAAAATTAACTTGCGAAACTAAATTGTACACAATTCAAAAAACTTTTGAATAAAAATGTGGAATACCTTAGCTACTAAGTTAATGTTAAGTATGTAAAAAAAATTACAACAAAATAAGTGTGTTACACTTAGTATACGTGATAGAAGTGAAACTTCTTTGGCAATTCAAACCTTAACTTGTAAGTATATTGTAAGGAGTTAAACAGCCAAGAGAGAGAAAAAGAAAGAGAAGATAATTGTATAAATAAACATAATTTAACAAAATTATTACCCACTTCTAAATAAGCTGAAACCCCGCTGTGTTACCCTCTGCCCAGACACTCCCTTACTAGATGCCAACAAGTCAGGCACAGGCGGGTCCCTATCCCTGCAGCATGGCGGGGTTCAACCTGAGCCGCACTAAGCCACGTGGAGCCCGCTTCTCTGCACCGTCTGCAACCTCTTTCCGTTCTTTCCGCATCAGAAACATTTCCCAACAATGTTTCACGAACCCGCATTGAAATTCGGCTTTGAAATTTGACTCCCATCGTGCCAAAAGAAGTTACACTTCAAAATCAATTCATGAACACTTATGATGGTTATGATACTTTGCTTGTTTTTAGAACCACAGGTGGTACCCTGCTATTATAAAAAAAAATTTTTGCAAGAAAAATGTTTATTACTTCAACATATCACCACTGGCAGTGGCAAACTTCCACAACCACACCAGAGTCTGTTTCACAACCAACCACGTAATGAAGTTCTACTTGCAAGGTCTGCGTACTTACAGTTGGCTATACTGATGCATCATGCAACCATACGGCTGCCACTCGCGGTCGCCTTGGAACCTGCCGTCAGACAGAAGCCATTTGCACGAATCAATCCCTGCAACATTTATGTCACGCACATGAAAACTTTGTTTTCACAGCTTGACAATCTCTATAAACAGATAAGCTACAAAAACATTGTCAACATTAGTTACACTCTCACATACTAGGGTGCCTATTTTTGGCAGGAAGCCTCAGTCTGAACATTTTTGTGCAACTGACCATGAAATTTAAATTTTTCTTTAGACAAGCACATTCTTAAGGCACATCATCATATATTTCAATTGCTTGTCCTTTGCCATAACAAAGCCCACTATGCTGTGTAGTGCCGGGCCTTTACAGGTATCTACGCATACCCAGTAAACCCTTACTCGGAACTTTTGATAACATTTTTTTCACATATATGGAGGTAAAATTAAAGCTAACACAAAATATAGGTACCTACTATTCGCAGGAACATGCCACTTTTCATGCTAGATAGCTAAAATCATTTCCGAGAAACATTCCGACATTATTTAAGTGGATGGTTTCCAACTAGGCCTAATCGTGTTCAACATGTGATTAAAAACAAAAAAGAGGCATCAAAAAAAAGCTAATTCAGCAAAACGCTGCTGGAAATTAAATATTTCAGACTTCTAGCACCGTTACTATTAGTTTCAGAACTTTTTCGTTATGTAATTGTGTACTGTAGAAGCGCCACTCTAAAAAAAAAAACCTAAAAATGGACATTCAGCTATTTATTTCATTTCTAATTATAATAATGAGGTGCATTCTGCTATTTCTATCAATTATGATCTAAAGTTGAATATAAAGGCAAATATATTTTGTATTCAACATACAATCATTAACTGTTACTACACAAGTTTTTATGTGCAGGATCTTTTGACGTACTGAATTAAAACAGCCAGCATCATGTACCATGAGATCAAAATGTACAGGATCATGCCATCAGGATCAAGGGATCAACTTGGATAAGTGCTACGGAACATCTACCTTTACAAGAACTGCACATGCAGTGAATTAGCCACCACCATGCTCGAGTCCAGGAAAAGGTTTGATGGTATTTTCAGGTTAAAGGATGGTGTAAAATTACTGTAAATATTTCCCTGTAATGTAAGTATAGTGGTAACATTTTTTTTGTGCTTTAATAGTGTAGCCAAGACTGTTTTCAACTGTTTACTTCATACTAGGTGCCACATGATCTTTTGGTTTTCCTGAGATATTTGGAAATACAGCTAAGCTGAGACTGTTTACTAAGAGACACGGACGTTTAATGTCATACGTTACGGCCAGGGCCAAGAGTGCTTACCACCCTAATGAAGCAATTCAGCTTTGTGAGAAGCAGTTAGAATGGCTCAAAGATAAAATAACTCCATCCAATGACTACTTCAAGACTGTCACTGTGCCTGCACACACTATCACACGATAATTGGTTTGTGTCATTCCTAAAGGTAAATGGTAAACAGCCAACCAGCATTCCTACCGAATTAAAACGAAACAATTCCGTCAGCATAGACGTTTCCAGCCGATCTGCTGCAGATCTGTCACATGTTGGCCAAACAAATTATAAAAAAACATTCGGCAGACGGTCACACTCCAGACCATTCTTTAATTGTGTCAAGTCCTTGAGAGTAAACGTCTAAAATGGGGCACGTCTTTAGCGTGTTTGAATAACACCAAAACCAATTCATAATAGGTTAGAAAATATCATCTCACCATATCTTAAATGTAGAATTCCATGGTAACAACTAAATCCTAAGACCATCACAAACGCTAATAACTTTGCATTTTTAGCGTTTATTTGTTGAACAATTTCAGCAGCAGACCTTTCCCTTTTCCTTGGCATATCGTCTACTTCAGACATTTTACCCAATTAGTTTGTTATCTGTGTTTGTTATTGTTTGGGACTCGTTCGATTCGACCCTTGACTCGGCCTTTATTTATAAAACAACTGAAGCAAATCTGGAGTAGAAGCAAAAAACAGAAGCGTTCGATAAAGCCAGAATAGTAAAACTATGGTTATTAAAGGCTATATTCCAAGACAATCGTGTAAGGTAGCGAATAAGCTCTACCTTCTTGGAATACAAACAAAAGCTAACTCGCAGATAATATTACAGAATGTGTCTAAGCGTTGACGCCGTCCGTCGGTGCTTCCTCTAGTCGCACAGGGTGTTGTGTGTCCTCAACACCCGACTAGGACATGTGCAACGAACACGCCCGCGCGTGTCGTGTAGAGTGAGTTAGAGCAGTGCGCAAAACACGAAGTAATCCCAGCTTGTGGTGTTGTGTGACGCGCCCGGCCGGGTGTTGCGTTGCGCTATCAAAACAAAGTGCCCACGTAATTTTATGTCAGAAAAAAGGTTAAACTTTTTATATTCTTAAAACTTTAATTAATAAAGTAATGTTGATTCAGGCGCGGTTTCGTCATAACGCTGGCCATCACCATCTTCCCGTGCTCTATATACTTTCGCGGGAGGTCGAGCCCTCCATGGCCGGGTCGCCAGGGAGCGGGCAGTCGCAGTCGAGCACTCATCAGGGCCAGCAGCCCTGCGCGCATGGAGCATTCATTCTCGCGCCAAAACAAACATGTAGTGCTCAATAGGTAAATTTTCTTAGGGCCGGTTTTATGACCTCCGGCTAAAGCTCCGGCTAAAATTTAACCGCAAGCTAGCTCTTATTTCGGTTTTATGACTCCCTGTTAACGTCTACCCTCCAGTTAATGTCCCGGCTAACCTAGCGGGTGGATGAACCGGCCGCTAGCTGCTTAACCAGAGGCTATGCAACAGAAAATAAAATGGCGATGTATCAGGCGAGGTTAGTTGTTGTTAGTGATGATGACTATTTGAGGAATCCTATTGAATATTTGCAGGATGCGATGGAATAATTTATTACTAAATGTAAAATGCTTCGCTTTCGTCAAAGTTTTATTAAAAATTACATGGCATGAAAGTGTAGTCACGCTTATCTATTCTCGTCGAGTCGTGTATTATTATTTGACTTTAATTGATCACGAAGTACATAAACGTATGCTATGTATATAAACTTGCCGTCGTCCGGGGTCTCGGGCTCGAGTACCGGTGTGGCTCCTAGTGGGGAAAGGCGGCTCTTGATACGTATTGTCCGGGTGGGCGCCAGACTAACTCGGCTCTAGTCATGAATTTGGGGTCGTGGATGTATGTGCCCCTGCGTGGCCCACTAGGGCCGGCGGCGGTGTTGCGTGAGATGATGTTTAAATAAGAGACGTGGAGTTGAGGTGGCGGTGTCGTACCTTTTATTCATAGGAGCGAGTCGTACACAATACAACACTCTACAGAGGTCCCCGGGGGGGGTTTACTCGTTATTCCGTGGCGCCGTATTGTTTGTGTTCCGCGTTACGTGGGCCTCGGACGCTGTTACGTCTCATACGTCTCACTGGGTACGCGGGTAACGTAATTTCGTAACACAAAGGCGGGACACAAAAGTACACTGAATTAAGGGGGTGCGCACAAGTTACGTGGCACTCGTCACTCGGGTAACGTAAGTTAGTAATACAAAATACGGGACACAAAAACACACTGAATTAAGGGGGTGCGCACAAGTTACGTGGCACTCGTTACTCGGGTAACGTAAGTTAGTAATACAAAATACGGGACACAAAAATACACTGAATTAAGGGGGGGCGCACAAGTTACGTGGCACTCGTTACTTGGGTAACGTAAGTTAGTAATACAAAATCCGGGAAACAAAATACACTGAATTAAGGGGTGGACGGTTGGAGACGGCCAATCCCGTATACGAATGTCTCTGCGCGGGTGTTGTGCCCACTGTGGTGAAACACGCACCGCAATTAAGTTTGTCCAAGCTCCCTTGCGGGTTTGTGGTCAGCGCCGTGCGCGTGACCTTAAGTAAAGTTCTGTGAGTTGCGGGAGGCGGCCCGTGCCGTATACTGAAGATCAACCCCGCTGACCAAGTGTGGTGCGGGGTGTCTTTAAACTGATGCGGTCGGACTAGGTCCTGGACCGAAAAGGGGGACCGGGTACTCACGGAGAGGTTAAGTAAAAAAAAAAAGGGGTTCTGTTAATTAGTGACTATATTTACCGGACATTACTTTCGATGAAGACAAAGGCTGTTGCCCCTCCGTGGGACGTAGGTCCGCCCCGGTCCGTGAGCTGTGCTGAACTGCCGAACTGGCATGGCGTCCGAGGGAGACTCGGCCTCTCTTGCGCCAGGTTTGACCTCATTACGCTAGACTCTAAATGGGTGTGTCTGGAAGAGACTTTATTGTCGCTAAAATCCTAATTTAATGTTCCAGGAGGAATGGGTACGGTTCTTCTCTTGTCTACTCAGGTTTTCGCGGGTTTGCCTTTAATCGCTGTTCGGCTCGCCTGACTCGGGTGGGTCATGGCCAGGGGTGTGTTCCGTTAGCGGGAGCGTATACTGGCGGGTGCAGGTCGGGCTCTGGGGGGGTCGTCGGCCAGACGACGTCAAACGCCCCCCCCCCCCCCGCGAAGCCCGACCTTGAGCCGCTTATGGTCCCGCTAACATGGGGCCACCCCTAGCTCCGGCCGCTCCACCCCGGCGTGGTTCGTGGCTCAGCAGCTGGTCGGCTCCGCGTACCGGACCCGGTGATCGTGGCTGACTGGGCCAGCGTGCGCGCCGCCCCGGTTGCCGTCGTGGCAGGCGTGCCGGGGACGGCGTCGTGGTGCGGGTGTGGGGTCAGCGGCTGGTAGGGCCAGCGCACTGGACCTGGTGATCGTGGCTGACTGGGCATGCGTGTGCGCCGCCCCGGTTGCCGTCGTAGCAGGCGTGCCGGGGGCGGCGTCGTGGCGCCTCCTTGCTCTGGCAACAGCTACACCCGGGTGGTGCTCGCGGTGGCCGCAGTTGGTAGGGCCCGAGCACCTGTCCCGGGTCGTCCCACGCCGAACATCCGGGGGTCGACTCATCGAGGTGGCCTTGCGGCTGACAGGCTCTGCGCCCTGGTCCCAGGTCGTAGTCGGCTAGGTGAACTGGAGGTCTGTGGGCCCATCGGGGTCGTTCCGCGGGCTCGCTGGCGGGTTCGCTTGTCCCCGGTCGATGTCCCGGTCCGCAGAGGTCCTCCTTCGGCGGCGGTTGACAGTTCGTGGACTGGTACGGACTCCGTTCCCGTTCGGGTATGGCGGCTGATGCTGAGGCGGCGATCTCCGGGTCGGTCTCTTCGGGTTGCGTGACGATCGGCGTTGGCCCGTCGTCGTTGCCCGCGTCGGATTGACCTATGCTGTGCGACAGCTCGGCGATCTCCACGGTCTCTGCTTCATCGCCCCGTGGGTAGTATTGCGGTGGGGGGCTCTCGTACACCCTGCTCACCTCCCAGGGTACCACTGCCGTCTCAAGTGCGTCCTCGTGGACCTCTTCCGGTTCGTCTGGCACGTCGTGGGCGGGGTCGCCCCCGGTGTCCCCCGTGGTCATGCTAAGGGCGTAATCGTCGAGGTACGTGGGCGGGCGCCGCCACCGCCGTGGTCGTGGCCTCGCCTCGTCGTCTGATGCGGTCTCCGCGGGCGATGTCCCGGGCGTGTCCGCGGGTTCGTCTCGGGCCCTGTTGGACGTGGTGTTCGTGAACACCAGGGTGCGGTATGGGCGTGGTTCGGGTCGGCTTCTAGCGGAGGTCGCTTCTGGCAAGTCGTCTTCTTCGTGGACGGCGTCGCTCTCCGGCGTACGGCGTCCGTTTTTGTCCGGAGTGGGGGGTCCGGCGTCTCCGTCTGGGTTCCTCTCCCCAGGTAGGGCGGTGAGTCGGATGTCGTCCCTGTGTACTTTCTTCAGGCGCCGTCCCTCCGTGCGGACTAAGTACGTCGTCCTGCCTAGTCGTCGCCGTACCGTGTATGGCCCGCCCCAGCGCGGGGCCAGTCCCGCGCAATAGTTGCGGGGTGCAGCTGAAAGCGGGTGTAGTCACGCGAACACCTGATCGCCGACCTGCACGGCGGGTGGAGGATGATCTGTGGTTGGGGTGATCCGGTTGGCGTATCTCTCGTGCCTGCGTCTTGCCTCGTCGTGCAGAGTCACCCGTCGTTGGTCGCGTTCCTCCGTCGTCTCATCGGGGTGTGGAGTGCCGTGTGTGGCCCATTCTCCCGGTAAGGGCAGGTTGTGGCCCTGTATCATCTCGGCCGGTGTGTGGCCGGTTGCGGCGTTGGTGCGGCGCCGTACACAGAAGAGGGCGTCAGCCACGTGTAGATCCCACTGCGTGTGGTCCGCCCCCAGCCGGATCCGGAGCTGTGCCTTCAGTTCCTGGTTCCGGCGCTCTGTCGGGTTCGCTCTCGGATGGTAGGCGGGCGTCGTGTGGTGCTCGATCTGGTGTTCGTCGCACCAGCCCTTCCAATGTCGCCCCAGGAACTGACTGGCGTTGTCCGTCAGCACCGACTGGGGGTATCCCAGGAATTCCCTGGTCAGCAGGCTGATGATGGTAGTTGTGCGCACGTTCCCGCATGGATACGCCTCTGTCCACCGCGTGAAGAGGTCCGTTACGACGAGGAGGAAGCGTTTACCACGCGGCGTGCGGGGGTAGGGGCCCATCACGTCCAAGGCTATCGTTTGGAAGGCGGTGGTGGGTTCCCTGGGTTGTTGTTTCTCCTCGCCGTCACGCCGCCTTGCTTTCCTCGCCTGACAGATCTCGCATTCGCGCACGTAGGTACGTACGTCGTACGTGATGCGGGGCCAGTGGTAGTGTCGGGTGACTTCTCGTCGTGTCTGATCGGCCCCCTGGTGTCCAGCGCGGTCGTGGTCGTGGAAGAACCGAAGGACCGCTTCTCGTGCTTCCGTCGGGACGTAGGTCCTCCAGTCCTCCTGGTATCCGGGCGTGTGAGTCTGAATCAGGCCGTCTCGCACGCGCCACGCCTCATGTCCGGCGGTCGCTTGCTGGCGGCGTTTTGCCGCGTCTATTGACGTTTCCTGTGCTCGACGTACCCGGTCCTGGACGTCGGCCACGGTGTTGGGTGGGTCTTCGTCCCCGTCAGCGTCGGCCGTGATGCGCGCGCATGCCGAGTCGTGCGATGCGTGTCCGTGTGGTGTGTCCGGGGGTAGAATCTCCTCCCAGTCGTCCTCGTCCGTCAGCTCTGTACGGGCGTCGGGAACCCGCGACAGTAAGTCGGGGAGCTGGTTCTCTGTGCCGGGAACGTGCTCGACGTCGAAGTCGAACGACTGGAGGAATAGCGCCCATCGTATGAGTCTGCCCTTCCGCCCCTGCATCGTACGCAGCCAGGTGAGGCAGCGGTTGTCTCTCCTCAGTGTGAAGCACTTCCCCTCCAGGTGGGGCCGGTACTTTTTCATGGCCCAGACTACGGCTAGGCACTCCTGCTCGTTGCTGTAATACCGGCGTTCGGCCGGTCCGAGCTTTGCGCTAGCGTAGTCGACGACCTCGCAGTCCCCGTTCGGGTCCGTGTGGAAAAGCACCGCGCCCACACCGAGTGCGCTGGCGTCGGTCTTGAGGTAGAGGCGGCGTCCGGGGTCTACTCGTGTGAGGGTGTGACAGCGAGTGAAGGCGGCTTTTATTTCTTCAAAGGCGCGTTGCGCTGGTTCGCCCCAATGGTACTGTGCCCGTGGTGACAGGAGGTCGGTCAGCGGTGCGATGGTACGGGAGAAGTCGGGAATGTACCCCCTGAGCCAGTTCACTTGGCCGATGAACCGTTGGAGTTGCTTCCTCGTCCGCGGTGGCGCCGCTTCAGCGATCTTGCGCAAGTGAACGGGTTGGGGTCGGTTGCCAGCCGCGCTTACTAGGTGGCCCAGGAATTCGACCTCCTGGGTCCCTATATGACACTTGTGGTGTGCGACTGTTAGATGGTGTGTGGCTAAGCGTTCCAGGACCAGCGCCAGGTGTCTGGCGTGGTCCTCCCACGTCTCGGAGAAGACGATCACGTCGTCGAGGTACGCGATCGCGAACCGGCCCAGGTACCCCTCCAACACTCGGGTCATCATTCCCTTGTAACACCCCTCGTGCCTCAAAATTGAATTATTGTGAATTAAATAAAAGAGCCTTGGAAACAAGCTGGATAAAAAAAAAATTAAATAAATTGATTTACCAAAAGCGACACGAGGTGGGGAACAAACAAAATTTAGGAACTTCCTGTAACAAGCAAAGAGGAAGTTGGGGGATCGTTAAAATCAATAAATAAAAAACTACACGATTAACTTGATCTATAGTTTCCCTGTTTTATTTGCCCTGATGAATTATCTTGTTCCATTATTTTAACATACATACAAAAGGTTTTAACAATTTTCAAAGATTACAAAAGAAAAACGAAAAGGGGCCGGCCAGCTTTTACTTAAACCAATTTACATTCTTATTTTGAAATATAAACATTTGCATTATGAGTTTCACACCCAAAGTTGGATGGATCCGATGATTACATTGATAATTAGTTCTATTCGTTTTACATTTTCTTGAGAAAAACACTGGTCGCTGGTGGGTTGGTCATCCGGTTAAGATAGTTCGTAGCTAGGTAAGGGGGAAATGTTGAATTTACATTACCACCCGGGGTCTTCAAAACGATCACGTCGGGTAGTAGAACTGTTTCTTCTAATGTGACCCACTGAACAGGAAAGGGTAGGGGCCACGAGATGGGAGCATCAGTCTCTCCCTGTCATCGACCCTGTCTGCAACAGTCCAAATCAAACCTGATTAGAACTGGTATACAGGCAGTCTATGGGGCAGAAAATGCCCGGAAAAAAAAATTTAAAGGAAAAAAAATATCACTCACCAAAACAGGGGAGTTGCCCAGCACGCTGCAGTCGTGGAGTCAGCTAGGATCTGGAGCTCGCGAATTGCGCGGCAGGATGCGGATGATTTCTTCATAATAACGATTAAAAGAAAAAAAATTTTGAAGGTAAATAACTAAACTATGCAGACAGACTAATCTACTAGGAATGACTTGAGGGATAGCATCCCTTATACAAGGCGACTACATAGTCGTTAACGGTCGGATGAAATCTTGCCGATTCGCCGATACTCGATGGAGATCTGTCTGCAGACGCGACGCGAGTAGATATGTGTCGCGGCACACCGCGTCTCGTAATTAAAATTGCCCGCCAGCTCTCACAGGGGGAGGGAGGTCTGGGCCGCCGAACGATTCCGAACTTGCCCGACTGCGGGCGAAAAAAAAACCCTAGCAGGAGTCTTGAAGTTGGCATCCCTGGGCGATTGTAGAGAACTCTGTCGGAGGGGTCTGAGTTGAAAACAATCGACTCGCCCACGGCGTCCATATAACTCAAGGGGAAGCAGGTGCTGCTCTCTGGCGCCCTAGAGGGTAAGCTAGCGGAGAAGTTCGCGACTTGGTCGCTAGGAAGCGCTTGTGATCAGTTTTGGCGCACTCGCTTTTGCGAGAAGACCTTGAGAACGGTCACAGTTGCCCAGGGGGTTACGACCGGTCATTGGTCTTACTTGGAACTGCGAAAAGGGGGGGGGGGGAGGGTGAAATGCAACGCAGCTGGGAATCTACGTCCCGTCGTGGCTGCAGAGGAGCGAACTTAACATTAATACGTGATGAAAAAAGCCAATCTCAGCTCGTCTCTGCGAACTGGTCGCCTGCAAGCGACAGGCTTGTCTATGCAGTTAGGGGCACGAAGAGAAATGATATTACAGGCTTGAGGCGTGACTGAAGGCGGGGGAAATGGTAAGCTGTCTGCCAGTCAGGGATTAGGCCAGCAAAATATCCGATACGCCGATGGGAAAGGGGCTTCAGAGCACTGAGACAAAGTTTAACTCAGAGGAGTACACCAGACTAACAAAATTAAAATCACACTCTAGTAGAGCAAATAAAATTTCCTCTCAAAAATTTAAAATCATAATAAAAATTTAAAATATATTGTGTCGAATTTACTAATTAACGGCACACCCTGGAACGTGGCCGGTGCGCACTTTAGCCCAAAAGGCATGGCGCGAAATTGAAACTTCCTACCGTCTGGTATCGTGAACGCGGTTTTTCCCCTGTCTTCCGCTCGTATGGGCACTTGCCAATACCCAGCCTTCAGGTCGAGCGTACTGAAGACTTTCGCGCGGCCGAGTCCGGCTACGGCGGCGTCGACGCTGATTTGAGGTGGGGGTGAGCTAATCGTGATTGCGTTTAACGGCCGAAAATCGACGCAGAAGCGTAGCGAACCGTCTTTCTTTGGGGCTAACACGACGCAAGCGTTGTAATGACTGTTGGACAGTTCGACTACCCCGTCGCGAAGCATGTCCGCCATCTGCTCCCGGATGGCCCTCTGCTCCCGGAACCCGTAGCCTCTCGGGGGCTCGTGTACTGGGTTGTCGTGGGTTGTCGGGATGTGCTGTTCGGTGATGGTGGTGCGCTTCAGTGGGTCGGCTACCGCGAAGACGTCCTGTCTTTCTGCCAACACGCGTTCAACTGCTGTTCGGTGTTCGTGGGGGACGTTGTGGCGGAACTGGTCTAAGGTTACCTTCTCCCCCTGACCCTCGGGGGTGGTGCCTATGGCGTACACCGTGAGTCGCTCGCGGGTGCCAATGTAAACTCGTCTGGGTTTCATTTCGATTACTACCGCATCTTGTCTCGCTAACCATGGTTGGCCTAGTACTATCCCTTCGTGTAAGTCCTCTACCACCAGGGCGGTTACTGTGGTGACATCGTCCCGAAGGCGTACCTCGAGTTCGGCTTGCCCCACTGTCGTTCCCGGTTGTGTTCTGGTTGCTAACTGCAATTTGGCTTGGTGGGGCTGCAGCGCGCCGGGAGGTACCAGGTGGGGGGCCACGAACACGTGGCTCGCGCCCATGTCTACTAGGGCTGCCGTGGGTCGTCCGTTGACTTCCACTGGGATGCGGAGTAGGCCGTCGCGTGGGCGGACTAGCTGGTTTAGCTGTGGTGTGGCTGCCTCCGCGGCGGGTGTGGGTTGGCTCGGGTTGCTCGGAGGTGCGGGTTTTACCGCCGCGCCCCCGGGTGGGCGTTTCCCGACGTGTTGGTGACGGGTGGTGTTTGCCGGCGTGAAGGGCAGTCGGCATGCCAGTGGCGTGTACCTGCGGGGCAGCCCAACTGGCATCGCGGTAGTGGGGTTTCCTGTTGTGTCGATGTCCCATCGGGCCTACCGGGTGGTGGTGCGTCCTCGATGGCTCGTCGCGGGTAGTCGGGTGGGTAGCCCCCTGCTTCCCGGTTCTGGACACTGGCTATTCTCGTACCCATTGGGCGTCTGACCAGGCCCCGATCGGTGTTCGTGGGGTCGTAGTGCCGCAGTCCCCGGATGTTCCGTTCCGTGTCTATGGCTTGTCGGACGTAGTCCTCGACCTCCTCCGCGCGGTAACACCGCATGAACGGTTGCAGTTCATTGTGTAGTAGGGTGGTTATGGTGGCGAGCGCGGCGGTTGGTGCGGCGCCGGGTGCTACTCGGTTGAACAGCTGCATTTTCTTGGCCAGAAACTGTTCAACGGGTTCGCCGTCGAGTTGGCGTTCGCCATAGAACTGCGTAGTGCATTGGACCAGTGCGTGGTCCGTGTCAAATCGGCGGTTGAATGACGTTGCAAACTCCTCCCAGGGCATGCCGAAGCGTCCCCAGAGGCTCCACCATTGGCGGGCGGTCCCCTTCAGCTGTTCGCTAGCTCGCCCCGACCATTCGTCGGTCGGTATTCCGGACCGCGCCTGTCTGACCTCGCAGTGCGTTAGGAAGTCTCTGGGTACTTCGTGCCCTATTCCGCTGAACTCGGGTAGTGCTAACTTCCCTGTGTAGCACGGGTTGCGTGTGTGCATCCCCGTGTTTGGTCCGGTGATTGCGCTTGGTGGTTGGATGTATTTGGGTGCCAGATTGGTCCGGGCACTTGTGAGGCATTTAGTCAGTGGTATGCCTCCTAGTGTGACGTTAGCTGGTGCCTCCGTCTTGAGCGGTGCCCATGACCACGGTAATTGGGTGTGCTGCTCGCCGAGTAACGTCTCGCTCCAGGGCTTGCCCCAGGTATGGTCGGTGACATCGTCCCGGGTGTTCGCGTATTGGCATGTCCTATACCACGGCAGTGATCCCGTCAATAGGTCTATTTCCCTTGGTAATAGGCAACGCTTTCACACGAGGTCTGTAGGTGGTGCCTGCATGTTGAGCTGTATGTTGTACGTTCAAGTTCGCCGTTTGTGACGGGCTGTTTGTAGTCTGGGCGCGTGTTGTAGCGCGCGGGTTTGAGATCGGCGGCGGGCAGGTGTCCGGATAGCCGCACAAAAGGGAGCGCGAAGAGTCCGTGCCGAGTGGGGGTATCAGGATGGTTGCCCGAAGCGGAGAGCGTGAAGAGGGGTGACGAGGTGGGGGCAGGTGCCCGGACAGCCGCACAAAGAGGAGGCGAAAACGGTCCGCGCGGGGTGGCGGTGGTAACGTCGCTCCGTTGCTCGCCTCGCCGTGATGACGTGCGGGGGTGGGGGGTTGGAGTGTCCTTTGTCCGCTCGCCTCGTCGCGCCGGTCTGTCTGGCCTTCGACCCTTTCTGTGTCCAAAATGGCCGTTTCGTGTCTCCGCTGTCGCCTGTTGGTGAATTTATCTCGAAAATGTCCAGAAGGGGGGAAAAAAATTTTCACGTTATTTTCTGCCCCACGCAGCGGGCGCCAAATGCCGTCGTCCGGGGTCTCGGGCTCGAGTCCCGGTGTGGCTCCTAGTGGGGAAAGGCGGCTCTTGATACGTATTGTCCGGGTGGGCGCCAGACTAGCTCGGCTCTAGTCGTGAATTTGGGGTCGTGGATGTATGTGCCCCTGCGTGGCCCACTAGGGCCGGTGGCGGTGTTGCGTGAGATGATGTTTAAATAAGAGACGTGGAGTTGAGGTGGCGGTGTCGTACCTTTTATTCATAGGAGCGAGTCGTACACAATACAACACTCTACAGAGGTCCCCGGGGGGGGTTTACTCGTTATTCCGTGGCGCCGTATTGTTTGTGTTCCGCGTTACGTGGGCCTCGGACGCTGTTACGTCTCATACGTCTCACTGGGTACGCGGGTAACGTAATTTCGTAACACAAAGGCGGGACACAAAAGTACACTGAATTAAGGGGGTGCGCACAAGTTACGTGGCACTCGTCACTCGGGTAACGTAAGTTAGTAATACAAAATACGGGACACAAAAACACACTGAATTAAGGGGGTGCGCACAAGTTACGTGGCACTCGTTACTCGGGTAACGTAAGTTAGTAATACAAAATACGGGACACAAAAATACACTGAATTAAGGGGGCGCGCACAAGTTACGTGGCACTCGTTACTTGGGTAACGTAAGTTAGTAATACAAAATCCGGGAAACAAAATACACTGAATTAAGGGGTGGACGGTTGGAGACGGCCAATCCCGTATACGAATGTCTCTGCGCGGGTGTTGTGCCCACTGTGGTGAAACACGCACCGCAATTAAGTTTGTCCAAGCTCCCTTGCGGGTTTGTGGTCAGCGCCGTGCGCGTGACCTTAAGTAAAGTTCTGTGAGTTGCGGGAGGCGGCCCGTGCCGTATACTGAAGATCAACCCCGCTGACCAAGTGTGGTGTGGGGTGTCTTTAAACTGATGCGGTCGGACTAAGTCCTGGACTGAAAAGGGGGACCGGGTACTCACGGAGAGGGTAAGTAAAAAAAAGGGGGGTTCTGTTAATTAGTGACTATATTTACCGGACGTTACTTTCGATGAAGAATAGGGTTTTGCCCCTCCGTGGGACGTAGGTCCGCCCCGGTCCGTGAGCTGTGCTGAACTGCCGAACTGGCATGGCGTCCGAGGGAGGCTCGGCCTCTCTTGCGCCAGGTTTGACCTCATTACGCTAGACTCTAAATGGGTGTGTCTGGAAGAGACTTTATTGTCGCTAAAATCCTAATTTAATGTTCCAGGAGGAATGGGTACGGTTCTTCTCTTGTCTACTCAGGTTTTCGCGGGTTTGCCTTTAATCGCTGTTCGGCTCGCCTGACTCGGGTGGGTCATGGCCAGGGGTGTGTTCCGTTAGCGGGAGCGTATACTGGCGGGTGCAGGTCGGGCTCTGGGGGGGTCGTCGGCCGGACGACGTCAAACTTAAATGTTCCTGCTTAAGAATATGTGTAAATAAGTGAATTTTAAAATTGCAAAACGAGGGTTATTATTACCTATAAAATGCGTGTTTTCGTGGAAGTTGTATCTGTGAATTTTTATTCGTAATACAGTGGACATATGCCGGGAATGAAATGCACTTCATACGACTTCAGACGTGGTTATAATTCAATGAATACAATTGAATGTGAAAATAAATGTTACCCAATTATCCCTTCCCTATCTTACAAACCATTAGGTACTTATTATCTACTTGCCATGCAAGTGCAAAACGAAAACAGCACTGGAATTATTCTGTTTACGGAATTATTCTGTTTACCGTATCCAAGTTTATCCCTTGATCCTATCGACATGAACCTTTATATGTTGGTCTTGTTTTACATTATACTTGCTGTTTTAATTAAGAATGTTGAAAAATCCTGTACACAACACAAAATACCTAACATATCACGATGCAAACAAATTATGCCAGGTCTTGTAAAAATATATTTCTTTCGTATACATTTTACAATCATAATTATTTCCCCAGTGAATATATCTAGGATCTCTCGACCTACTAAATTAAAACAGCAAGCATCCTATACCACAAACTAATTCCATCAGGATCGGATTAATTTGGATACGTGATACGAAACTATTAGTACAAAAATGAAACCTACACCAGTGAAATGAAAATCGACAAGTATTTTCCCGAAACGGGGTCTATATTATTTGATTATGAAATAAATTTATGAAAGAAATAAGTGTTCTCTAGCAAAAATGTCATCCCAATTTATTTGTTGGTATAGAATTACTTCGTTAGTTTTGGCTTAATATATAACCTAACAAAATCATGAGTTCCAATACAAGAGTAAAGTTGAAAACACACGGTTTTGAATCGTAAATTGTAATTTTATGGTTTAATACAAAGCAGGTTTGACGTCAAAGTAGTTTTTGGTTAATTTAATTATATCTGTTGCAAGATAAAGTTCGCGGCATATTTCTTTACTGCAGCTGTAAATATTCCGAATCACAATACAAACAAACAGCTGACTAACATTCTACCAGAAAAAATAACTGTCTTGCAACAAAAGTTACCAAATTCTGTTTTATTTCATTACCAACACACCCATTATTACACCACACGCTTCGTCAGGTTCCAGTTAGCCAACCGCAGGCTAAGTATGGGTCATAATACACCCCTCGTTCGTTAACCGGAGGCTAGCCTTACCTGGAGGCTAGCTAACCTGAGGATTTAGCCGGAGGTCATAATATCGGCCCTTAATCAGTTTTCATCAATTCCATGGCTGGCCAAAACTGACCGTGCGAAGTTTCGTGCAGTTCTTAAATAATTGACTGTGGCTCAGACATGAGCATTTTCTTGTGCTGCGTAATTTCACTTTTTTAAGGGTGCCACGCCGATGGGCCCGCGCTCCACGCTTTAGTAAATCCGCTAGGAGTCTGGACTTCGCCCACACGGGGCTGCTTAGTAACTAAACGCGTTCAGCGACATTTATTAACTACTCAGTTTCTGGAATGTCCAGCGGTCGTGTGTGAATTCTCCGTGCCTTCGGTACCGCCGTGTCCGCGCCCAGCATTTCGTGTCCGCTAGGCCACAGCAAGGACGGAACTCGGGCAACTATTTCCAATCCAACCTGAACTGTCCTTCTTTAACGGAATCACTTCGCTCCTCAGAACGCTTCCATGTCAAGCTTTAGTCATATGGTGGTAATTCTAGTATTAGTTTCGGCCATCAGCCACATGCGTTGTCTGCCTGTGCCAAGGGCGTGTTAAGTGTGGAAGCATCCGCCACGTGTACTTTGCAACTCCATAATTCTCTAGGTTAACTTATAGGCATTTAAATTTTTTAGTCTTGTGTATTCAACTACTCCGCCGTCCGGCGAGTTCTTAACATTAGCCTCCTGACGAGTCACACGCCGCCATCTTTCGTATTGCTGGTCTCAGGACAGCCTGCAACCCCTTGTTGGGTATTTCGCTGCTTTCCGCAAGACGTTAATCAGTGCCGCCATTCGAGGGCTGTGTGTGCAGAGATGCGGCCAGTTGTGTGATGGCGCCATGTACCATATGACGTGTTAATAAATTCAGTTGTACTCAAGTGTTTTCTCTTAATCATCATGGCGTCCTGGGTGGCCTAAACAGCCCAGGGGGTTCTTTGTCGGCGCGTCCCTGCCTGCAGCCACGAGGCAAAGAACCCCGCCCTCGAGTTAAAATTCCAAATTCTAAATTCATTAATTCAGGAATCAGGCAGTGGGGACGGCGTCAGCCTGATAACTGTTATGTAACAAACAATTACCGTTTCAAATATTGTGAACTGCACGAGGCTAGAAACGAATTTCATAAAAAAAGTAATAGGGATAATAAGATAAACTGGTAGAAATAAGGACAAGTATCTAAAGCGAACATGGCAGTGTGGAGTGTAACCAAAGAGTGAGTGCAACTCCATTTTTAGGTACGTGAAACTAATAATTTTCTTAGTGACAACTAGCAGCGTGGAGTGTAAAATAGCGTGAAAGTAATGTAGTAAATTGTCTCGCAATTACACAATTATAATTGGCTAGAGTTTTCCATATGGGCTTCAATTCATTTTGGCAGACATTTAGCAACCATCGATGCACTTGTTACACCAAATATACTGCAGATAGCAGCACTATTTTGCCAATTAAGTAATGTAATTTTACTTTCTCAAGTTCTCTTAAAATTACGATTATTTCTTTACATGACTAATAAATTCTCACTTTATTGCTCTACAACCTAATACATCACTAACTATCTCACTCACATCACATTCATTACATCACCTTGTTTACACACACACTGAGTCCTATTATGCTTGATGCTCGTCCTTTTTCTCTCCACATGCGTGCCAACCTCTGTCTCCACAATTCTCATGCTGGGTGCCAACTGATACATAATAACAACAACACTAAACATAACACCCTTCCCCCTTAAGTGATGAAATCCTTTATCCACCCTGGTTTCACCGCTGTCCTATTAGGCCTGGTACTACTCGACGCACACCTTCGTGTGTTTGATTCCCCTCACAGCAAGGGCCCTGTTGTGGGTTTACAAGCAGTGGTGCGCTGGCCTCAAAACCTCTGAACTCTTCTTCCTCCTCTGGTGATTGCAGCCGCTTCCCCGGTGGTCGCCCCTGCTCTGTTCCGTTAGGCGGCCCTGGAGACCGTCCTTGCTCTGCTCTTTTGTGCTCCCCTACCTGCCGCTCCACTTCAGCGCTGGAGGATCCTACCGTGGATCCTACCCGCTCACCCCCTGCTTGTGGAAGACTCCTGCTGGCATAATTTCCAGGAACAGCATATCTACGGTGCAATTGATGTGCCGTCTCATGTAAACTCCTTCACTGATTAACACTGTATAAGAAAGGGGCCCTTTTACGCCCACCACAACAGCAGGAACCCATTTCGGTCCCCTACCCATATTCAAAGCGAATACCAGGTCTTGGGAAACAAACATCCTTGGAGGAACTAGTTTGGTCTTCTCCTCTTGCTTGCTTTTCATTTCTTCTACAAAATCAGGATGCACCCTGTCCAGGCATGTTCGGAGTCACCTCCCCATGAGAAGTTCGGCTGGGCAGGCTCCAGTTGCTGCGCACGGCATCACATGCTGCGTTAATAACATCCTTGCCAAACGGTGTGGTAAGTCTGCCCCATCCAACCACTTAAGCGCCTCCTTCATCGACTGAACCATTCGCTCAGCTTGACCATTTGACGAAGGATGGTATGGAGCAACCTTGACCAGCCTAATACCATTGTTCCTTGCAAAACATATGAATGCAGCAGAGGCAAATGCAGTTCCGTTGTCACTCACAATAACATCAGGAATACCGTGGGTTGCTCACAACGTACGCATAGCCGTTATGACACTCTTAGCATCTGTGACCGCTACCGGTAATACTTCCAACCACTTCGAGTACGAGTCCACCACGACTAAGAACACTTGCCCTCTGATAGGCCCTGCAAAATCGACATGTAGCCTGGACCACGGTTTCCTGGTCCATTCCCATGGGTGATTGTGAGCCTTGGGTGGACTATGATGGGATGATTGACAGATCCCACATTGTTGCCCGACTGCCTCCACATCTCGGTCAAGTCCAGGCCACCACACGTAACTGCGTGCCAGTGCCTCTGTCCGGACCACTCCTTGATGGCAAGCATGTAGCGTCTGGAGGATGTGCTTGCGAGCTTCTTCCGGAATTACCACATGGTTGCCCCACAGCATACAACCTCGATGCGTGGTCAATTCATGTTGCTTCTGAACAAACTAAACAAATTCTTCTGCCACTCTTGCAGTAGGCCATCCTTTCATGGCCCAATTGTAGACCCTTTACAAGGTGGGATCCTTCCTGGTCAGCTCGGCAATCTCTTGTGCCATTAAGGGAGGAGTGTCAAGCGCTTCTAGGAGAAGTACTTCCATTGGTGCTGGCACAGGGTTTTCATGGGTTACGCGGGGAATGCGACTAAGACCATCAGCATTGGATATGCTTGCTCCAGGTTGGTATCCCAACACAAAATCATATCCACTTAGCAGTACACTCCAACGAAGCATTCTTGGCGAAATGATGTTTGGTGTAATCTTGTCTACCGTGAATAGCCCAAGCAGGGGTTTATGGTCTGTGCGGGTCTCGAAATTTATTCCATATACGTAGTTGTGGAACTTTTTCACACCTGCAATTATGCTAAGGGCCTCGCGATCAATTTGCGCATAATTACGTTCGGTGACCGTCATTGTGCGAGAGTAGAAACATACGGGTACTTCATCACCATTGTCATTTGGCTGACTGAGAACAGCCCCAACCCCATACTGTGAAGCATCACATGTCAATATAAGGTGTCGATTTGGATTATAATGTGCCAGCAAGGACTCTGATGTCAAAAGGGCCTTGGTACCTGCGAAAGCCTTGTCATGGACCTGTGTCCATTCCCACGGTGACTCCTTCCGAAGCAGCTGGTGCAGGGGCTCCGCCACCTCAGCCTTATGCTTAAGGAACGAATGGTTGAAATTCAGCAGGCCCAAGAAGGCCTGGAGCTCTTCCTTGTTGGTGGGGACCGGAGCTTCATGAATAGCAGGCACTTTATCAGGGGTTAGACGAATTCCTTTCTGATCCACTATATATCCAAGAAAAGTCACTGCAGATGCTCCCAATACACACTTTTGTGCCTTCACATGAATTCCCGCTGCTCTAAAACGCTCTAGGATCTGCCTTACCCTGCTATATAAATCCTCCATGGATGTCCCCTTCACCAACACATCATAAAAATAGGGCAAAACACCATCCATGCCCGCCAACAAGTCCTCCATGAACTGCTGAAACTTACCAGGGGCTACACTAACGGCGAACTGTAGGCGGTTCACCTTAAATGCCCCCTTATGCATAACCAGCGTTTGGGCCATGGCCGCACTTTCATCCACTCGCAGCTGTTTAAATGTCTGAGCCAAGTCGATCTTAGCAAATACTGTGCCCCCATAAAGCTTGGTTAGCAGTTGGTTAATGGGAGGGATAGGGTACAGGTCTTTCTTCAAGGCCTTATTGATGGTGCTTTTATAGTCCCCACAAATTCTCACTTCCCTGTAAGATCACTGTGCTCTTATTTAGTGACAGTGATCCCTGGGGGTAGATGTTTGAGAATGTGAATTCATCAACAGTTGACACTCCCGCTCCTGTATCTAGCTCCATTTCCACTGGATAACCTCCAATAAACACTGTTGTACCAAACTCAGCAGCCCCTTGCACATTGACGTTCCAATGATGATACACCTGGTCTTCTGTATAGCATGGAATGCTATTCACTTCCTCCTTCTGCCTTTGCTCCACCTGATTTACATTGCCCTTGTTCTTATCAGCCGCCTTCGCTCTGCAGACCTTTTCAAGGTGGCCTATCTTCTTGCAGTAATAGCATTCTACATTAATAAAACGGCATGTGGCCCTGAAATGTTTACCACCACAACATGCGCACTTAGGTGTCTTAGAATTTAGGTTACGCCTAGGTGCAATGTTCCTGTTACTCACTTGTTCTACCCTCACAGGGATGTGTTCCTTCCCACAAGTTGCTTCCTGTGCTACATAATCGGCATTCACAACGGCTGCCGACGCACCACGAATGTCACGAGTGTTCTGGTATGCAGCCTCGGCAGCAAGGGCCCTTTCCTGGGCTTGGGCGAATGTCAAAACAGATTCAGACAACAACCTTCGCTGCACCGTTTCATCCTTCATACCGCAAACCAAACGGTCTCGTAGAGTAAGTTCAAGGTTATTGCCGCAATTACAATGTTCGGCCAGCCTTCTCAATTCGGCAATATACTCCGCCTTTCTTTCATCTTCCCGTTGATTGCGACGGTGAAATTTAAAACGTTGATAAATTTCCAATGGTATAGGCGCGAAATGGTTTTTTAACAGCGCCACTATCTCCTGGTACGTTTTAGTGGCTGGAGCAGCTGGCGAGATTAACAGCCTCATAACACTGTACGTTTTTGGGCCACACACACTTAAGAGAACAGCACGCTTCTTCTTGTTACTTGTGACTTCATTGGCTTCAAAATAAAACTCTAAGCGCTCTGCGTAGGCATCCCAGGTCTGTGGATGCGCCACATCAAATTATTCAATGTTACCCAAGTTAGTCATGATGCTGGTTGTATGTGATACCTATCTATTGTATCCCATCCACGTTGCCAGTAATAAATTCTCACTTTATTGCTCTACAACCTAATACATCACTAACTATCTCAATCACATCACATTATTACATCACCTTGTTTACACACACACTGAATCCTATTATGCTTGATGCTCGTCCTTTTTCTCTCCACACACGAGCCAACCTCTGTCTCCACAATTCTCATGCTGGGTGCCAACTGATACATAATAACAACAACACTAAACATAACAATGACCATTAAAGTGTACAAAATGTTTTCCATGATAGTTTCACTATCATAAAGTTTCATTTTAGTCACACAAACACGCTTGGTACATCTCACAATGATCACAAAAATAACTATATACGAGTTAATGGCATCAAACGTGGGTCCATCGTCTGGATGAAATCAACGAAAACGTGAACTTTTAGCTTGAGCAGGATTTGAGCAACAGAACGGCAATTGATGGGACACCAAAGTCCATTACCTAAAAATAAGGTAGTGGCCAAGTCAAATCATGCACTTAGGTTGACGCCGTCCCCGTTGCCTGATCTGAATTTTACGTGAATTAGAAATGTTTTGATTAATTTTGGTCTCTAGGGCGGGGTTCCTGGCCTCGTGGCTGCAGGCAGGGACGCGTCGAGAAAGGACTCCCCGGGCTGTTATGGCCTCCCAGGACGCCTTATTAATAAAAACACACACGTACTTTTAGCTGGTTTATTCCGTCGCACACTTTACACGTTACACGCTCACGTAACTGGCCGCTTCATCGTCGACCTAAGCTCCACGCACGCCACCCTCTATTGGCGGACTTGTTACGGCCACACGGTAACCCGGTGGCAAGTAAGTTGATTGGGGTTGTTCCCGGCGAGTTGCGAGTGGGATGCTCGGGCGAACGGGAAGCGTGTTCCTACCTACGTGAAAGTCTGCGGAACGCAACGTGAAATGCGTGGGCGATTGGTCATACAAAATTACTTAATACAAACACTACGCTACAGTCACTGTGGTTAGTCCAGGGTTCGGAGCAGGTCCGGGTGTCCCACACAGGTGGTGATACAATGGCGGCTACTCCGCGTGGTGGCTGGGGCCACGTTACGCTGGGTACGGACGCGGCGGAATCCGGCAGGATATCGCACTCGCGACCGTGGCACGTCCCAGTTAATGACTCGTCTTAACACTTAGGTTCGCGTTTGGCGCAGTGCCGCCCCGCGTGGGCGAAGAACTATTTCCCGAGGTGGGATTTCACTAGCGTGAGGCGCAGGTGCCACGAGGGGTCACCTAATTGATTACGTAGCACACGAAAAGCCCGGTATCGGGCTACACATTATATTAAAGGACCATGCGAAATCTCGAACGGCCGATTCGGGCCGACCGGGGAGCTGAATTAAACGGTTTGACTATATTTACCTATTGTAGTGACTGGTGAAGTTGGCGCGAAAGTTGAGAGCTGCCGGCCCTGGCGAGTGCTGGATGGCGACTGACTAACCTCCCTGGCCGCCGAGGCTAGGGAGGGGGGAAATTCCGCGGTAAACTGCGGAGCGCGGGAAGATGATTTCGGCCAGTTTTGTGAATGATGCCAGTTTACAAAATGATTATTAAATTAACATTAATTATTAGTTATTTTACAAGTATTAGTTTTTGTTTGTCTTATCAAATGCATGAACAAATTATTTAGTTGCGCAGTGCCACACCCGGCCGGGCGCTTTGCACACGTAGGGGGCCGTGACTGACGTCACGCCGTTCGGGGCACTGCACTATGTGGCACGCACGGACACGTTCGAGGCGCGGCACTGATCAGGTGTTGAGGACACATAACGGCCTGTGCTCTCAGAGGGAGCACCGACGGTGGCGTCAAGGTGTTAATGTACTAGTGATTTTTCTTTTTAGGTTGGACGGCATTAATGACAAGGGTATTTAAAAAAATTCTGCACAACATCAAGATTTACTTGCATATCTATATTATTAATTTGGTTAATGAAATGAGTGACATAAGAATGGGGGGAAATTATTCTAAGATTGGCTTGTGTGAAGTCAAACGAACAAGTTTCTTTCCCACCCTAGTAAATTATTTAGATACAGCTCTGATATCAATGAATCTCGGAAATATATTTTGTGTAGTGATGAAGGGTGCAAACAAGAGTATTATTAGCGCAAGTATTAAGATAAATTCCCTCCCATATTATGAAGAGATTGCTCATCATAAGCAATATTATGTTAAATAAAGAGTACTACAATGACTACGGGGAAAAAAAAATGACATACATGCTGTGATCAGTCAGACTGTTAACAGCTTTATTTTATTATCTTTATTATTGTTCTAAACTTATTGATACATTTTGTGATAAATCAAATTTAATGTAATGATTGATGTATGTTAGGACGACAACTATTTGACAGTCATATAACACAACGCTACCTCTTATAATACATATTTAGTTTCAAGGTCTTCTGAAATATTATTTCTTGGAGTTATATTCATGTTACCATAGCTTTGCGCACACACACACTCACACACAGACAGAATTATATTTTATTCCTTACTCTTTTCACCTTTCAACTATCTCTCCTTTGAGGAATGACTGGGGAAACCTTACACCTCTTTGGTTGCTGTGAGCAACCAAATTCAGCATTATTTTAGAGGAAAAAAATAGGAGAAAGAATCTTTCGGGATTGCTTGGTGAAGACGTTGCTCGGGCTAGGGCTTGCCAATTCCATGGTTGTCGCTTGAGTGGCCGAAGATGCACGTCACCCGCGATATAATTAGATAGGTAGATATCCATCTTCTGAAAGTCTTGAGATAGTATTTTCTGACATTGTACATCAGAAATAGGGTGTTACAATGCCTTTGTGAAACACTTCAGCATCGGTTGCTTTCGTACATAAAGTGCCTCATGGAGAAGATTTCAGTACTCCAAAACTAGTGAAATCCAATTCGACTGAGGCCTTACTTGCGGCGCTCGAATTTAAAGTCAAAGACCGCATTCGCGTAAAACCAAAAGGAGAGCTTGTGTTAACATTGAGTGTTCCGAGCAGCACTGTTTCCTGTATTCCATCATGGCAGGTGTGTCGACGGTGGAAGGCAATGTTACTCGAGCCACTTCGTATCCAAATCCACTCGTGTAGTTTAATACGAATGGCTTGACGTTTCCCTCCACTCTGCATTAGATTAAAACATTTGAGAGGAACAATGATATTTCCATTAATGTTTACGCTTGCGTAGATTCTAAGGGGGATATCGTTGACGAATGTTTTAGTGGCAAATCTGAATCCTCGATCCAGCCTCTTCGCGTATCCTCTGAGTGAAGAGAGAGACATGTAAATATCTTGTTTACATTAAATCAATGTCCAGATTATTGCATTCACAATTGTCCAAGACACAACATAAGAAATGGATTTGCGAGCGCTGTCTTCAGTATTTTAAAAGCGAAGACAGATTAAATTCACACACTGTTCTCTGCAGCCAGCATCAAGCAGTGCGTACCTGCTTCCCTACAGAAGAGAACAAGTATTTGCAATTTACAAACATTGCAAAACAGGACCGCCTAGGCTTTATTGCATACTGTGACACTGAGTGTTACCTTAAGCCTTTCTCCATATGTTTGCCCGGTGACGAGTCTTCTAGCACTAAACGGGTAAACGAACACGTGCCTTATGCATGTAGCATTTTGTTAGTATGTGGGTACGATAGCTCTTTGACCAAGTATGTGCAATTCGAGGGTGATAATTGTATTGCTGAAATGGTCGCAGAATTAGTTTCAATGACAAAGTGGGTTTGCGATATTTATTCAAATACCATTCCTATTAAGACACCGACCCCGGCCGTCTCTGCAAGGCTTGCGAGTCAAACACATTGCCATATCTGTCAGAAGGTATTGGCTGGGCAGACTGTGCTCGATCACTGCCATTTGACTGGTGAAATACGTGGTTATGCCCATTCTAAATGCAACCTGGCTTTCAGGTTGCAAAATAATCAACTCTTCGTGGTTTTTCATAATTTGCAAAATTACGATGCCCACTTTTTAATGCAACATTTAGTTTCGTGGCGGATTGCACAGCCGGATGGCTCCTTCGTTGTGGAGAACCCCGGCGGGGTCAAAGTCCTTGGAGTTACAATGGAGAGCTACAAGTTCATTACAAAATACATACCCATTTCAGATAATGCGCAAGGAGGCATGCGCACTGTGCGTCTTAGGTTCATAGATTCACTTAACTTTTTAAATTCATCTCTGGAAACTCTCGCTGTCAATCTCACACCAGATAAATTGAAAGTCACCCGTTTAATGTTTCAAGATGACGCACAGTTTCAGTTAGCTACGCGTAAAGGTGTGTTTCCCTATGATTTTGTTAAATCTAGTGAACAATTGCAGACTGCCTCGCTACCACCAAAGGAAGCGTTCCATAACGTAATGAGTGGCATGGACGTGAGTGATCTGGACTATACTCATGCTCAAAGGGCTTGGGACGTCTTCCATTGTGCCACATTGAAAGAGTACGCACTTAGTTATCTTAAGGTGGATACTTGTTTGCTGGCCGACATATTCGAGTCGTTTCGTTTCGTTTGCTTACAGTATTATTCATTAGATCCTGCCCATTACATTACCGCTCCCTCGCTCGCATGGAATGCACTTTTAATTAAAACCGGTGCGCGTCTTGAGCTGATAACCGACCCGGATATGTACCTCTTCCTAGAGTCAGCCGTTCGTGGAGGTATAACCAACGTAAGTCGACGACATGCGAAAGCTAATAATGTTCACATGTCCACTCACGACCCGAGCCTTCCGTCTTCGTACATCTGCTATTTCGATGTAAACGCTTTGTATGCTCACACAATGTTAGATAAACTTCCTGTGGGCAAATTTGAGTGGGTTCCCAGGGATGATATGCGAGTTGGGATTTCAATGCCATTGACATAGATGGCGATATGTCATATTTCGTGGAAGTGGATTTGACCTTTCCCGATGATTGTCACGACCACCTATCAGATCTGCCTCTGGCCCCTGTGAATGGCGTACCGCCAAACGAGCGAATGAATAAATTATTGTTAACTCTTGCACCGCATAATAATTATGTTATCCATGCTAAGACACTGCAGCACTACTTTCAGTATGGGGCGGTCATCAGCCACGTTCACCGCATGCTGCGGTTTGAACAGGCGGCCTGGATGAAAAAATACATAACCTTTAATGCTGAGTGTGTGCCCAGGCTGCGAATCCCTTCGAAAAATCGTTTTTTAAGTTACTTTCTATCTCTGTGTACGGGAAAAGTTTAGAGGATTCTAGAAAGCACAGAGACATTCGCATCGCTTCGCGTTACGATTCTCTTTATGGGGCAGCCGAGCTGATTGGTCGTCCGACATTCAAGGCTCGGCAAATCGTCGATGAAAATTTAGTTCTCATAGAGTTGCAGAAAGGTTCGATAACCTTCGATAAACCTTTGTACACAGGTGTCGCCATTTTAGATTTGTCAAAATTGGTTTTATACGACTTTCATTATAACTATATGCAAAAAAAATCCCTCCCCAGTCTCTGCATCTCTTGTACTCGAACACTGATTCGTTGATTTACCACGTTCAGTGTGATAACATTTATGATTCAATTCGACCCGACTTAGCTTCACGTTTCGACACATCAAATTATGCGCCAGGTAATGATCAACGCTTCCCCTTAGTCAACAAGGGTGTAACAGGGGTGATGAATGATGAGGCCGCTGGCAAGATCATTACGGAATACGTGGGTCTTCGCCCGAAACTCTACGCATACAAGATGGAGGATGGTTCTTGTATGCGTAAAGCGAAAGGAGTTAAGGCCAATGTAATCCGATCACTTCTGTTCCCTCAATAACTGGATTGCTTGCTTAAAAATTCCCTGATTCTAGGCAGTCAATACCATTTCCGTTCGCGAGGCCACGCCGTGTTTACGGAGCGAGTGAACAAGGTAGCACTGTCTTCAGGAGACGATAAGTGTTGGCTTTCTGAAGACGGTGTCAGCACATTACCTTGGGGGCATAAAGATCTGTGCCCTTCTAAAACTCGTGCCTCGCCCGATCCCTCCTAATAATTGTACATATTTCCATTTTTCCTCTGATTATGTTCACCAGTGAGACGAACACTGCTGACGTAACCTCCGAGCAGTGGTTGCAGGAACACAACAGCGCTCACCACTCCTCCCCTGCTCGGAGGGGGCTTCAAGTGTTTCTATGTGTGTGTGGGGGTTGAAGGCACACAACAGCGCTTCTTCCGCCTCCCCCCACACAAAAGAAAAAAAATATCCCGAGAGGGGTGTGCAACCTCCCCCCCCTCCCCCTGCGCCATGCCATGTCATGCCAACAATTCCTTTCCATTATGCATGTGGAGAGAAAAACCGTCGGTATGTTAAAGAAAATGTGTAGAGATGTTTGCAAAATATTCCCCTGTTACCATGATAGCTTGCATATTATACATTATATCTTGATTTAACGTAAAAAATACTAGTTTGTTTCAAGATGCAGCCTCATGCATATTCAATCTATCCTGATTTAATGTAAAAAAATACTAGCTTGTTTCAAGTTGCAGCCTCACGCATATACATTCTATCCTGATTTAACTAAAAAAAAATTCCTCTGTTTCTTTTTTTAATATATATAAATCGTCCTCTTGATAGGATGCCTGAAATTTGTGTGACATTCTACAGATCTCTCCACCCATCATGGAAAGGATCCCGTCAGCATTGGCGGCCTCTTTCTTCGAGGAAGAGGTAGAGGAGGGCGCGGGTATTCCACTCGACATTGCGGCTGCCTTCTTCGCCGAAGACCTGCAGGAAGGGCCGTCGTCTCCCCCTCCTCCTCCACCGCCGGCCAAGACTTCGCCGCTGCTGTTGGTGGCCGGCCCCTCTGGGACATGTCCCTGGGGTCGGCCGCTACCAGCCGACGATAAAAGAGGATACCGGCTACCTGCTACACAGCAGCAGCAGGTGCCGGCTCTGCCTAGCGGCAAAGTCGTGGCCCAGCTGATGGCGATGGACGCCCAGCGGGATAGGGGGGATCTAACAATAACAAAACATAAATATATTTTTTTTAACTAAGTAATATCGATATGTTGACTACATTATTTCAATATCCATTATGCTATTTACGTTACTTGTGGCTGGTAACTTACTAGGCACAAGTAATTTTTTTTAATACGTGTAAAGAACTATGCGGTCATGGTAGCTGGGCTGCTCTGTAGACTGGTGTCTGGTTTAAAATTTGTTTTGTCTGGAAAACACACGTAATATTTAATCTAATTTTGTAGCAATGTGCTACTCGTAAAAAAGATATTAAAAAAAACTGATGTGAGAAAAATAAATACATACATTATTTTTTAACAGAAACATTACGTAAACGAGACTCGTAAGAGATAATTTAAAAAAAACTGATGTGAGAAAAAATATATACATACATTATTTTTTAACAGAAACATAACGTAAACGAGACTCGTAAGAGAATATTATTACAAGTTACTTTTACCTGGTATTAATCAAATGGCAGGTACAGGTAACTAACACACCAGGTACACGTGATATTTTATTAAGTGTTGGGGAAATATATATTTTAACTTGGGAAGAAATTACATTTGTATACAGTTCTCTGCGGCTGCATCCCCCTCTGCGAGCGCTTCCCTACGCGGGAGGCAGTGTCTGGGTAATTATTAAATCAGGAGGGGGAACGAGCCGTCGCCGACACGTCTGCGATGCTCTCTCTCGCGACTCCAGCCCTTGGAAAAAATATTTAAAAAATTTTAATATTATGACTATAAGAGTATCTATAAATGCACAATACATTCTTTTTAAATGACAAGTGTGTGTGTGACGTAATAAGAATACTTTTTAATAAAATTGGTGATATATTATAAATAATATTACTTTTTTTAAGTAATTGCCACTGTATATTTAATTACCGGAAAAAAAACAATACACACTACAAGAGAACATTATGTCTTTAACACATAAAAAAAATAAAACGGTGTTTGAATTCACCGAAATACGTAAAGTATATATTTTTATTAACACGCTATAAGCATAATAATGCCTATAGCTTTTTTCATTATAGACATATAACAGACATTCAACACAACAAATTAAGCATAATATGACTATACTGGTCTAGTACTATAAGAAAACATGGCTACACTCCAGTGTGTGTTTTGAATTTGGCATCTAATACTACTACTACTACTACTACTATAGTCATAGAGTAGTGGCTGCCGAAATAATACTTTATTTAAAAAAAAATCAAACTTGAGAAAAGAAAAACAAAATAACTATAATGGGGAACAAAAAAAATATGGCTGCCTAGTATGCTGTGCTACAAGATGGCGGCCTGGTGTGCTATGCTACAAGATGGCGGCCTGGTATGCTGTACTACAAGATGGCGATTTACAGCAATCGATTGTCATACATATAATATTATTTCATTTTAAAAGGTTTAAAGTTGGCTGTTCTGGATACTTCCTAGCAGCCGAAATTATTTTTTCCAATGTTGACGGAAAAAATAAACATGGCGGCCGCATAGCAGCCGACACTATATATTTTTAATTTCCCGCTTACCACTATAAAAATAAACATGGCGGCCGACATGTTTAAATTTCCCGCCTAGCACTATAAACATGGCGGCCGACTAGCAGCCGATGCGGCTCGTTTAAATTTACTGCCTACCACTTTAAAAAATAAACATGGTGGCCGACTAGTTTAAATTTCCCGCCTAGCACTATAAAGAATATAAACATGGCATTTTTAATTTACCGCCTACCACTATAAAAATATCCCTTTTTTAAATTTTTTATAAGCATATATACAACATCTGAAATTATTTTTTCCAACATGGTCTCGTGGTTCTGTGGTTAGCATCGCGGACTATCAATCCAGAGATGAAGGATCAAATCCCCGCTGCCCGCCATCACATTTTTGTACTTGTAAAAATAATTCCTATGCGCACGACACCAGCGCTACCTAGCTTCCTAATTTAGAAACATCCACACAGCCTCCACATGACGTCAACAACCACCTGCGGATTCCCTCCACGTGGCTCCCGGCAACGCCCACCCGGCCACGTGGTGCCACGCCCATTTCCTGCCATGCCCACCTGGCCACGTGGTGCCATGCCCACCTGTTTGCTTTGTTTACAGTGTAACCAGAGCGGCATGCCTGTACTACTAAGGATAATTTTGGCCATTCAAACTAGTTTAAAATTAGAAATAACTAACTCGATAAAAGAAAATTACTGCACAACCAAGGCATCAAGCACCTGGGACACGCCCATGCCATTTATTGCTTAGCCTTTTTGTCTGTGCAAAACAAAGATAAGTTAAACTGCCCAGCCATAAATAGAAAACAATTTACTAGACAGCAAATAGTTAAAGCCAAAATTTAGAATTTTCACCTAGATGGAAGTAGAAACAATTAATTTGGAAAATAAATAAGGCAGCAAAGTTAAAATTAATTTATGTTTAACTTGCATTATTCACGCCAGATCAACAGTGAGAGAAGTTCACATATTTGACAAGGCCAAGCCGACCTGTGGCTCTCACTGCTACCAATGGACATCGAAAACTCTCTAGACATGTAACATATGCCTAATCTCAGGAACACTTACCCTAGACCACAGCCTACACAGCCTTATAAAACCTCTGAATGTGTCATGTGCCAGGAATTTGGAACAGTGAAAAGAGACATGAGGAACTTGGCAAAGTGATTTGTTTTCAGGGGAGTGGATAAGGGATGTCGTTTCGCGCAAGAAATAACACCACCCACCCATATTGAATCATTGTGAAACCATTTGCTAAAACATTTGACCTTTATCAAGCATAAATAACGCAAAGATATGAATTATTGTCAGCTAAATGTAAAATAAAATTTGTGGGGATTGCACAATAGTTTAAATACCTAAGATTTAACAGCTATAGATTGGTTGAAAGTTCTCGTAGAAATCTAATTCAGAAGCAAGTATTTTATAAGCCCGAGATGGACTCGCAATGTAGAAGTCGCAAACATCAATAGAGTGAAGAACTAAATTAGCTTCGAGATAAAAATAATGGCGATCCAACCAAAGCAAAGCTAGTATCCGAGGCTATGGCTACTGATCTCCCGACCGATTCGGATTTTAAGGTTAGAAGAAAGAAAAAAAGAAAAAAAGAAAATATTTCCATGTTGATTAATGAAAAAAAGGTCAACTTCTAGAGGGAATTACAACAATATAATTACAGAAAAAATTAAATAGATATAGATAATAATAAGCAAAATTTTACACTGACGCCATCCCCGCTGCCTCCGTGTGAATTTAGGAGTGTTATGTACTGTCCGGAAATTCGGAGTAGGTTTGGCCTTGTGGCGGGAGGCAGAGGTTCGACACAGCAGGGCCCCCCGATTTGTTTAGGCCACTCGGGACGCCTGATAAGTCAAAGAAAACACCAAGTTATAACTAATTAATTTAATCCAGCACAGCCCTTTACATGGTGCTACCCCTCCTGGCCATAATGGTTATCCCAAAACGAATCGTCACACGCGCGGCCACTCTCTCAGTGGCGGCTCGTGATTTTATTACACGGTGAGGTCATTCAGTTCTGACACGACACAATGATTACATATACGAACACTAATCATAACACGACTAGAACCCTAAGTAAGATCACACTTCACAAAAACATTTACGTATTACTCTAAACTAGAATCGTGTAGGCCCGCTGCTCCGGTGACGCTACATGAGTCCTAAAACTGTCCCACATATTGTTGCGTTAGAAAGTTGGTTATGTAGTGCCTACTGGTTGCCCCGTGTGGGCTAAAACTAGGTAGCCGACTGGCTAAGAAATCGCGTGAGGTGCCGACGGACCATCTTCCAGTCCTTACACAGTACTTACATATTACGTAGCGCGCTCGTCTTAGAGCACTAAATAATTAAGTTACATACCACATGGTAAATCGAGGCCGAACACGGGACTGAAGGAAAAGGTTTGAAGAATTGATTATGGTAAACTACATGCCGGTGAAAATAAAGAAAATGCTGGTCCCGTGACGTGCGGAGGCTGCCAGTCTCTGTGAGCTCCGGAAGGATACTGCCACCCTCACCGCACGCGACCCCCCTCCCTGCCAGCCCTCCTGCGGAAAACGTGTGATTTTCGCAGGAAACTGAACCGGCCAGGTTCGGGACAAGTCGCACGGTAAAACATAATTTTGGAAAATATAAAGTGTTAAACAATGAAAATAAAATCTAATACATTCCTGTGGAAAAAATACATAAAAACTCTTGTAGTTCGGCAGAAGGATATGCCATACCCGGCCGGTCTCCTCCGTTGACGTGGCACTAATTACGTGGTGTTCGCCCCTGTTGCACTTCGTACACTCCGGTGCGCGCCCGAGCGCGTTCGGTGCATACACTTTCGTGAGACGTTTATGAGGCTGCCGTCGTCTGGGTTCTCGTGTTCGAGTGTGGGCATGGTTCCTAGCGGGAAGGCTGGTTTTTAATGAAAGTGTATCCGGGAGAGTGCCAGGCTTGCTCTATGTCTAACCAAAAGTTGGGTCTTCGGGTGCGAATGCCCCTTCGTGGCCCGCTAGGACCGTCGGCGGTTGTCGTGGTTGGAGAGGTACTTGGCTATTAACACGTTATGGACAGGGTTGTAGTGGTGGCGGGGTGGAGCGGAGCGGAGCGACGCTCCGCCACTGTTTTGGTGGGGGGAAAATAACTATATATATATAATTATATATATGCGATAAACGTTCTAAACAAATGATTGTTGATGAGCGCGCGTGTCCTTTTTTATCTCTTGTCCCGTAATTTACTGTGCTCTTTACTGAATATCTCTATAGATTTGTTGATTGCTGTGTTACGATTCGTAACTTACGAATATGTAAATCTGGCATTGAGCGTGCGCAGTTGCACTAAAACATCGAGTTTTAAACTTCCTATTATTTTACCGCATTATATACCGAGGCTTCGCTTGCAACGTGTAGCTGGTCGTGGTATTAAAAGAGAAAAACCAAACTGCAAGCAAAAGATACCACGATCTTTTATTTTGTGCGTGACTTTTTTTCCCCTCCATTTTTAAGGATATTTTTAAGGAGGAGGCAGGAGGTTGTCAGGCACACCATGCGCGTGCGCACTGCGCAGTGAAATGAGTTGACGTAGCTCTGTGTTATTCAGTTACAAGGCAGCTGCAAAACTAAACACCGCATCTGTGCGACACCGACACTAGCTAAATTCCTTGTTCAGTTTTGTTTTCTTTTCCGTTAATTTGCGCGTATTTGTAGACTGTGGTTAAGTGCTGGGCATTATAGTTTTTTATGGCCATGTTACTAGCAAATAATTTATTGTTTTTAGTCAGTGAACTACCTACACAGCATGAGGAAGACAGTTTTTTGAAAATTGAACATTATTAGCAATTTATCTACAGTAATAATGGAACAAAAACCTAAACATAAAACGTTGACCTCTTTCTTTTCTCGGGTCGCCCCTGTTACTAGTTGTGTTGGTGCTTCAAATATCTCCACTGCTGGTGTTGATACGTGTAGCTCAGGCACCTCGGTTCAGTATAATCAACTCAATGACTCGCCTAGAGACAATAATGAACTCGTAAAGAAAGATGAAGATAGTTCTCGTGCAGCTGCAACTGCAAGTAGTGTTGAAAGTGTGGAACTGCTACACTGGCCAGATGTTTAGAATGAAGAAATGTGGTCAAGGAAAAAAGAAGCTTTCCCATGGATTGATTGCAGGCAAGGTAAGCTAGGCTGCAAAGTATGTTCCGAGGTAACTCAATTAGGCGCATTCAAAAAAGAGCGAATTTCTATTGCTAATGAATGGCGTTCATATTCAGTTAATTATTATGGATCTAACAGATCAGATCAGCTTAAATCACTACTTAAAAAAAAATAATCGAACACAAGCAATCTAATGCTCACCGTATAGCACAGACAATTGTTGAAACATCGCTAAGCTGGAGGAGAGTCTCCAGGGCACTAGTGCTAGGTTGGAGGAGAATCTCAATAGTACTAAAGATAGTATTAGGCAGCAATTGGACAAACAACAACAAGAACAGAGTACTAGGCTAGAAGAACAGAATGCTAGGCTGGAGGAGAGTCTCCGGGACACTAAGGAGTCTATTAATAACACTCTTCAAAGGGAAATGAGTGAAGTCAAGAGTAGTGTGTCTGCTATTTCTGTACGGTTGGCAGAACACGAAAATTACACTGAGACACAGTTGCAGCTGATACAACAGCAGTGCAGTAATACTACCACTAGATTAGCAACAGAGTTGACTACCCAGACCAGCCAGCTGAATGACAGGCTAAACCAATTAGCTGAGCAAGCTGCTCAGAACAGCTGTGGCCTGGAACACATTCAATCTACATGCCAGACCATTATTGAAAATGTAGTGATCAATCACACCACAGACATGAGGGAGCAGGTTGACACGCTAGTGAAAAGGCAAACAGAGTTTTCACTTGACATAGAGCAGCAGGTAGGCAAGCTACAAGAGAAGGTGTTGCAGTTGAGGGTAGAAAATCTTACACACACCTCCAGTCACCATGTATCTTTGACACCAGCCCTGAACACCAATGCCAATGAAATAATCAGTAGCTGTGATTCACCACAGGTTGAGCAACCTGAAATCCCAGTGTCATGCTCCAACCCAGTTAACACCCACACCACATTGGATCCAGTTGCAGTGATGCACCACCCTGCACGCCAATGGTCAGAGGCGATGCCTAGATTCTCTGCCCACGAAGGAGAGAATCCAATGAGATTCCTTCGACGCTTCGAGGAATACGCTGACATGTTCAGGCTAAGTGATGCAGAACACCTGAAATGCATGGCAACAGCACTGAGAGACCATGCGTATTATTGGTGGGAGGTATTACAAAGCACCATCAATTCCTACCAAGATTTCAAAACACATTTCAAACAGCAGTTTTGGAATGTGAAAATACAGGGAACATTGAGGGCACGTCTGCATACCGAACGTTATGACAATAAAAAGAATCGTACTCTAGAGACACACTTGTCTCAAATGTTCGAGAGGACGCGCTATTTCGATCCAGAGATGGGTGATATTGAGTTCATGGCGATGGTGACCACCCAGCTACCCATCAAATACCAAGTACATTTGACAGGGCGTAGTTTCAACAATATCACTGAATTCCGCGAACAGGTCCTCGCTTACGACCAGCTGGAGCGGCTGTCCAGGAACAACAATAGTGAGGTAGAGAAAGACCTCAAGCCTGCGCATCCGAAGTCAGCACCACTCTACACACCCTGGCAGCGTGGTAACGACGGCGGCAAGGCCAACGTCCATTGTACGTCATGGCAGCCTGCAAAACCGTACCGGACAGGGAAGTGGAAGAACAGGAGGAAATTCCAACCTCAACACCAAGTGAACCGCCAGCCGAAGAAACCCTACACCCACAACCAAAACCAGTGGTGGGGAAGGCAGTACCGTCCTGAAAATCAAAATGGAAGGCCACCCAGGTGGGAGTACAGGAATGACTCCCCCGTAGCAGAAACCGCTCCTGTGAGTCAATCACCAGCGAGTTTCTCTACAATCAACCATCCTCCAACCACATCGTTCCCCATGCAGCGTGGATACTTTGCTCGGCAGCAACCGATCCCGCCTAACTGCACAGTCACGCAGCCTCAGCAGACTGCGAATTGCAGCTACTCTCAAGCTGTAATGGAAGAGCATAAGGAGAATTATGTTTAGTAAGGTTGGATGTATTACCACCAACCTTATACCCGGATGTAACACACCTGGACATGACATGGAGGGGCTAATAACAGAAAAAGGAATAGAAGAAGAAATAGAAGATCTAGTACGAGACAAGGTAACAAGAGAACCCGACCTTAGGAAGAAGAGGAAGCCAGCATCTAGGATCAGTAAATTTACTGTAGGAGACTTAGTTCTATGCCGAACAGCACCAACCAGTAACAAGTGGGCTCATCTAGCGAAGAAGCTATTTTTATTGTACTTAGGTCCTACAAAATAGTAGCTGTAGAGAAATGCAACTGCTACACTCTACAGGATCCTGATACAGGGAAGATTGTAGGGAATAACAACTTAAGTCAACTTAGGCCTTACAAAACACCTGTGGTGGATTAGAACACCAGATATGTATCATTATTACTTGTGTTATGCTAAAAACCATTGTATTATTTATGTTGCTAATGAAATTTAATATATATATATCCTCGTGATAGGGATAATACATGTATGTGTATATGTACCTCATTGCTTCGATATGGTACTCTATTGTCGAAGAATTAGGGTGTTCGTCAGTTGATTTTATTCCAACTGATATTTTGTGCTTGGAGCATATGTGTTGCCTGAGTGTTGGTTCGGTACTTTATCCTAGAGGGATATACCGAATATTATGTACTGTGTGTACAGTTACTGTGTTGAGACACAGTTATTACCACCCTGTTGACGTCGACCCAGGTGTCTCCCCGGCTCCTTCAGGCCGTTATGCCTCGCCAGCGCCATCTCTTGAGTGTGTTGTGCGACGCAAGTGACGGTGACGTGCGACGTTTGTTTTCTTTACAGGATTTGACATATTATTTATTGTAAATATATTTTTGTTTTACGTTTTTGTACATATTTTTGCTTATATTTTATTTTATTTAATTTTGTATTAAAGGGTTTTGTATTTTGTAAGTTTTAATTGTTCACCGGGCGCCAAGGCCGCGGCTTCCGCCTGTGACCAATCAGCGTGTTCCGCGGGCTCGCGGAGAAGGGGGGAGACGCGGGCGCTCAGGCTTGGCAGGGGAGTGGGAGGGCAGTCGTGGACCCGGCACGAGAGGCGACGGACGTGTTGGTGACGCCGCTCCGGGACGGTGAGACAAGCGGGCGCGATATTAGCACAGGTTCTAGACTTTTGCCGTGCGGAGACATTTTCTCATCTTTGCAGTCGAGCTTGTTAATTTGCTATTCAGTCGCGAGCTCTCAACTTGTTATTAGCACGCACGAGTGTTCTGCTCTCAATTTTGGCGAGTCGCGGTTCATTTTCAAACTGATTATTCGTCGTCATAGGTTCTGTGCTGTTCATTTCTTTCAGGCCAGTGTGCTGCACCGTCAGGCAGACATCCTTTCGCGCGCGGTTCATAAGCAGTGGCGTAGCGTGGGTTGGGCGGAGGGGGCGGCCCGCCCCGGGCGGCAGCCCGCGGGGGCGGGTCGCCGGTGAAGCGGGTTGAGATCTGATCTATGATTCATTCATTACATGTGTCAGACACACTATAATGTTCCATTTTTATCTAACATTTTGCGCACCAACTATTTTTTAATATTTATTTAAAAGAAAAACTGCGAAATCACTGACAGAGCTCTTTATAACGTTTGTTTGTTTACATACGAACGGCAACATCGCATCACGCCGCGCCGCCCGGCGCGCGCGAGCCGAGTTGAGCGGCACTCCTTATTATGTTAATTACTCATACAAAATCTTTTGTTTCACGCGTCGGCCCGTGTCGATGCCTCTCTTTCGCACTCATTGAATTTAGTACTACGCATTGTACTGTAAAGTTTGACCTTAACCCAGGGCAAACCAAACAACTTCCGCGAACCGGGACACAGTAAAACTCCTATATTGCCCCGTACCGCGAGCGCAGGTAAACCCAAAAAAATATTAAAACCCAAACTAATAGCAGGCTTAAAAAATACTAATAAGGTTGCGAACAGTGAGAGGAGGCAGCAAGTTAAAAAGACGCAAAATTTATATGACAACATTTAATAAATATATATATATATCATAAAATCGTTTCATCACAAATCGGCGCATCCATCATAAAATACCTACCCTATTACTACTTATAAAAAAATAGCTATATAATAATACTAAAAAAATACTTTAACAATTCCCCGAAAAAATTATAATTTGATCATATACTTCGGAGCTCCAAAAATTAAATATAATTACCAAAAAGGCATTAAAAATATATAAGAACATATTAATACAAATACAAATACAAATATAGATACGCACGGGGCGTATCACCGCTGTAAATACTAATTAACATAGGCGAAATCTAGTAAAAAATTGACACACCTTAACATGCAAATAAATATACCAAAAATTTAGCAAATTACAAATTATGGGTTTACAAGCCCTTCTCAGTTAAATCATTTTCTAACGGTCGACGCCTTTTTTCTTCTAGGTCTGGCAGGGATTGGATGAAACACGCTGAACGTAAAATCCCAGTTTCAGTTTTATTAGTCCGTTAATTTAAATCCCAAAAATCCACAAATTATAGTTTCGCACCAGGGGTCTAAAGGGTCAACGGGGCAGTGGCACAATTACCTCAGATCTACTATGAGCTCCGCTAGACTATAAACTTGGCTATATTGTCGATTGAACAAGAATTGGCTGCTAATATTGATTTTGACAAAGTTATTTCTGACTTCGCTGCTCATAAGGCCCGTAGAATCCGCTTGTAAAACCACTCATCCTATTTTAACTTCAATAAAAGGTACCTCATTGCATGTGAAATTTAATTTTAACTAAGCACCTATAGAATGGGGGCGGCAAAATGGGTCTCCCGCCCCAGGCGCCGAGATGGCACGCTACGCCACTGTTCATAAGAATTATATTTCTTACTGTGGAAGTAATATTCGTCACGGACGGGACGTCTCGTAATTTTCTTAATCAGATTAGTGCGCGGAACCGGGTTTCGACCCACATAGAAATAGTCACAGGCGGAAACGCGGCAGCCCCAAGTAAAGTGTTCAGTGTCTTGAGTATAAAGGACCATCAAACTTTAATCGAGTTGTCCTCATTTCATCTCTGGAGACTAAGTCCCTCAGCCACGCGGCCTGAACCCCCCTCTATCGAACCCTGAGTAGCCGGCAGAACAGCAGCATTGTCAGGGACTAGTCGACCAGACCACGACACTGTTAGTCGATTTCGACCATATTAGCAATGAATATACACGTGAGGTTTGAATAAATTTTGGCATAGGATGTTTACAAACACTATGTGACATGTTTACAATGTATAAATAAGGCAGCACACAACTAAATAATATATATATATATATATATATATATATATATATATATATATATAATGGCCTAAAGATTAGTTGACAATGTCCTACCAAATGAATACACTTGTTGGTATGAGTACTTACAGTTTGATCCAGGCTACTGCCTTGCCCCTACCTATGCTTCTTCGTCGTCTCGTAGTTAAGAATGCACTTTAATTGGGTTCCCACAGGATACCCGAAACGATAAGTGGATATCAACTTCATCCACACTCTTATTATTAGTATGTGAAAACACTCCACTTTATTTGAGAAAGAAATGAAAGAGAAAGAATTTTAAAGACTGTCTTTAATGAAAAGCTTTAAAACACAAACACTATACACTGGCACTCAATCAAGGATATTTATCTTGAAGTTATTGTCATTACTTCAGAGCTGAGTAGCATGTAATGTCTTTTCTTGTAAATAAGTGTAGCTATTGTGTAATATGTAATGAAGAGAAATATTCATATGCATATATGAAAAGCATATTTAATATGTTAATGAAAGTCCAATATTATTGACAAATCTCAATTATGAAATTGAAGGTGATTATTTACTAGTTGATGTTATTACATTGATGATATCAAGAAAAGGTAAATCTATTTAATATATTATTTATTAATCACCTACAACAAAGGTAAACAAACAACATGTTGTTATTGAAAAGTGTTATGCAAGACTATTGTTGCAACTACTGTTTATTTATGCATTACCTTATTATTTCACAGAGTTATTATGTGTTTAATGAATGTTTATAATTTATTATTAAGTTGCTATGAATTATTAAGGTTATGAGTTTGAGGAATCTCGAGTCATTTAATTTATGTTAGATTAGGGGAGCAAGAGAAGAAGAGGGGTTAATGATAGCATGAGGTACGATCACAGGATGCTGTATATTCATATCGCGCGAGTGATAAGAACTTTTTATAGGACGTGTGATTAACGTGTGTGTGTGTCTTCTGATTACCGACGAACTGAACGAGTTTTGTTGCTGTCCCCTTCGACACCATCTGCAGTGGTAGATGCAGCAGCAGCAGCAGCAGCAGTCCAAGGCACATGTAGAGTCATGTGTTGGACATTTGACTCAGCAGCTCGTACCGGTTGGTACGACCCCAGCGAACACACCGCAGACCCGGTGTATCCACATCAACACCACAGTATCCCTCGTAATGTCATTGGTGACATCAGGTGATGCAATCATCGATGGACAGCACACTGGTCCAGCAGTCTTCACGACGTCGATCGCCTACAACAGCGTATTGTTGGCTGAACCGCCATCCCAGCACTGTGGTTTACACCGCAGTCGACCTCTCTGCTCAGCTGCCACTTACCATATATGGAGATTGGTGAGCCGTCTTCTACATCCTTGCTTCGCCTAATCAGGTAACTGATACTCCACAGCAAGTAAACAAATCATGTTTACAAACAACAGTGCGACTTTCCAGCCTACGAAGTGTAGTGTCGGTTGGCAAGAGAATAACGTTTTTCAACCGTCATCGCAGTGTTGCCAACTTGTGAAGTAACCAGTTCCAGTTATTTGTTTTAACAATCTAAATTGAATTTAACTTTTTGGACAGTGAAATATAAATTTATATCGGGAGCGGCACTGTAATACTACGGTATTATCAGACTAACTGAAACTGTTTATTATTGTTTTACGTTCAAGGTTAATACCGCTTCCCAGACTTTCGGCAGTGTTTTGTTTTGTTTCTCGCATGGTGGCGCGCGCAGCTCGTGCTGCATCGTCATGACAACTGCTGATATAAATAATCGCGCGGCATTTGAAACAGCTTCAACGAGCCTATGCTTGTGTAATAATGACATTTTATTGGCCTAGTTAAAAAGGACGCTAACGTGTCGCGGCCGTGATTGGCCTATTTCAAGCAACAATTTAATTTAGGAAAGAGAGAAGAAAAAGAGTGGAAAATGACGCCATTTAGTGCGGGTTGAAGTTTATTCCCTCGGGGAATATTTATACGTGGCGAGGCTAATTTCGGCTTTATTATTGTGAAAATTACGTCTGCATACAGGGCAATAATCAGCGACGCCCTGATATTGAATGCAGAGAGATTGCATTCAATTTACATGAGTGACGAAGTATTTTCTGAACAATCTTAATCGTCCAGCGTTAAGGTATGGCCTGCGTCGTCTTGATATTTGGACGCTAACGTAAATTTTACCGTCGACGTAGTTGAACAGTATTAGGATAAACTTTGAGTTTTTATCAAATTACGTGACTATTGACTTTCGGCAAATATCGGCAAAAATATTTAAAAATCCACAATTTACTCACACACAAGTTCAGAGGTCCAGAAGTTAGGAATTTCATGCTCGAGCAAGCGTGAGCAAACCCCAAAACTTTTTACTTTGTGAACACTTTCAGGAACTTAAATATTGTTATTTTATTTTGTTTAAGAGTCAGGTTATCTACGACATCCCATAGACTGAACTCAGTTAGTTATTTAATATTTGTTTGTTTGTTGATTCCATGACTCGAGGTTTTTCATGCTATGGTTAATGCAATAAAATAATTATTGATAGTATTATTTTGTTGTTAAGTGTTGAATACCTCTGGCGCCCTGTTATTAATTCCTGCAATAGTGTTCATGAGTAATTTTAAAAAGAAAATATTAATTTCTTCAAGTACACGTTTGTGTACAGCTGAGTGCGAAAGGGGGTTCAGTTTTATGAACATCATTCTATTTCCTACCATAAAAATACTTTTAATACCACATGTATCATCACTAATGTTCAAACTGCATGGACCCTCCCTCAAAGACTGGAACCCTGAGCCTTACATTTCAACGTGGCTGAGATCGCACCGTTTAGCAGATGATACGAGAACCCGCGTAGCAAAAGGGCAACACTAAGATACTGAAAAAAATGTTTTTGCTGATTTATTGTAAACAGTGTTGAATACTTAACTTGAATTGCAGACATTTTGTACAATGCCATGTAGCAAGGTTACAGTTTTGTAATATAATGTATGACAATGTCTTGAAGCATTAGGATCGCCGCTTCTTTCAAACACCGCGCGTCTGAGCGGGCGGCAGCTCGTCGTCCCCTGCTTCCTTCCCCCTACTTGTGTATGCCTGGTTGCTTCTCCCCTCTCCTCCTCCGTTCATCGCATGCGCGCTGCGTGGCACATGTGTTATAAAAGCAGACGTTCTCAATTTATTCGGTCTTGTTCTTGTTCTTCGTATATCAACTAGCTCGTCTGATCTCATTTAGTCTCTTTTGAGAACTCGAGTAATTGTTAGCCAGCATGTAGTCAGTCAATTAGACTTTAACTTTGTACGACGTGCGCGACCTCGGGGGAAAGAAAATGTAAGTTGGAGTAAGGCGGTGGCCCTTGCCATAATGTAAGCGTTTGTTGACTTTCTGTGTTTTGTCTAAATTCCCTTTCGATCGCCACCTGGAAAATTACTTTTGGAAATCATATAAATTAATTTAATTTAACTTCACTTGTTTGTAACTGTTCTCCCCTGAGTCGTCGACGTACGTAAAACGTAACGTAATTATTCATTTTAAGATAATGTAACTTACTTTTTGTAACGCACGTAATGCACACAAGGCAGTGGGTTTTCCCTGCATTTTGACAATCTTGTAATTTGGCAGTTTCAATGTGTCTACCACGCATGTTTTTTACCACGATGCGCCGGCATAAAATCTCACCTTTTTTTGTAGCCTTTATAATGGCTCGTTCTCTTTTGCTGTGTGTGTTAAGCACTTGGTTTATTTGCTACGTAAATGATTACCTTGTTATTTATTTTTGTTAAGATTTATTCAAATGTAATTATTGTTAAAATTTGCTGTTGTGTTACAAATACCCGTTCATTCACAATCCTTGCCATGCTATGGCGTCCCACCCCGTCCTTATGCCTGTAGGCATTACAACGTAGGCATTACAGTCTCTTAATGTACCAATTGTGTCCTTTTTGTGTCTATGTATTGTAAAAACATGTAAGGGTATTATTTGTATTTTCCAAAAAGTGAAATTAATAGTCATGAAACTCGCCGATATTTGTTAAATTAATATCTCCATATATGTTTATGTTAACAAAATCTTTTTGTTATTCCTGCCAGTAAAATTGCTAATATAGCTCAATTAGCACCTGGAAATTCAAAATTTCCCGGGGGAGGACCCCCGGACCTTCCCGCTTTTATTAGCAGGATGGGTGAACCAAAGAGTATTAAATACAAAGAGCTCTGGCACTGTAAAATTTGTAACTACACCACTGGTTATGGACCCTGCACAGCATAACACACTGATTCCTGTCTGGGTTAGGGAAGTTCACACAATAACATACACTGATTCGGTTTTGCACTGTCGTAAACACGTCGCGCACGGAGTGTGCTGAGTGGACGTTTAATTGGTTCGAACAGTTACACTTGTAGTTTACATTTACATGATGCACATTGAATTACCCTAACGAAATTACACTAAATTGACACTGGTCGCTCTGACGTGCAATCACTAATCTTAAACCCTCACGCCAGTCGAGGGTAAGGGAGAGGTCGATTGGAGGCGGCCAATCCCGAGAATTGCAAAAGCTGCGATACCCGGGTTCACTTGTGTGGACCGCGGCTCGCAGTTAAATTAGTTACATGTCCTATGCGTCGTTTTTGCCGGTGCCTGTGCACTCGACGATTATCAAAAAGTCATTGGTGGCAGGAGTTGGCCCGTGCCGTATGCTGAACTGCCCCGCGTAATACTTCGTGTGTGGAGTTTATATTTAAGAGTCTGGGTTAGGCCCTACACCGTAAAAAGTACCGGGTATGCATGGGGAGTTTAAGCAACGAATAGGATTTTAATTAATGACAAGAGTTACCAGTAGTGAATTTCAGTGGAGACAAAGGATGAAGACTTCCCGTGGGACGCACGTCCGCCCCTGTCCGCGAGTCGCCCGGTACTGGCATTTGCCCTTGGCGCGAGGGGAGGCCTCAGCAGGGCCAGTGCAAGGTAAATTGGCGCCCTAGGCGAAAAACCTTAATGTCCCCCCCCCCCCTCCCGGCCGGACACACCAAAAAAAATTTTCCTTGCCTCAAAATACATCACGTAAGCCTAAGATTTTGTCAACAATCAAATGTAAGTAGGCTTGTGTTTTTTTTTTACTTTTTACATATTACAAATCATACAAAGGTCACTGTGGACTTAAATAATTACTTATATCAATATAAACATTCCAAACTGTTACAAAAATAAATTTTCATCTAATTTCAATAATCGTTAAACATATTATATCAGCTGTTATGTGTTGTGCTGCGCCGTCCCCAGCTACTTGGCACCCTAGGCGGTTGCCTAGTTCGCCTATATGAAAGCGCCGGCCCTGGGCCTCAGCGTTCTCTCACACCAAAGTTTCTAAAGTTTCGTTATTCGGAAATTATTTAATTAACAAGAGATTGAAAGTGGCTCTAAATTCGTACATTAAATAATAAAGATTAACCTAATTTGCAGATACTCTCTAAGAATTAGATTTATCAAGTTTGACGTCGTACCGACCATGGCCTTTAAGCCCGTGCTCCGCACCGCCAGTACCGTATCCCGTTTTCGGAGCGCGCCCCTTGCCCAGCCGGATTGAGTCAGGCGAGCGCCTCGGGCGTGACCCCAATAGACTGACGTCGTCCGACCGAAGGCCACCCTAAAGCCCGACCTGCAACCGCCAGTATTCACCCCCGCTAACGGAACGCGCCCCTAGCCATGGCCCACCCGAGTCAGGCGAGCCACCAGCAACCAAGGTAGAACCCGGCCCCCCCAAAATAAACAGACCGTCATCAGAACCAACCACGTTAAAAAACAAACATAGATTATTAATCAGTGTTACGTATTAATTTGAAGTTGGTTAACGGAAGTGTGACGTAGGAGTGCCCGGGCACTCACGTGTGTAACTACGGCAATACGTGTGTGAGTGTTCCCCTGGCGGCCTTCTGCCTGAATTAGTCAATCAGACCTTATGACATAATTATTCAAACCTTGTGTTGCATCATTACCCCCACCAGAGCAATCCGGCAAGAGACGAACAGTCGCTGGTGTGACGTAAAATTTAAATATAATAATTCTTAAATATAATAACTTCAATTCGTAGAAGGGACGAATGACCTTGATTCAGCTTTTATAATTAATGTAAGAATTTAACATCATTAAATTCTCTTATTAACATATCATATCAGAAACTAACGTAATGAGGTCAACCCTGGCGCGAGGGCCACCGAGCCTCGGCCGGACGCCATGACATGACGCCAGTACAGCGTGACTCGTGGACCGGGGCGGACGCACGTCCCACGGAGAGACATCATCCTTTGTCCACACCGAGTTCACTTCTGGTAAATATAGTCATTCTTAAAACCCCTTTTTAATAATCTCTCCGTGTGTACCTGGTCCAGTTTTTTCGGTCCAGGACCTAATCCGACCGCATAAATTTAAAAAAAAACCCTGCACCACACTTGGTCCGCGGGGTAGGTTCATTTTCCGGTACGGGCCGTCTCCCGAGGACAGAACTTTGGTTAAACTAAGTCACTCCGGCACTGAAACTCCCCGTAAGGGAACTTTAGAGCGAATTTAGTGCAGTCCGCGCTCCACTGCCGTGGACGCGAGCACCGCCTCGATACGCAGATTTACGGGATTAACCGCCTCCAATCACCCTCACCCCTCGTTGAGCAGCCAGGCTCAGAAACGCCTAGGGACACGATAATACGGAATAATTAGTGACTTTGTAACATTTCTTTGTAAACTTGTGCAACGCACCCTCGTGTAATATTTTCTTTTGTAAACTTGTGCAACGCACCCTCGTGTAACATTTCTTTGTAAACTTGTGCAACGCGTCTCTCCACGTAACATTCATAAACTTGTGTAACGCATCCTCGTGTAACATTTCTTTGTAAACTTGTGCAACGCGTCTCTCCACGTAACATTCATAAACTTGCGTAACGCACCTCCGTGCGACATTTCTTTTGTAAACCTGTGCCACGTTTATTAAGTGACTTTCAGACTTAGTTGCGTGTAATTGTGTAGTTTTTTGTATCTTGTGACGTCACCTGTTGTACGACGTGGCGTGTAGCCAACAAAGTTACACCAAAGCCACCGTCGACTGAATAAATGACGCACGTCATTTATTACCTCACTTCAGCGTACGCTTCTTTAAACCTGCTATCCCCAACCACTGCCGAGTAGGGAATTCCTTAAACCCACGCAACACCGCCGACGGTCCTAGTGGGCCACGCAGGGCAATCGACCCCACGACCCAACTACCGACTAGCACCAGAGCTAGTCTGGCGCCCACCCGGACTCATTACATTTGCAAGAGCCACTCCCGCTAGGAACCGCACCGGGACTCGAGCCCGAGACCCCGGACGACGGCAAGACAACAAACCTCATTAACAGTCACCGCGGCAATGGCCTTAATTAAAATGCCCGTGACTATGATCAAGTCAGAATAGGAGAAATCCCTCTAAAACAATTCACAGTGGGACAATATGTTAGTAAATTTACAGTCGCCAACTTGATGTCATAATTTAAATAATTAAATACATTAAAACCATTGTTAAGCCTTTAGCACCCAATTACCAGATGCTACATTTTAATTGGTCACCTGGAACATGTTTTAACTGGTCATAGAGTAAATTCAATTAATATAAGTTTTTTGATGCCGACTCACAAAGAAGAGAAAGTTTCTCTTCCTTGCGAGGCGGCCATGTTCGGCAGTCTCGAACCACTCCGCGCCGGGAAGAGACGTGTGTCCGTGGGCAGCATCCAAGTTTTCTTTCTTTGATTATTTTATTCTATACTAAATCTTTAAATTTAAACCTCTTATTAATACATCGCTGTCCACGTCGACTCGGCGCGTATTTTACGGAACCGGGCCTATCCCGACCGTCTTCATCGTGATACCGCGCTGCGGATCGTATCACTCACGTAAGTGTTTCACCGAACTTAGGAGCCCGCTCATCGACTCCCCCCCCCCACCCCTGCACCCGTTAACTTTCGGCGCTGGCCATCTCCAGCGAGCATCGAACCACGTCCCGCGAGACTGCCGCGGTAACCATTGTCACGTAGTGTTGTGTTTAGTGTTGGTGAGAATTTTTGTAGCGGGACTGAACCGAGGAGCGGACTTGTAGAGTGTACCGTGTACCCACATGGCCCCCCCGGTGAAACTCCCAAATTAAATGTATTCTCGCCAACTCGTATATCATTTTCCGTAATTCCCCGTCCTCCACACGGCCGAGCGGTCTTCACAGTCAAGGTAGAACCATTCAGGTTACATTCAAGCCGTGTACCTGGCGGGGCACGCGGGGGCAGAGTACCCACGACCCCACACCAACGGCCTAGCAGCCCGCCAGCCTGGCGCCCCTCCGGACAACAAGAGCATCGCGACGCCCGTAGCGCCCGTCAGGTACCCCCGGACCTTTCACAGAGGTCGGTTGACGGCAAGTTTACATAAATTAAGTTTTAATAATACGAGTCACATCAAAGACTGTTCATCACTTGTTGACTGCTCCAGTGGCGTGTTATACACAAAAAATGGGGAGGTCATAATTGCGTTACACAATACTCTAATTAATTTAGGCTGAAGGCCGTAAGGGAGACACTCGCAAATGTATTCACGTAATTCCATACGTGAGTGACCCGGGCACTCCTACTTCGCACTTTCCTTGGACGGGGTTTTTAATAAAAAGTGGCATTACTAATTAATTTGTGTCTGATTTCTAAGGAATTGGGGTCGAGGTGGCTGATTAATTAAGACATGGCCCTTGGTTCTACCTGGTCCTCTGAGGCTTGCCTGACTTGGGTGGGCCATTGATAGGGGTGCGTTCCGTTAGCGGGATCGGATACTGTCGTTTGCAGGTTGGGCTTTGGGGTGGGCTTCGGTCGGACGACGTCAAGGCATAGAAGTCTATTGGACATAGAGGAGCATTGGCGGTCGGCTACAACACTTATTTTAACTTTATTGTGTATTTAATTTCAAATTTGTTATTTTCAATTTTTAACTTTCTTTTAAACAGGAACACAAATAATTGTTCATTTTTATTTCTGGACACGATTCGTATTGGCTGTTTTTTTTTTTCATCATATTTGGGGAAGTTTGTAGCTTTTGTAGTACTGCTGTGCTAATTATTTATACATTGATGTCATAAACATATAACACTTTTGGGCTCAATTTTTCGTAAGGTAATGAAAGAAAATTATTTTTTTGATGTGGGTTTCAGCTTGTTTACACCTTTTAATTTACGATTCTATATTCCGTGGTAATTGTTTTTTTTTGTTTATGTTTTGTTCGCTTTTTTTTATGTGTGAAATATTTATTTTATGATTGCGTTGTATAAGGTTCTGTTAAAAACAATTTTTTTAATGTTAATTAATCATTATTTTTTATTTTTTTCTCGGTGTCTAATTTTTTAATGATTTTATTATCTTTTTCAATTGTTTCAGTTTGTTTATATTCACTTTATTAGTATTATTGGCTATGCACTCTATAGGAAACCGCCCTTTCTCCAACCCGTTCTTCCGGCGTGTATTTCTCTTCCAGTTCCTTTCTTGCTGCGATGGCGATGACACGCGTTTTAGGTAAGTAAGGGAATATATGAAACAAATCTGAGTAATATTACGTTAATATGGTTCATCCAGAGCTCTCCTTGTTTTAATTGTGGTATGCGCGCTTTCGGATTTAATAATCAGTAAGTCGTTTTATTTAATTATTTGAACTTTAATATTTGCGTTAATTTATTTTTGTATGATGAATTTCGCCGGGCACAGTATGGTTGTCTCCTCGGTGATATTGTAAACTACCTATCTTGTAAAGTTAAACTACCTAGTTTGATGAAGTTCTAGATTTTATCTGTTTTAGAAGTTTGCATTATTTTTTCGGTTAGTGATTTTTTTTCCCACGTGTTCACAGCACGCCTTGTTTTATGTGTTGACAGGAGGAAGTCACTTTACATAAAGTTGAATTTATTTCTTGGTGAAATAAAATATTTCATCTTTTTAAATGAAATGAATTTCGAATATCCCTGAATGTGACACATCCCTAGACGTTAGGGTAGACACGGGCGTTTGTTTAATCATAATGTAAATTCGAGCATGGTTTTTCAAGTCCTCGTGGGAACGAAGCTTTGCGGTCGTTTTGCCACCCAGAAAAAAAGGAAGCATGGATTTAATGAAAAGCAGCGTTGGAATGAAGTTAATCGAATTTTTCAGCTTTAGCGGAAATTGATAAAATTCCGAAAATACTTTATTGAAATAGACGTGCCTGTTTTTCCCCCGAATATTTACTATTTGTTTTTAGAAATCACCGGTTATAGCTTAACGTGCATTGACGCAGCCATCGACATTCTTTTATCGTATTATAATTTTATAAACTAAAATTATCTGTATAATTTATTTAATCTCTTCTGTATCATTAATCAATTGTTTATTTAGTCCGTGTCTATTTTGTTTTGTCCGTTTTGTTTTAAGTTTTATATCCCTATGCACACTAGTAACCCTTTTGTGCATGTCACAACTTAATAAATTATACATGGTTCCTCCATATTTTTTTTACATTCTAAGAATGATCATTTAATTTATGGTAGCTCCATTAAAACTTCTTTTAAAAATTGTTTAAGTTGGTTAGTTTTGTATAGCTACACAAAATATGAAATTGGAAGAAAGTACTTCAATTTTTAGCTCTTTTGAAATTGACTTTAATCAAGAAAGGATTGTGATCCTGTGGTTTATAATGCTTGTTGATGTATTGTAGTCCCTAAATATCCTGGACATAAAAAAATGTTATAAGACCTGTCATTTGTTTGCATTCTGATATTTTTGTTTGGCCACTATTTTTATAGTAACTAAATTATTTACCACGATCATTATACACAGGATCATCATGATAGTGGATTAACCTTGCATACATGGTACGAAACAATTACTGACAATATTTGTAATGTATAAATCCAGCCTAAATGTTAAAATAGATTTACTTAACTATGTATAAATGCCCTCTGAGGCCCATTTTATGACATGGAAACCGATCTCACGTATCAGTTTTACAATTGGCATGCAGATGTAGTTGGACCTGTACCGATTAACACTGCATTTGTCAGTTCTATTATACATGAATATTTATTTTCTATTTTTTATACAGTTTTAGTTACTATGTAAATTTGGCTTCAGTTATAATCTTGAGGCATAATTTTTTTTTTAATTAAAGGAATATTTTGTTAACTTTACATGCAATTTCATTGGTAGCCATTTGTGAATTTTCCGTGTATTATGGAAGCAGTAAATGCAATAGTGAATTGTTCCGAAGGTTTGTCTCCATTTTCGTGATTGTTTTCTGTGCAATTGTAGAACAGACCTAAAAGAATTCAAATGCATGTCTGGAAACAAAAATTTATTGTTTTAGGGAAAGGTTTGATATTATTTATGAAGGAATTTTATCTTTCATTCAGTTAGTAAACGGGATATCTGATAATTATGTTGCAACTGTGAACTTATGGGGTTTAATCTATATTGTATGGACCTAAATGATGAACCTTTACATGCATCACCAGCTGAGTTGTTTTGAAGATATATTATCACCGAACTTCTGAAGGTCCTCTCTATCTGTATCAGCAGTTCACAAGTATGCAGAGTTAGTTGCATTACAGCTAGGGTGTTTGTTGATGGCAGGTTGGCAGCTGTGGAGCTATGAGATGGCATTGCTGTATCAAGATGGCAGCAACAGAACACTTCATTCGGTGCTTACTAAAGGTTTGTAATGTTTCAGGCATCGTAACGACAAATTCACATTTTGCGACATGCTCGTGACTTTGAAAGAGCTACAGTAGAATCTCAGTACTAAGTACTTACAGGGACGGTAAATATGTAGAGTAGCTGTATTTGCGGGGGGGGAAATTCTAAAAAAAAATCTTTAAATACTTTTATTCTATGCTCTTTCACTTCCTCTTTTCAAATCAACCGGTGGAGATGAGAAATTCCAAATACTTTAGGAGATATCGAATTTTTTAATTTTGCAATACAACACCAGTACAACCATTCGACCACCATTTTTGTTATTTTGCCGTGTGTTCGTGAATGCGTAATAAATAAAATCATGGTTGCTACAGGACTAGAAAACCGGGAAATGTCAGGGAAATTAAAATGGTCAGGGAATTCCAGGAAATGTCAGGGAAAATTCTACGAATTCTGGAAATTTTAAAGTTGCTTATAATTCAAACAAAGCTTTGTTTTGATGCGCTCGTACCGCTACCGAACGACTCCGCTAAAAGGCTGCTGCTTAAGGCACACGGCAACTGCAACTATTTTTTTACTTGGTCTACGTTTGTCCGTGGCAATTGGCTGTTACAACCACCCACCATAACTTCTGACCAATCCAGGCACTCGTTTGTTCACTAGCGAAACCGCCTTCATTTGTTCGTGTTTTGAACCTTTTTAATTTGCCCTTGAGACTTTTTGTTTTGTTCCGTTCCATGCAAGAACTACCGAACGGGCATGGCGTCGTTTATCTTTTGAAGGCTATTTTCATGTGGAATAAGGTGACTTCTAAGCTTATTACGTGAATTTAAAGGCGTTGTTTCAGGTGAAGTTAGTTTTTAATGCGATCATAAGAAAATAAAGTGCATTTTGATAAAGCAATACCAATTCTCATTTTGAATTGAAAACTACCAAGCTGATACGAAAACACGTGGCTTTTGTGTGCGGTTATGTTTTTGTATTTTTTCTAACTTTTTTTTTAATTACTTTTTTTTCAACCATTATAAACTGTGAGTTCTGTTGCGTGACACTTACATTGTGTATAAAAAATATGCATAACTGAACATGTTTTTCCCCAGAATCGTTAGTTAACATTGTAAGAATGTAAGAGTATTGCATGTTGTAATGCTGCTATTGTAATTCTCTAAGTAGGCCCGTTATATTTCTAGGTGTGAATTTGTAATAGTTTTTGTATTTGTGTAGTAATATTTTTTTAAGAATTCTTAAACAATTTTTTAACCTAACTTTAAAATATTATGTACTTTTTTTTTAGCTTAAGAGATGTCGAAGAAAATTACTTTTAAGGAGAATTTTTCCCAAGGAGACAGTTTCAGCATATCAAACGCTCTGCTAAAAACATAAATTCAGCGTACTGCACTTTGTGCTACAAAAATATTCAACTCAGCAATATGGGCCGAAGAGCTATCACCAGCCATGTTGAAGGAAAAAAACATTTGCAATTCTGCCGTCAAAATAACACAATAAAAAACCTTATTTTACCTCACGTTGAAATTTTTATATTACATTTCATCATATGCACGTTAATATTTATGGTATGTACTTCATAAGAAAGTCAGGGAATTTTTCTCGAAACTGATGACATTAAAAATAATGTGAATTAATTTTAATGTTTGTTTAGTTTTAAAGTATTTATAATGTAGCTGACCTGACCTAACAAACCGGGACAAAGGATGAACAGTAGGAACTCACATAATTTTTTTTACTTATTACTTGCGCAACAATATCCAAACAACAAAAATAAAACATTAAAATTTGAAATGTTAAAAACTCACCTAAGTTAAGAGGCGGGTACAATTCCTTTGCCATTAGTAGAAAATGATGTAGTCGTTCACCTACGTCGCGGAAAAAAAATCATACTCGTAAACAAGAAACAATGGTGGCCGCATGAATGCACAGGTATTGAGATGAAAATTTAAATTTCGATATCTCCTAAAGTATTTGGAATTTCTTATCTCCGCCGGGTTTAATGAAAAGAGGAAAGAGCATAGAAGAAAAGTATTTTCGGAATTTTTAAATTATTTTTAACAAATATTGCCCAACTGTGAGTTAGAAAATTCTATATCTCCTAAAGTATTTGGAATTTCTTATCTCCACCTGTTTTGAAAAGAGGAATTGAAAGAGCATAGAATAAAAGTATTTTAGCATATTTTTTTCCCCCGCAAATACTGCTGCTCTATATATTTACCGCAGGGACCTCAAGTTTTTGTACTTGGTACTGAAAGTACTTAGTACTGAAACATACATATCATCTTTGGGAAGGCCGGTAACCCCTAGGCAAGACGTGATGGACGTACCTACCGAGAGTGTTACAAATTCAAGGCAAAGCCATCTCTTGGCGAAGTTCTGAACTGGGCCTACTGGCGGACGCACCCAATGTCCTCACAGGAGGATAACGTCTGCGCCAGCCTCTCCCCTAGGTGGCAGGGACCCTACCCAATCGCGGGGAGATGCGGCAAGCTCTTGACCTAGAAATGAATCCTCAAAAGACCAGATATTATAAGATAGATTATTTTTAGGCCAACATCTGACTTCAGTTTAAACATTGTTGTGTATGTATAACTTAAGTTAGTTATTTTTTAAAAAAAAATCTGTTATTTCAGTTTGTTTTTGAGCTTGAATTGTGCTCTGTTGAACAAAAAGTTATCTCGTAGAAAGGTTTCCTGATCCCTTCTGGAACCTTTTCGTGTTTAGAGATAAATTTGTTCAGTTTTTCTAAGCTCTGATAGCTTCTGTAGCTGTCACAGCCGGCTTCTCAGTCAGAATCATCTGATTCAACTTTTGATGACTGTGATTGAATGACTTCACTAATGTCACTGTCAGTCAACACTGGTGTTCGTTTCATTATCCACAGACACAGTCTGTGAATGAAACAGCATCACACTGCATGGAGGTTGACACTTCTTGCCATACTTCAGGGTCAATGTCATTGCTTTAGCATGTTTGTGCTGTAGTAATGGCTTGCATCCTGGTCTGATGAAGTTGCAGTGAGCTCATCAGTGTTACAGTTCACAATGCCAGACTTTCTCCAGCAGTTGGCAATAGTTTCTGGCTGAACATTGCACCATCAACCAATAATCATCTCTATTGCCTGACGAACATTGAAGTTGGTGGGCACTTTCAACCTAATGTTGATGAGCAACCTCTCAACAAGATGTTTTCGAAAATGTACTTTGGCATTCTGAATAATGCCTTGGTCAAGGGGCTGTAACTGAGATGTGCAGTTTGGTGGCAGAAACATGTTTGATGTTTTCCAGTTGAAGATCAACAGTGTGTGCTGCACAGTTGTCTACTAACAAAAGAATGTTTCCTCCCTCTTCATGCCCTTATCGGTTTTCATGAGCCAGTTTGAGAACAGTTCTTGTCATCCATGCACGGGTGTTGCTTGCATAATCAGCAGGAAGACAAGAAACGCCTGGGAGACTTGTGTTTAAAAATAATTAATGGCCTCAATTTTTTTGTTCCTTTGGCATTGCAACAAAACAACACAGACAACCTTTACTTTGCTTTTTTCCCTCCAGTGCATTTTTTACCTCTATATGCCATTGTCTTGTTCGGCAAAAGCTTGTAAAAAATGCAGTTTCATCAGCATTGAAAATATTGTCTACCGAGTATGATTTAAAAATACTCTCCAACTTTTCTTCTTTCCACTGGTTTGCTGCCTCTGAGTGCATCTTTGTCCTCCCCACAAACAACCTTCCATGATATACCATGTCGTTCCCGGAACCGGTGTAACCACCCCGAACTGACTTGGAAGTCTTGAATGTTCATATGCAATGCAAACTGTTTTTGCCTTAGCTTGCAACATTGGGCCAGTTACTGAACTTCGTTTTGAGGATTTAGATGTTAGATAATACGTTGCATTGGTATTTGTGTATGTTTGTTCTACAACATTAATCATTTAGCTGGAAATTTATTTACCAGTTAAAGTAAATTTTAGTGTAGTAATGCCACGCGGTAAATATGTACAGTCGCGGTAGATGCCAAAATGCTAAAAATCCGAAAACCCTTTTATTCTGTGCTCTTTCACTTCCTCTTTTCAAATCAACCGGCGGAGATAAGAAATTCCAACTACTTTCGGAGATATTGAATTTTTTAATTTTCATCACAATACCTGCGTATTCATGCGGAAAAAAATGCTAACAATCCGAAAATACTGTTATTCTATGCTCTTTCACTTTCTCTTTTCAAATCAACCGGTGGAGATAAGAAATTCCAAATACTTTATGAGATATCGAATTTTTTAATTTAGCAATACAACGCCTGTTTAACCCTTGGAACGTCGCCATTTTTTATTTTGACGTGTGTTAGTGAATGCGTAATAAATAAAATGGTCGATTAGGTCAGGTCAGTTACATTATAAATACTTTCAAACTAAGCGAACATTAAAAATAATGTGAATTTAATTTAATGGTTCTTAAGTTTTAAATTATTTATAATGTAACTGACCTGACCTAACAAAACCCGGACAAATGATGAACATTAACAACTCACGTAATTTTTTTTTACTTATTACTTGCGCAACAATATCCAAATAAAAAAATAATAATACTCAAAATTAGAAACGTTAAAAACTCACCTAAGTTGGAGGCGGGTACATTTCCTTTGTCACTATAAGGAAATGATGTAGTCGTTCACGGCAGAAATTGACCGATTAATTAAACATCGTATTGAACAATAAATGAATAAATAATTACGTATTGGTTCATTTGAACACTGACCAATCACTGAATAAATAATCACATATTGGTTCATTTGAATACTGGCCAATCACGGAACAGTCACGTGACAAAATTGTCCAATAAGAAACATGATACTCGTAAACAAGAAACCTTATTATCTATGACAAGAAACAATGGTGATCGCCGCATACTACGCAGGTATTGTGATGAAAATTAAATTTGATATCTCCTAAAGTATTTGGAATTTCTTACCTCCGCCGGTTGATTTGAAAAGAGGAAGTGCAAGAGCACAGAATAAAAGTATTTTTAGCATTTTTTTTTTTGACATCTACCACGACTCTACATATGATGAAATTTAAAAATTTGATATCTCCTAAAGTATTTGGAATTTCGTACCTCTGCCGGTTGATTTTAAAAGAGGAAGTGAAAGGGCACAGAATAAAGGTATTTTCAGATTTTTAGCATTTTTTTTTGGCATCTACCGCGACTGTACATATTTACCTACAATTTTCGGTGGGGACTTAAAAAAAAATATGTTAAAGTGAAATATACGTTGTAATGAGGTACATTGTACCGGTATTCTTCTGTATTGTCTAAGTTTGTGAAGCTTGCAGCTATCAAGAATGTAGATGCTCTTGAAGTTTAGATATCATGCTGTTGAAAATCATAAGCATGACTGATATGGTGATTGGTTTCCAGACTTTAGAAACTAAGTGAACTAAAAGCATCTGACAAAAAAGTTTTTGTGAATCTTTGAAAAAATATATTTTATCAGGTCATGTGACTACACTAGATGCAACATAACTCCGAGCCTGGGTGACAGTTAGAAAATAGTGTGTATGCGAGTCCCGACACTGGAGAAGGCAGACGTGGCGCGGCAGTGAGAGATAATGCGTAACTTGATAACAGGGGCTACACGCTACTGCACAGAGTGAAAACTTAGTCCTTCGGTGAAATCCGACGAATACGTTGGTACTTAACGTTTTCATTTACAGTTTGGATCTGAGGTTTGTATGCATGTAGTGTATCACTTTTGTTCAGAACCAGTGTTACATATGTAGTGCAGTACTTCAGTAAAGTACAACTTTATACATAAAATGCCTCCAGTATTGTCAAAAGTTAAGAGTAAAAAAACTGCACCCGTAGGCGCGGGAAATCGTCTATAACGTTCTGCAGTTTATGGAAAATGAAGCGCGATTGCAGGAACCCTCCATTTCACTAGAGAAAGCACAGCTGAGAACAGCTAATGCGACGGGTGTGTCTCGCACGACTGTACAAACAATATGAAAAATGGCTCACCGAACAATTAAAACAAAATATTCCACCAAACAGTGTTGTGATAGATAATGCTCCCTATCACAATGTAAAAATAAATAAAACGCCTACCTCCAGCTCGACAAAATTGGAAATGCAGCAGTGGTTAAGGAGAATATTTCCTTTACTAGCGACATGCTCAAACCAAACTTGTATAACCTCATAAAGAAGCACAAACCTTCGCAAGTGCAGTACTCGGCAGACAGACTATTGGTAAATAGTGGCCACACATTACTTCGTCTGCCCCCTTATCATCCGGATTTGAATCCGATAGAAAGCATATGGGCTAAAGTTAAAGGAGAAGTCGCTTCAAGAAATGTTACTTGCAATTTGGCAAATGTAAAACAACTTTGCGAGGAAATATTTAACCGAATGGGTCCAGAAGATTGGATGGATTTGCAATCACGTCGAGACAGTCGAGAACGAATACTGGGATAAGGATGTGCGTTTTGACATTGAAATTGATAAAGCGATTGTTCAGTTAGGTGATGCAAACAGTGACAGCAGTGACGTTTACACATCAGACTCTTCGGATGGAACAGTCAGTGGCGTTGAAGAACTGAGGTAGTGCTTAGAACGTCAGTGGTAAGTGGTCAATGTTTTCTGCTTTTCTCTACCTGCTGTGCAAGGTCGCCGTATCTACTTATACCCCCTCCTCCTCCACCCGACCCCCCACACGTGTTGCAGTCAACACTCCTCTTGTGTGACGTAGCTCAAGCTCGGAGTTATATTGCGCCTAGTGTACATTGTGAATAAGTTCCCTTTAAAGAATGTTTTCTGTAGTTGAGTACTTTCTGAATTTGTTTCCTGTAACGTTGCCAATGCAAGACTGAAACAAGGAGCATGGCAATGGATGAACTTCGCGTCAGTTCATTTTCCTTCAGCTAGAAGACCTTTCTTGTTAACACAGTGTGCCAGTATTGCTGAAAAATAGGTTACTGTCCGATCCACCCATTTGCCCCACGCCACATGATTGTGTGCGAGGCTTTTCCCGCGGTGGTACAATATAAGCCTCTGCTCTATGTTGTGCTGGCCCTTTTGTCAGCTCAATACGCTAGCTTAGGCACAGCAAGTTGGAATATTAAGTGTTAACAATTGTTTGGCTTTTGAGTTTTATTTAAAAAATTCTTATTGTGCCCATTAGTTGTGATGCTCAACGCTTTTTCTGAATGCTCCGTGCCTTTTATTAGATTTGTTCACAGCTTTGTTGTGCCTAGTCACTTATACCATATTTGAATGTGTTTTCTGGCAAACTTGTATGTGGGTTGAGGAATGTTACTTAAGATAATAAAAACTACTTTTTAAGGTGTGAAGGATTGTAAATTTGGTTTTAACATTAAGAAATAGTTTGTCAAACTTAATTTAAGAAATTGGTTATTACAGCGTTCATATGGTCCTGGAACTTTAACCATGTATTAAAAGGTCTTAGTCCTTAAATTTAATCCAGGCCTTGGAAAGTCCTTGAATTTTTGGGTAACATTATTACAGCTAGTTTCCTACCATTAAAATCCTAGCTTAGGAATATGAAACCATAATTTGTTTGTTATTTCTAGAATATAATTTAATGACGTGAACGGACGCTAACCAAGTGAATTTTCGTAAACAAATTTGGATTTGGGAATTTTTGTGTTACATTGGTACACAGGAGTAAATATATGTGGTATAGATTTTTGGAAGATGCAGAATAAATATGGTATTGTGTGGTAAATGTGGTACAAACAAAAGATAATAGATGCAGGATGGTGGTTTTGCTTTGAACTAATAGCTCACGTGTGGGTTACATGCTTCTGTTCGTGTGGCATTGTCTGAGTAATTGTAATGGGGAAAGTGTTATTTCTAGAAATGTTTTAATCTTGGTTCCGACTTAGTTTTTAGTTTATACTTTCTGCGAGTTGCAAAGCGATTGTTTTTGCCGGCTTTGTGATTTAATTTTTGATTCTGTTGCCATTGTGTACACATTCACTTATGCAAAGTCTTTAGTATTTATTATGTGATGTTTTTTATGTACATGTGTAAAAACTACAGATCTTTCGCACTTTCTCTTTTATTTCTCTCAGCGTGTTTGATGGTGCTTTTGGTGGGTTGATGTATGCAACTTGAGAGATGCAGTTAACATTTATCACAATGCCTGGGCACTGTACTTTTAACGATTTGTGGTTACGTAACCCTAACTTCAGTAAATGGCTACAAAAAGCGACGGACAGAAACAAAGCCAAGTGTGTTTTATTTAATAGAGTTTTTGATATCTGTAACATTGGTGTATGGCGTTTACAAGTCCTGTGGGTGGAAAGAAACATGTTGCTCTTGCAAGTGAAAAACTAAAACTTGGAATCTTGGCAGTAAACAACATTCACAAGATGGCCTATCTACAAGTTTAGCAGTCATGAATCAGATATTCAGTATTCACAACAAGATCAACAGGCTGGCCTGATTAGTTCTTTCATTACTGGCCAGGACACTTTTACAGCGGAAATTCTGTGGGCCCTTATTGTATGCAGTAAAGATTTTTATAAAAGTCCTGCGAGGATATTGGGCCCTTGTTCAGACAAATGTTTCCTGATAGCAGTGTTGCCAAAGACTTTTCATTGGGAGAAACAGTGTGCCTGTGTGTTGTTTTGGGATAGCACCATATTTTAGGTCCTTGCTCATGGAAAAAATTCAAAAGGAAGATTCATATGTTTTGCTTTTTGACGAGTGTGTTAACAAAAATATTCATCGGAAGCAATTGGATTACCATATTAGATATTGGGATACTGACAGTCGTCTGCTATATGAATTCAAGTTTCTTGGGACTTGCAACTGCAGAAGATATGTTTAGTTTAGTGGTGTGCGGGATCCCAAATTTCGGGAAAAGTTTCGGGAGGGCATTGCTTTTTTTCCTGCCGGGAGGGAATAATATTTTTCCTGGTATTTTTGGGAAATAAGTTATATTTGTGACAATGGCCTGTTTGGCCTACAATAAAAGGAAAAATAAAGATTACTTTACAGTTTAATATAGATAACACATTTCTTAATGAAATTATTTTTTAATCTCAACGTATATCCATGGGAAAACAAATTTTTGGAAAATGATACACCACGATCTTGTAAACTTACGTAACAGACTTAAATAAGCAGTCGGACTGAAACGCAACGCTGAACAAGACATTACTTTAATAGTTTGCCGCATTATTGGCAAATCCCGTGTATATTGCACATTTCGTAATTTTATATTTGTATTAATGTTTCTGTTTACTGGAATGAAATCATATTACGTCTAAAATTGTTTCATCAAAAAATCAAGACAAAAAACCGTGAGGTAAAAACATTCCAAAACTTATAAATATACCTACTGGCATCCTATACAGCTTATGATTTTTTTCCCCCAAATTTTCCCAATTTCCCAAGTGAAATTTGATTTTCCCTCGCGAAATTTTCCTGAGGCTAAATTTCCTTTCTCGCACACCCCTAGTTTAGTTCATATGAACAACTCGGTTATGAAATTTTTCTTCCTAGTATGCCTTTAATGCAGCTCTCCATGGATTTTCCAAATGGCAATTGGAAATTTTTCGACATGGTTTGTGGTCAACTGAAGAAAGACACAAATAAAGCAGTACAGTACACTCCCGATTGTCCGCGAAATTAAGTGGCAGGGCCACCGCGGATAATGTAAATCGCGGATGATCCGCAAAAGAAATGAAAATGGGAAACAAAAAAGGAATCATTAATTTCAACTTAAAAATCAAAACATTAAGTACAGTAAAAGTTACAATTAGCAGTAAAAAAATTTAAATGATCCCAAAATGTTAGTATTTTACTGAATAATTATCATACAATACATTTCAGTACTGTAAACTTAAAAGTGCTCAACCATACGACTAGAAACCAAGTGCGTGAGTTCCGTGAAGGCCTGTGGCGTTTTACTGTATACTGCACACAAAACACTCGTCAGTAAGTTCAAATTTGCTCACTTGTAATAAAATACAGATTAACATATGTGTTGTATTTTTCGTAGCATGCGCAGATAATAGTTTATTGTGGTTGCATTATTTTATGCCATTATATTACAACTACCAAACCACAATCATTATTGTGGGCGTGAAAATTAGTCTGTAATATATTGTCACGTGCACCTTCAGAGGGGGGGGGGCGAGAATCGTAGCTCTTTATATAGAAACAACTCGCTTGGCATCAACTAGTCTTAACTTCATAAAATACTTTACTGTACCTAGGATCATAGGTTCGTCATCCCGTACAGGATGTCTGGTGAGAGCTGAACTAAGGAGATTTTGCAAAATAACATAATACTTAATTAAAATTATTTTATTCTTAAAGTCAAATACTCAACATCATTTTAAAGAACATTTAAATAGCGGGATTACAATTTAAAACAATAATCTCTTTACTTCCTTAACGATTGAACGATCTTACAAGAGAGAGAATGAGAGAACTTCACTAAACACTTCCCTAGTCCTTCCGAATACCTCAAATCATAATTAATACTTAAAATTAAAACAAAGATAAGTCCATACTCACATTTTCCGAAAAGCCTTTCTTGATCGATTACTTTAAAAAAATAACGTAGGGGCCTCTCCTGCCCTTGAAATCCCGAACGAACATTACATTTTAAAAACTATGACGCGTGACCCCTGACGAGGGCCATAGCCTCCGCCCGAAAGCTTGACGACTACATTATGACCTAACTTAAATTAAACGACTCGTGGCCTCTGGCGTCGACCATAGCTTCCGCCCGAAAGCTTGAATTCCTACATCACGAACGAACTAACAACTCGTGACCACAGGTGAGACGCATAGCCTCCGCCTGAGTGAGCCTGAATTCCTACATCACGAACGAACTAACAACTCGTGACCACAGGTGAGACGCATAGCCTCCGCCTGAGTGAGCCCCGAGTCACCACTCACTTGCGCTTAAATTCGCGCGCCCTGCCGCGCCTACCATAACAAAAGCTCGTTATTGAAGTCAAATTTACTAAACAACTAACTAGAACATCTGGGAAGACTACCCCCCCTCTACCCCAATGTGCAGGCCACACCGCGCGGCTTGTTACGACAGCGCGCCCCAGTAACTGCGGCCCGTGGCTGCGCCAGCGCGCGGCCAAACAAACAAACAAAATTCTGCAAGCCCGCAGCGCGCCGCGCCGGCCCCGTGCCCCAATTACATGGTCACGCCACTTGCGCTGACGAGTGAACAGAGCAGCCAGCCCAGAGTCCCGTCAGTAAAGTCCCTAAATTTGATTTCAACAACCCTGCAAAATTTCAACCCGCGACATAACCCTCCCCTCACAGAGCTCGAGCCCCATCGAGCTACCTCAAAATTACAAATTGTCTTTTTCCATTAAACCATAACTATAAATTCCTCATTTCACAAAAATAATAATTTTCTTAGTTCCTTGCTGTCTGAACATACATCTAGATTCTGCATAAGATTTATTTTAAAACAACAAGTATTCATAAAATTAAATGTAAAACTTTTATCTGGTTTGTTCTCACAGGAACCTTCAGAGGCTCGAGTTCTCAATTCTAAAAAAATTGTTCTGTTAGTGAAGCTCTCTTTACAAATTAAATTACTGTTCTTAGTTTCTCAGTATTCGTTAAACAATGTGCAAATTCTTGATAATTATTATTATTTTTTTTTTTCGGTTTCCGTTTATTACCATACTTCTTTCGTTCTTCAAAAAAAATTAAGTGTCCTTACAGTGTTTCAATTAATTAAACTCTTATCTCGTGAAGGTTGGTGCAACTCCTCGAAGTCAGTGTTGTCGAGAAGAGTAGCTCCCTGGGCTGGCCATCAGCAAACACCACTCAACTCCAACAGCTACTGGACTGGCTTCCAGGGCAGCTCACAACTTCTCCCCACATCTGCTTCGGAGTTGTGCCATCCTCATCACGAACAGATTACAATTCTGAAACATCATCAACAGGCATTACCATCACGCCTGACAAATACAAAACTAACTACTAAACTGCAATCGATGGGCAAGGATGCAAACACACAAAAAAATAAAATTAATTAATTCAACTGCTAACATAAAGTATCCCACCCTTAGCATAATCTAATCAGGCAAATAATTTGATAGGAAAAACTTAAGGAAGGGAAACATGACCTCCAATGATTTTCCCTAACTCTTGAGTCTTGATCTTCTCTATACAGCAAATAGTCCCCACGAAGTAACTGGGTTGAAGGTCAGTTCACATGACCCACCCATAACCTCTTCTACTCTTCTTTTCTTCTGGGGGCAACCACAATGCCCACCAATCTCTCTCCATGGTGCCGAACCAGCTATCCCATGAGAGTAAACAACGTAGTCAATAGGAGCGCAGAGGGGAAACACCAATCTCTGGCTTGTCGAGTCATAAAACTGCTTTATCTTCTTCTTCTTCTGAGTAAAAATATCTGACTAACCTTGCTTCTATTCTTCCAAACAGTAAAAGTTCATCAGGTATCTTCATGAAAGAAACATTCTAACTAATAATTCTTCATTTTTCTTCTTCTTTATTTCTGTTAGTTGTAATAGAAGGCCATGTTAGGGAGGTTATAGGGAAAAAGAGTGGCCAATTCCCACCCCATCACCCACCTAGATCATGACTAATTAACTTTTAAACTTTCTATTTCAAACAAATTAAAAAAAAACATTTTTTTTATTCAAACTTTTAAACTATAATTACTTTTACTTCATAACCTCAAAAGCTAATCAATAATTCTAAATGAAATTGTGATTTACTGCATCCTTGTTCCATCCGATCTGTTTGTTTATAACCTTTCTTGTAAAGTATAAAATTTTCAAACATTACTAATTCAAAAAAAAATTAAATTCTGGTGTCCTTTGAGTTACAATTAACTTTACTATTTCTTAGCTTGAAATAATTTAAGTTTTCAGAACTATTTCATTGTCTAATTCACAACACTTAAAAATCAACTCAAAACAACAAATCATCAAAATCAATAAGATCATCTGACCTACCTATCAGTACTGTGAACTTGAACTGTTCGTACACATTTATAATAAGCTATTGTATTGAAATTCCAACCTAAATAAGGTTTTAAAAAAACTACTAATCCCTCTGTAAATTAAGAAAATTAACTTTAAAAATTAAACTTAAGGTATTAGTTCTTTTTGACAGCTACCACAACTCACTAGTTCCATTACATTACTATAACCTAAAAAGTTCTGTAAATAATGTTTATAACAAAAAAAACTCCAGTTACTGTCTTCCATAAAAAAATAAAACTTTACATGACCTTATTAATCTCCACTTGTAAGTCCATGGCTGCCAGCTTTCTCTTCTCTTGTATCTTCAGTCTTGGCTCTTGTTTCAGTGATCTTGTATCTTGTCTCTCGAACTCTTGTCATCTTGTAAACTGGACTGCTGCTCAGCTCATCTTAAGGAATCTGTAACAGTTTCAAAAATACATGTTAATTTAAATTACATAATTCCTGTTCTTTGGTCCTAAAAAAAAATTGTATTATTAGTACACATTACCCTGAAACAACATTATTATTCATTGTTTATTACTTAAAAAAAATGCTTTACCATAAAATCCTTTTTTTGTTCTTTTCATTAGGCCTATTTATTTTTGTTCTTCTTAATTAAATTCTGCTTCAAATGTTAATCTTAACTTAAGACCTACCATATATTTATTATTCATTACCTACATTATTTATGTTACCCTAAAATTCCCATAAGTTTCTAATACTTCCTATCAAAGACATTCTCTCTAAAAAAAAATTTACTTGTGACTCTTAACTTAACAAACTTAAAAAAAACTTTTACACTAGACTTAACTTATTATTCATTCTTAGTTACTAAATTTCTATATGTAAACTTTAGTACTTACAAACAAAAACTGCCTATTTCTCTCTACCTCTTAATCTCTTTCAATTATTACAATAATAATGTTACCTTGCATCTTTAAACTTTCTTCTTTTCAATTAAATTAGACATCTCATAACAATAAAAATTCTGCCTATACTCTTCTTATGGGTGTCCAACCCAACAACAAAATTTCAAATTCTCAAGTTTCCTTATATTTAAATTATGCAATACAAATAACCTCTGTGGTGCCTGTACCCTTTTAGGCCTACCACCTTCTCCTCTCACATCATGACAACTCTTATTCCTCGGGGTCTGTATTCACTGTTACAAATCAAATATCTCAAAAAAATTAAAAACAAATTTATTATTTTAAGAAAACAAAAATTTACATTGACTTTACTATGGAGCCTGGAACTCTTAATGTCTCACAGCAGCTAACATGACTAAATCCCATGGAACCCCAGGTTTACATAACCTGTGCCCAAAAATTTAAGCATACCAGGCTTTCTCTGCACTGGTTTTACAGCATCACACACTATTTAGGGCCCCTGATCTGCCATCAGTCCCAAGGAGTTTTCCCACAACCCCTCTCTACACAAGCGCCTACCGCATTCCTCTCAATTGGCTATCGGTTTTACGGCATTCTTTTGGGATCCGACCATCAAGTTAGGGCTAATCGAACACTAAACCTCCATACTTCCAAACTAATGTAAATCAATTAAATTTTCTCTGTAAATTCAAAAAATCAAAAAAAAATTATTCCAACATGCCAAAGAAACTTCCAAAAAAAATTCATAATCTTATCTTCAAACCATTAAAATAAAAATAAATAGATTACTCTGTTTTCTCCTTAATAACTGTAAACTGTCAACAAATATTATGTCGTAAATTTAACTATGCTTACTGACTCTAAATCATAAAATCTCATTCGTCCTAATTAATAAACAACCAATTTCCTTGAAATCTCACTGTATCTCTCATACTCAAACTCCACTGGCTGAATATCTCAATAAATTCAAAAACAATTATCTAAACTCTTAAAGAAACTCCTCCCCAATTATTCAAATTACTTCACCTTATTTTATTTCATTACTTAAAACACCTTACTCAAAAAAAATTAATTAATTATCTAGCTATCTTCCATTATTATTTATTTACCGAACAAAACTTTCTCCTAAATTAATTTAGTAAAATTCAATTTCACATTAGGCAAGTACACTAACTCTCTACAGCAATGTTTCTCATTTCCCTCCTTCCTAACTGAATCCAATCTTACTTAACCTCCAGGGAATTTACCTCACAAAATAACCAAAAATTTCACTGTAGTGCCTATCTGCTATAGGCCCACTACACAGGGGGCTCTAACCCCACCAACAAACTTCATTGAAATGGTACCCTATCCCATACAGGATAGCCACTTCGGTACTACCATGGGGAACTCCTGCCCCAAACTACTCACAACTCTCAGGATTCTCCTGACCCTTAATTCCGTAGTCAGCCCATCTCCTATGGTCTGCGCTACAATTCCCTTTCTTCCCAGGGACACAACACCTCACCTTAGGGTCCCTCGCCCTAATGAAAACATTAATTTTGTCTCTCTGTTCTTTTGGAGTAAATTCCCTCTACACACAAAATCTAGCCTTCCCAGTTTTCTCAATGCTTATCGATTTTATAGTGTACCTCCTTAATAATGTTTACAAATCCCAAAAAAATATTTTTAAAACCGAGGTAGAATTTAACTAACAAAAACATAAACAACTTACAACGAAACACTTCTAGCCTATACATCATACACTTCTTAAATTAAATTACTTACATACTGAAAGTTCCTCTTCTCCTAAAACACACTTAAATTTAAATTTATTTAACCAATAGTCTATTTTCTTATCGCTAAGTTACCGTACAGCTGATCAAAACAAGGTCACGGCCTGTCCACGTCTCCGTATGAGCCCGTGACGTCACCGAATTCCATCAGGTGCGCCAACCCTCGCTTGCGGTTCCTCCGTTCTCCGCTAGGTCTCAGCACCTCCCCGTCACGTGTTCACTCTGCCACGTCCACTGACGTGTCGTTCTGAAACAACTCTCAACATTTTTCTAATTAAAACAAAACATCACTATAAATTCTATAACTCTCTTTTACATAAACTCTCGTTTTCTCTTTAATTCCTTTCTAACGTTTATCCTTCCCTCGACTGATTTAATTCGTACGTCTCGTCTCCTACGCGCACGAAAACAAAACAAACTTCTCTTGAAAATAATTCCTATTTACGACAAAAAACTTTATTTTAAATTATAATTCTCTTAACCTACAATCTTAAAATGAACTTCAATTAAATTAAACCACTTGCATTATCTCTAATAAGCATTTAACTTATAACGTATTCTCCTCACGTAATAATCCCCGATATAAATCTACAATAAATTCAACGACTTAAAACAACTTATCACTATAAACTTTATCCTTACAAGTATCCTCAAATAAACATCTGTTACGTCAAAAAAAAAATCTCAAAGACTTCCTCCACTATAGACTAAAATTCCGTAATCCTCTACTCAAGTAAACTCTTAATAACCTGCTATCAGAAGCTGAAACTAACTTAATAATAAACATAAAAATCTACCTCTCTCTCTCTCCAGAAATAGAACCTATCCGGCGAACTCTACCATTTCTGTCACGTGCACCTTCAGAGGGGGGGGGGGCGAGAATCGTAGCTCTTTATATAGAAACAACTCGCTTGGCATCAACTAGTCTTAACTTCATAAAATACTTTACTGTACCTAGGATCATAGGTTCGTCATCCCGTACAGGATGTCTGGTGAGAGCTGAACTAAGGAGATTTTGCAAAATAACATAATACTTAATTAAAATTATTTTATTCTTAAAGTCAAATACTCAACATCATTTTAAAGAACATTTAAATAGCGGGATTACAATTTAAAACAATAATCTCTTTACTTCCTTAACGATTGAACGATCTTACAAGAGAGAGAATGAGAGAACTTCACTAAACACTTCCCTAGTCCTTCCGAATACCTCAAATCATAATTAATACTTAAAATTAAAACAAAGATAAGTCCATACTCACATTTTCCGAAAAGCCTTTCTTGATCGATTACTTTAAAAAAATAACGTAGGGGCCTCTCCTGCCCTTGAAATCCCGAACGAACATTACATTTTAAAAACTATGACGCGTGACCCCTGACGAGGGCCATAGCCTCCGCCCGAAAGCTTGACGACTACATTATGACCTAACTTAAATTAAACGACTCGTGGCCTCTGGCGTCGACCATAGCTTCCGCCCGAAAGCTTGAATTCCTACATCACGAACGAACTAACAACTCGTGACCACAGGTGAGACGCATAGCCTCCGCCTGAGTGAGCCTGAATTCCTACATCACGAACGAACTAACAACTCGTGACCACAGGTGAGACGCATAGCCTCCGCCTGAGTGAGCCCCGAGTCACCACTCACTTGCGCTTAAATTCGCGCGCCCTGCCGCGCCTACCATAACAAAAGCTCGTTATTGAAGTCAAATTTACTAAACAACTAACTAGAACATCTGGGAAGACTACCCCCCCTCTACCCCAATGTGCAGGCCACACCGCGCGGCTTGTTACGACAGCGCGCCCCAGTAACTGCGGCCCGTGGCTGCGCCAGCGCGCGGCCAAACAAACAAACAAAATTCTGCAAGCCCGCAGCGCGCCGCGCCGGCCCCGTGCCCCAATTACATGGTCACGCCACTTGCGCTGACGAGTGAACAGAGCAGCCAGCCCAGAGTCCCGTCAGTAAAGTCCCTAAATTTGATTTCAACAACCCTGCAAAATTTCAACCCGCGACAATATTGCCGCAAAGAAATGTAAGTATTTATGTTTTGTGCCACTTGCGGGTTAGAAATACGTTTACAAAATTTACAGCACTAATGATTTCCATATCGTGTTCAGGTTGTGCGTTATATTATGCATGCAATTAAAAAGAAATTGGGTTAGGTTACTGGAGTGTGTGTATGAGAACATTCTTGAGGCCCGAGATGACATGAGTAGATACTGGAAAAATTCGCGGTTTCAATGACCTCTAGGATAGACTCCATGATCCTCTATGTATGCTTGTGATTTGATACTTTTTTTGTTGAAGGTTTTTCACTGGCTGAAGAGTCTTTCAGGTAAACGGCGGTCCGATTACTGACTCATAATGAAGGTGAACGAGTTTGGAGTCTAGCCTACCACGAAATTAATCCGCAAATTTTTCCGGTCTCTAATAATAAACAGTGTAAACCATGATTTGAAGCCATGTTATAGTTTCTCAACTATAAATAACTATATTCTAGGCTTAACTCTGATACTTTATTATTTATCTTTTTTTTTTTGAACAAACAAAAATATTACAAATGGTTAAACCGATTTTAATTGCTTCAGATTAAAAATCTTCTGCTATTATCTAATGTAGACGTTGAAAATTGTTATTGAGATAAACGCGTAAATTAAAAAAATCTGACCATTGACAATTATTGTAGCTTACAAAATTGTAGCTGACACTTGTTATTTTTTTACAAATATTTATTTCGAAGCTCGCGTGTTAGATAGGTTACATTTAAACAATGAGTAATAATTCTTTTAGAAAGATGTAATCCATATTTCTTCCTGAAATGAGTTTGACTAAAAAATACAGAAGTGAACTAGAATCATTAACAAATTTATACTGCTATTATACAAAAGTACAGTAGAACCCCGATTTAACGAAGTGCTATGGTTACCAAAAATGTTTACTCTAAATCGATGTTTCGTTAAATCCGATTTACAGATTTTTAATGACCCCCGCACTCATAATCGCGTCCCTACGTTTCCATATCATAGACAGGGTCGACGCTGATATCTTGTGCTGCCGTGCTATCTCAGACTTCGTCAAATTTCCATCGTCAACGTTTTTGATCTCGCTCGTACGGCCCCCGGTTCGTACGTACACCTCGGTCGTACACACAGATTTTCAGAAACCGTGAAAAATGAGGCATAATATAAAAAAAGTTTAAAAATATGTAAAGTGTAAGAAATACGTTAAAGTTTATTAAAATACAGTAGCAGCCTGCAGCGTTTATAAAAAATATGAGCTACACACACATTGCGTCACAGTAAAAAATTAAAAAAAAAAATTACTGTCAATAGCGCGCCGTGCACGGTGAAAGGTCATTGTACTCGGTCAGCTGCTGTTACGGCGCGGCGTAGCCGCCGGCTGACTCTTTGTTCGCTGAGCTACGCAGCACTTATAAAAAACGTATTCCTAAAGTGAACACCGCGCACAAAGCTCTTACTGAGATTTATAGAGCTGTAGCAAACCGTATGTATTCGGTACTGAGTAACGGGTGTGCCATCTAGTAACGAAACGTTACACAAGGCTGCATCTCGTTACTCGCATTTTTCGTATGTTTTACGCATGCGCGCGCATATTCGATGAATTTGCGTTTCAATGAACAATGTTTGTTTATTAAGTAACGTATAATTTGGAAATTCGTCATCAAAGTTTTTTACTGTTTATTAAAGGTATTGTGAGTGTAGACAAAGTTTGAGATTCGAACAGAAACAACGTAAGAAAGTATTATTTACAAATTAGAAATGTGTATGTTTTTGTTTTTTATTATCGTGTATTTTCGCGTATTTTTGTTCTTATCTTAAAAGAGATATTATAAAAAAAGCCGCTCTAATGAGATTTAATTGTTTCTTGGTTAACAAAAACTGTTAATTATCAAATATTGTTAATTGTTTATATTCTATTTATTATTATTTACGCGACATCATACTGTAAGCGTACGCAATACGTCTCGATTCGTTGCTGCAACATAACATTGCATGTTATGCGGTATCAGAAGTAACGAGTAATGTAATGTGATACGATAGTAACGAGTACTAATTGTTATAGTAACGAATACATACGGGTATGCTTTTTTTCGTTACTTTTACACCTCTATAGAATAATGATAATGGCGTATTGATGTGACGTGGTCACAAGTTGTAAAAACCTGGAGGATGGGAAAGGGAATATTTGGAAACGTGTTTTTATTGGCTAGCACTGTTACTATGCGGGCGTGTTTGGAAGATAACGTGGTGAGTCAAGCCAGGCATAGAAGAGGGGGAGGGGGATGCGGACAAAGAAACCCTTCATGACGTCATGTGTCGCGGACAGTCTATCTATCCAGGCGCGTGCAATGGCACGCACCTACGCAATTCAGTTATAGCGCCCGGAGTTTTTAAGCAATTTGAACAATTTTTTTTTATTTTTTCGTGTTTGGACAGATGATGCAAAGTCACACATTAATATATAGTACCTCCATTCTATTACTGACACCACAAAGTGTATTTCTTAATAATATTCCATTACAATTTACTTACAATTTTTTGGAAATATATATTATTTTAATAAATTGGTGTTTTTTGATGGTTCCTGAAAACCTTTACGTTAAATTGCTGTTTTCGTTAAATCCGTGTTCGCAAAATCGGGGTTCTACTGGGTTCAGTAAATGAATAAGTTCCCTTTAAAGAATGTTTTCTGAAGTTGAGTACTTTCTGAATTTGTTTCCTGTAACGTTGCCAATGCAAGACTGAAACAAGGAGCATGGCAATGGATGAACTTCGCGTCAGTTCATTTTCCTTCAGCTAGAAGACCTTTCTTGTTAACACAGTGTGCCAGTATTGCTGAAAAATAGGTTACTGTCCGATCCACCCATTTGCCCCACGCCACATGATTGTGTGCGAGGCTTTTCCCGCGGTGGTACAATATAAGCCTCTGCTCTATGTTGTGCTGGCCCTTTTGTCAGCTCAATACGCTAGCTTAGGCACAGCAAGTTGGAATATTAAGTGTTAACAATTGTTTGGCTTTTGAGTTTTATTTAAAAAATTCTTATTGTGCCCATTAGTTGTGATGCTCAATGCTTTTTCTGAATGCTCTGTGCCTTTTATTAGATTTGTTCACAGCTTTGTTGTGCCTAGTGACTTATACCATATTTGAATGTGTTTTCTGGCAAACTTGTATGTATGTTGCCAAATTTTTGTAGGTTGTGTCTGAAATTACCTGAAATACATAATTATACGTAACTAGCCAACCCGGCGAACTCCGTTTCGCCACCAGATAGCTTCGTTTTATGTAACATTTCGTTTGGTGATTAAAAGATGAAGAGAAAAAAAATTTGTTTTATATTTGAAAAGGAAAAATTTTATTTTATTTCACACCTTAAATAGTAGTTTTTATTATCTTAAGTGACATTCCTCAACAGTAATGAATTCATTTTGATAACAAAAATGAAGTGTTTTTTAGTTGAACTACTCTAAGTAAATGAAAGTTAAAACCAAATTTACAACATTATTTGAATTTACTATAAATGTAAGCTATAAAATCAATTTTTCTTCATGTCTGTAGTAATAAAACAGGATGAGTTGTTTTTTATTTGGTTTACGGTTATTGCCGTATTTAGTAAGTATGTTATGCAGGCCTGGGTAATTGCCTGTAATGTTAACATTGATCCACACTGTTCACATGATGAATTGTACCATGCACCACTCCTATGGTCTGTGATGATAATTACTTACCTAATACTATTCTGAAACACATTTCTGAATCTGCTTTAAATGTATTAAGTGTCTGTTTTTGCTAACATTTGTAATAACTTATTTCAGGTCCGGCTGTTCTGACACAGGTCGTGGTTCCCTTTCAGCATGCTCTTTCGGCTTCGTGCAAGCTACAATATTTACTTCCTCATGTAAGTTACAATATTTTTTTTTTTTTTATAATTTAACTACCTACACAAAGCGCTTGGAATCTAAAAAAACATCATGAAATATTTTCTCCAAATTCTGATGTCCTAAAATAAGGTACTTGCAGTTTGAAAAAAGAAATCTGATTAATTTTTTTAAGTGAAGAAGCGTAATTGCAAAATAAGGGTCGGGAAAACCTGGAAAAGTCAGGCAATTTCATTTATTTGCGTGGCCATCCTGTACAATGCCCTTATTCCATTAATTATTTCTTCTTTTGTGTTGTACTATGTGAAAAATTAGGAGTGTGTGTGGCATAAATTTTTCTTTTGACTCTTGTGAATGAATTTTTGTATTCAATTAGAAAAATATTAGTTATTCCTGAAAAACTTGATTTTTTATTCAAATAAGGAAAATGTGTTTGCAAAAGCCTTTTGAAATGTGAAATTAAGATTCTGATCTCTGGTTCAGAGAACATCTTTATGAACATCAGATAAATCTGATGAATGGCTATATCTTCAGTTATTTATGTTTTGTGCCACATGATGCAGGTTGATACTTTGTTTTTCTGCTGGTTGCAACTGATGCTGTTTCTGGTAATTTTTAACAATATTGCAATTGGAAATTGCATTTATTTTAATGTTCTGCTGTTATTTACCTGACTTTTGGCACCGTGTTATCTGTTGTGCGTTGGCCAACTGTGACAGGAATGTAACCAGGGTTTGTGTTGTGTGAATGGCTGTCCAGTCCACCCCCAGCTCCACGCCACATGATTGTGTGCGAGGCGTTCAGTTGGTGGTAAAGTATAAGCCTCTGCTTTTTATGGGGCTGGCCCTTTGCCAGCTCAGTCCACTAGCTTAGGCACACTTACATTGCGTATGGGTCTTCGTCTAGGTGGAATTGTTACTTTTTAAAATAAAATATTTACTTTTTGCAGTTTAAAGAATCATGTGGTTGTGTAGTGCGATAATTTGATGTCCTTCTAAGGGTGAATTGTTTGTGAAACTTACAGCCTTAAGGGTCATTCCAGTTTATATCATCAATTGTGATATGATTCAATGTTTTAAATGGATGTGTTAATTTTGCTCATACTATCTTGGTAGGAAAAAACTTGCTTTATTAGCACTATGTCCTCAGTGTTGTGCCAATAACATTATTGGCATTGTTAATTCAAAACTGTAAATTGAACTGAGTTACTTAAGGTGCCTTTATGTTTGCGAGAAGCAAATTTGTAAGCACTAGGCTTATGCTGCCAGAGGTATGGAGTCTTTGGCATATAGCTACTGTGCAAGATTGTTGGAAGATTTTCGCTAGCACCATTTTGCAAAGTGGCGTTTGATAGTAGATCTTCCAACATGCTGAAACTTCTTATTCGCTTACAAGGAGAAGCTAAAACATTCAGATCATGGATTGTATTTCAATTTTGGACACTTTTAGCAGTTCATTAGGACAACATAATGTAGTAATGTGTACTACTTGGGCATTTTCTAGAAAATTGAAAGAAGTTTTACGCGTCGTATGTTTACCGGAATGTTGTAAACATTGGTAATATTCTTTCATATTACTATACAAAGTAAATATAATAAAATATATATTTGCATGAACTTTTGTTTGATTTCAATTTTTTTTTTTTTGTGTGATCAGAGTTGGCTTGGCACTATTTGCTCTCGTTAAATGAGAAAGGTCTCACAGCTACCCAATTTAACTGCCGAGTGGAGCCTGTTAAATTGCATCAGCCCTGGTGCAAGCCTATCCCTCCCCCTGTTTCACATTTTTCTGCGGGTCGAAACGTTCAGGTACAAAGCCGTTACGGATACCTTACTTGATGACAGGTATAAGGAATGTTGCAAATTACGACAGGCCTTTATGCATATTACAGAAAAGCTTTGAATGATGGTATTGTGCAGATAATTAATTTGGCAGTTAGAGGTAAAACCTAGTTACAAAAAGACAAAAGGATTTCTCAGTTTACAGTATAAATTTTAGGTTCCTACAAAATGTAGATCATTATAGATAAGTACCAATACTGGGCTATTACAGGTGCATTCTAATGAGATTTCACACTAAGTAATTGGCAAAAATCACAATCAGGATCTGGTAAAACAATGCTAGAAGTCTCCATTTTTAACTTTCATTTTACTTTTGATGCTTCATAGTTAAGTAAAAATTACATTTAAAAAGTGTTAATTCTTAATCCTAACATTTGAAGATAATCTGGATGTTTCTGATAATACAGTAAACTCCCGGTATACCGCGCCCCGATAGATCGCGGAATCGGGTATATCGCGGGTCAAACCATGTCCCCCAATCAGAAATGAATAATAATAATAATAACACAGTAGAACCTCGTTAATTCGTGATGGTCGGGACCGAGATAATCACGGATTACCGAATTTCACGGACTAGCGATTAAAGCCCGGAAGGGCTTGTCAAGCTTCTCAGATACCGGCGTACAGCTGGGTTAAGGCCAAGGTCATGTGACGTAACATCTACCGAGGCTTACTGCGCCTTGGCAGCAGATGGATAAAAAATGGTAAACTCTCCATTATTCGTGTTAATTGGGACCCGCCGATGCCCGGCTAATTAAAATCCTGTAAAAAAAAAAGTAATAAACCCGGATAATCCGTTCACGGTAAAGACCGTCTTCGAATTAGTCTCGGCTTAAAAAAATACGGCACTGCCTAGCCATTAGTTCACGGTCATTTACAACAGCCGAAGAGAGAAAGATAAGATAGTGCTGAACTTGCACACATAAATTTTTGGGTAGCCCCCCCCTCCCCCTCCCTCTCAATCATCCCACTTCGTCCAGCCGAATGCCAGCCAGACACGTCACTCCCTACTCGCCAGGTGCCTGCCGTTGGCGGGTGGAAACAAACAAAGGGAGACAGGAAGCAGAAGTCAAGACATCCCCCTCAAGTTTAAAGAGTGACAAATGTGACAGCTGAAAGGGGGATGACACAAAGGGTCGAAACAGCGTTGCAGAGTTTGGCGGCCCATGCCATGGCTTGCAGTGTTCGCCGGCCGCCGGCGTGACGTTAATTTTAAGCGCTGACAATTTTTACTTCTCTTTTTTTTTTCTGCACTTTTAAATCGTCCCGGATTATCCGATTCCCGAATTAGCGCGTCACGGATTAACGAGTTTCTACTGTAACAATAATGGAATAAATGATTGACAGCCGATTAGGATAATTTTGCGTTGTAACTCACAAACTAAGCATCGGGCAGAAAAAAGCCTAGGCGTAGAAAATGTCCGCAGTGAAATTCTAAACTAAGATATCTCCGTACATTATTCCTCTATCTTGTAGTGTTTTCAAATTATGATCCAATCCAGACCAGTGTTATTTTCTGAAACATTAGTTCTTAACATTTTTTTTAACCCACAAATAAAGCATCGGACAGGGGACCCGATAAAGCCTACCGTCCAGCGACATTATCCAGAGTGACTCGGCTGGGGATTGATTTTGGATAGGTTTGGTTGACGGCAAGCGCTGGGAGGGGAGAGGCGAGTCGAGAATATGCGACCAAGACACCCGGGTAGACGGGAGGAGTGGAATATAAGCGCCAGTGATGAGAGGGGCGATTAAGCCGAAAGGGGGGAAGTCTGGTGACCTTGAGTAGTTCACTCATTTCCGTCTGCACACTTCTCGTGGTCACGTGTGTTGACAAGCGGAGACATATAAATGTTTTGTTACAACTTGAACCTACAGACGTAATATTATTCGTTGTATTATACACGTTCATCTTTTTACTTTGGTATAATGTTTTAACATTAAATAATAAAGTAAATCAGCTAGCGTAATTTTAATCTTTGCCGAGGAATTCCCAGTGGTCCAATACTTACATGAACCATACTGTACCACGTTTGCCGTGAGGTAGTAAACAAGCCCCGGAAATGTTTATGTGTAGCGGCCTCCCGACCTTTAACCATAGGCTGGGGAATATAACACTTGCCGAGCCGAGCCACATACACTCAGCAACTCGACACAGCGTTTGATGGAATAAGTAAAGACAACGTTTAACAGACTTTTTAATACGGCGCCACTGATTGCGCTAAAATTATTTTGGCGCAATTTTTGTATCCCACATGTGACCATTTATAATTTACTGTAAGCATGGATAACAAAGTTTAACCACTTTACACGATAGACGATTCTTTATTTTATATTGTACGAATGCTAGAATAGTTTTTCACGTATCTGCTGCATACTTCTGCAAAAGACACGCTATTTGTAAGTACGTAAATCTAGAATTTTTATTTTGTCAATCAAACTCGGTACTTTGCGATTCATATTCGGTTTGAAGTATTACTATGGCCTTTCTATTTAGAAGACTTTAACCACAAAATCGTGTGTAACCGCACACACTGCACTTACTTTGTTACGGACACTCAGACGAAGCAGATACTGTGGCTGACACCACGAGACTGGCAGCAGCTTGTGTGCCGCACGTGTGTATGGCGGCGTGTGGCGCGCTCGTAGGCCGTGCGACAAACTGTGCGCGGCATGCGGAAAAATAAAAAATAAAATTCAACATTTAATATTTATATTTACAATTTATTTTTTTTATTTTTTCACCCGCGTAGTGAAAACTGCAGATGCAAAGTCCGCACAAAGGCTATACTGTGCGTGCTTGCCGACCTATTAGAACACAGGCGGTGTTTTATGCCTTTTGACCTTGGTCACATCGAAACATCGCGGTGATGCAACAACGCGGGTAAAAGTTATGTCCCCCGACAACCACGTTAAATAGGGAGTGTACTGTACTAATGTTAAATTAATTTTCATTTTGTTTTATATGGAGTTCATTCAAGTTCCTTAAAGTCCTGAAATTGTTTACCTAGGTTGTTAATGTGTATGAATTTTTTAAAATCTTATTTTATAATCATTGTTTCGACAAAAATTGTTTTTTTAATTTTTAAAAAAAATATATTTAACTTTTTCAATTTTTTAATTATAATCCTAATTATTTGGTGTATTCAATATCTGTCAATACTGTAGATAATCAATTCATTGGATGAAAGTGTTCTTAAAATTTGAATTTGCATCCCATCTAGTTTAAAGGCTAGTGCAGTAGTGCTTAACCACTCTACCTGTTATCAGCTGAGAGTCTTTGGTTGTGACAGATCTTGCTTTAGTCTATGTGCCATTTGCAGTGGCAAATATTACATGTCGAACACATTCTAATTGTTTGTGATAAACTTTAAATAATAGGCTAATTGAGAAGGTAATAGTGGTTCAAGCTAAGTCCGATTATCCATAAAATCCATTAACCTTAACACTTTAGTTCTGAATTATTTCATATAGTAGAGGCTCTACTGTACCAGAATCATAATTGATCCCTTGCAAAAAAAAATATTTTTGCTGTAGAGGATATGTATTTGGCATTTTCCCCAGCAGGTGAACATACATGTGCAGTGTAAATGCTGTATGTGTAGTTTTAGCTGGGGTAAAGAAACTGCTAGCGTTAAAACTTCTGGGCTTGCTCGACCTTGCAGCCTTGAAACCTGTTGCTGGCTACATTTTAATCATTTGATTCTTATCACTATTAAACTATTTTTGTCTCTTGCAGGTGTTGAAAGTAATTTTTAATTATTCCCTTATGCTTTGCTGTATTATTTATACCAGTGCAGTTTTGCCTTAAAAAAATTCTCTTTTCATGCTACTTAACTTACTTGACTAAATTATGTTTTGAAAAAAGTCTTGGGGAACACTTTTGATTTTATGTATTTCGTGGTTTAATTTTATTAGATCTGACGTAATATTATTGTAATTTTATTTGGGATGTAACCAAAATGGGTAGCTGCATATATTTTTTGTAAATGTCTGTAGAAAACTTGTAAAAAAATTTGGTGGGGGGGGGGGGGGGCACCTGGAATTTAATTTTGCTTAGTGGTCACCCTATCTGAGCTGTGATTACAAATTCTCGTTAGCTTTTCAAAAATCGTGAACATTTGTATTTTTTGCTTACAAATAATATAACCTTTGTCACAGGATCATATTGTTACACTTTTCTTTAGGTTGTCCATTTTTTAACCAGAGGTGCAGTGAATGAAAGGTCTACCATAATTTGCACAACTCATTAATGTTAAACTAAAACTGTTAACTATTTTGGATATTTTAGCCCAATGCAATATAGTTTAAATTAATATGCAGTAGACAGCACAGAAGCTATATAATTATTCATGTTACTATAAATAACCATTTTGTCATTCATCCATTGGTAAGCAGATTCTGCAAGCCTTATTTTGATTTCTGAATTGGCAAGTGTAGAGTGAGTTGTTGACTTTCTAGTTGCTTGCAGTGATAGGTATGGTATTTGTATGACTACCTATGTTCAATATCGGCTCTTGGTGGCTAAATGATGATACTTCTCGTTCGCATGAGCATGGCCAGTTGATGGTTGTTGCTGATTAAACATATCGGTACACTGAATTGTCACCTTGTTTGAATTTCACTTGCCAGGTTATAGTCATTTTCAGTGCATGTAGTTGCCACCTGAGCTCGGAATAATGTATCCTTAAAATTGTTTCAGATATCAGCATTCTCTGGTGATGGATGAATTGTACTTCGCATATTTTGGCGAGGGTTAGCATGGTGCTGTGTGGTAAGTGCTCTTTTACATTTTATTGTACAATAAGTTAGAATATGAATGAAAGAAGAATGAGTAGGTAACCTAATATTAATTAGGCCCTAAAAAGTAAATATTAATAATTAATTGAAAACACTGGTGTAGGCGTGTATGGTAAAAGTTAAAGCCGTGTCCGCACAGAAAGCTACGCTATATTCGCTGCCAGGTGGCTACACAAGTCTAGTTTGTGATGTTGGAGAGACGCGTGCTTGGGTTTTAAGTGAAGATTCAGAAAATGATAGTATTCTGCTGGCTCTCACAGTATGTACACTTAAAAAGAAATGGGTTCATGATAATTTAAAAAGAAATTTATTTCGAGAATTTCATAATTTGATGAAGCAGTTACGGGGCCAAAGCCAAGTGTGTGGATTATTTCAGAATAAATATCACACTCAAATCAGTTTGAAATCAAATCCCAGGCATTGTCCTGCATATCCTGCCTTCTATATTATTCCATCGGTTTATTCCTTGAATATGTATATTTTCGTACTTCAGATACTATTTTCTGCCAAAAATGATACTAATTTAAGGAAAACATGTTTTTATTTATGTGTGCATGTGTGAAGTCAGCAATGTTTTTGAAAAATAGCCGAGAACCAAACTTCTGGTGACGTCGCCTGCATAGTGAACACAGCTGTGTGGCTAAGTCTCATTTGTTAAAGGGTTTAGTGTAATAAAATTTTCGTAAGTAATCAGACTTTTGTAGTTAAATATTTTCTTCTTATTAATTGGGGAAAAAAATTATTTTGTATGCTTAATGATTTTGGTTTCAGAAGTGATTTTATTGTGCTGAGTGGTTGATATGTTGTGTAGATGGCTGTCCGATCCACCCATTAGCTCCACGCCACATGATTGTGTGCGAGGCGTTCCCGCGGTGGTACAATATAAGCCTCTGCTCTATGTTGTGCTGGCCCTTTGTCAGCTCAATACGCTAGCTTAGGCACAGCAAGTTGGAATGTTTGGCTTTTAGCTTAGGAATCATGTGCGTTGATGGTTTTCATACAAGCAAGGTGGTCACCAGACCAGGAAAGTAATGACACCTTAAAGTAGCCTTGAATTCTTTGGTATTGGGAAAACCAGAGACCTGTGAATTTTTAAAAACCATTGGAAATTAGTTTATCATGTTTAAATGAGCTTGGTAAAAAAAAATTCTCATCGTGCCCATTAACTGTGACACTAAACGCCTTTTCTGAATGCTTCGTGCCTTTTATTAGGTTTGTTCACAGCTTTGTTGTGCCTAGTCACTTATACCATTTTTGAATGTTGTTTTCTGTCAGACCTGTATGTGGGTTGTGGAATGTTGCTTAAGATAATTAAAACTACTTAAGGTGTTAAGGCTTGTAAATTTGGTTTTAACTATAAAAAAATATATTGTCGAACTTAATTTAAGAAATGGGTGATTAACATTATTTGAATTCACTATAGATGTAAGCTATAAAGTTATTTTTATTTCACATCTGTAGTAATAAAACAGGACAAGTTGTTTTCTAATTGGTTTATGGATATTGCCATATTTAGTTTGAATTTTCACATTGGTCAAAAGAGGAGAGGGGTGATAAATTATCTGTAATATCCTGAAATTGTTTGTGAAGTGATGAATTATTAGCTATAAATTGCTTTCATTTATTGTTAAATGTTCAGGATTTGCTGATTTTTGTGTGTTTAAAAGTGTATTGACATTTCTATGTTAGTTGTTTGAGAGGCAGCAATTTTTTTTGTGAATAATTTTAATCAGTTTCTTCATTTCACAGTTGAATCATTAAGTGAGCCAGAAGTCTGAACTATTAAACTTAACTTTTAATGAGATTTATGCAGGGCTGGGTAATTGCCTGTAATGTTAACGTTGATCCACACTGTTCACATGATGAATTGTACCATGCACCACTCCTATGGTCTGTGATGATAATTACTTACCTAATACTATTCTGAAACACATTTGTGAATCTGTGTTAAATGTATTAAGTGTGTGTTTTCATTAACATTTGTAATAACTATTTCAGTTGCAGCTGTTCTGACAAAGGTCGTGGTTCCCTTTCGGTTTCATGCAAGTTACAATATTTCCTCATGTAAGTTACAATTTTTATTAACCTTTTTAGTGCTCTTTTTTATAAGTTAACATAGTCTACATGTTATAAATCTTCCTAATCCTTTATTTCAGTTATTTTCTCTTTCTTTGATTGAAACAACAGCTACAGTATAAATATATACAGTAGAATCCAGCTGATGCGACCCCTCACGGTTCCCGGGAAAATGGACTTATAAACGGAATGATCGCAATAGAGATTTCGGGCCAATTCCCCCCCCCCCCCCCCCCCCCCCCCTTCAACCCCAAATATACATAAATACTCGCGCTAAATGAATTTGCGTCACTCGAGTTCAGCTATTGCTAGACTGCTGGTTGTTATTTTCGTTCAAAACGTGGCGAAGGAACTTGTGTGGGTCTGGTAGAAAACATTCAGCTATAAACGAAAGATATAAGAATAATGCTATCCTGAAATGCTGTGACATGTTTTTGGAGTAGATAATCACAGCGACAGACTGACAAGATGCGCTCCCGCCCTTGCCGTCAGCGATGTTTATTTGGACAGCTGAAGCAATTATCTTTTCCTCGTCCCTTCGCAGCGTAAAAAAAAAGAAAACTTTGCAGTAAAATAAATATATTTACGGCACTGCTAAATTTTTCTATTCAATAAAATTCGAGGTATTAGTGATTTTTCAGCAGAATCTGCTGTGTGACCAATAAACAAATTGTATCATAACTTAAACTTATAAAAGTATTTATTAACGGCGAAGGACAGTCGTATAAGCCCATAAAAATATTTTTTTAACCGAGAGTGGACTATACAACCTGGCTTTTGTCGCGTGTGGGAGGGGAGGAGGATGCTGACAGTTTCTCACGCAGAAGGTTGAAATAAGGGAGGGAATGTGTTAAAATGTTAGTTGGTAAAGGAGGGGGTGAGGGTTTACAATGTTTGTGGCTCTGGGAGGGATGATCCTTGAAGAATTAGCAGGGGATGGGAGAGGTAAGCATCACGTATGACGTAAAGCTGCCAGGCGGGTACATACCTGCTGACTTTACGGATTGTCTGTAAAATTTACGGATAGAGGCACGGTTTTATGGAGCCCTGATTTTTTTGCGGATTTCGAAACGTTTTTAATAAATTTAAAAATTTGATGAACAGGTAATTTCAAGTTTAACGACGAGGCTATGTATGAGAGTTGAGAGAAACAAGCGTTGACGTAGATGCCAAACAAAGAACTATCTTTGTTCTTGAAATCGTCCTCATTGGCTCTTTCTGACGAATCAAAAATTAAAAACATGACAGCTGAGGAGGCTTTTCGTGCGATAGTGGACGAGAGCTCGGCTAGACACTGCCGCGTGGACAGTCTAGAGGGGTGGTATCTATTTTTAGCTGTCTTTTGTATGCCTGCCTGCTTACAATACAGCTCTCACCAAGATAAACGTGAACACATAGCGCCCAACAAAGTGTAACAGATTGGTTTTTTCGGCCGATTTTACTCAAATTTTCGACTTTCTCTGCTTAAATTTTTCACGGTTTCTCAAAAAACGAAATGGACGCATCAGAGGGGGTCGCATCAGCGGGAATCTACTGTACCTACAAAATATGGTGTTAATTGCAAAACTGAAAATTGGAATCTCTCAAAAAAAATTCCTCTAATGGTGTTTTATTGCATAGTCAGGTCACAATTTAAAATTTTTATGCAAGGTTGTATTTAAAATACACTGGAGAACAGGCCGGCTTCGGAATTAGAATGTGGATATTTAATTATTATTACAGATTTGTTGAACCTTGGGAGGTGTGGTTATCAGTTCCTGTAAAAGTTTGTTCAGTTTGCTGTGATAGAACTGCTGTTTTGTGTATCAATGATGAGGATTAACAGTTATCCCTATCTTATATCTATGAGTGATAATTTTTTTCTTCTGAGATACACATAAGTATGCCTGGTAATCTAGTGCTTGTATGAGTGAGCTTATCCTAATCAGTCATTGTCTAACTGTAATTAATAATTTGAAATGTTTGCCAGGTTTGTGTTATGAAAATCTACTGAATATGTACTACCAATAATTGATTTAACAACTGTAACTGTTTTAAGGTTAACAGATAAGTCTTATATCAAGTACGCATTGCAGTTTTTTTTATTTTGTTTATCCTACTTTATTTTTCCTGTGGGATTATTATTATACCATTTATGTTTGACAGATTAAATTATTGTTTAAATTTAATTATCAAATATTTTTATAAATTTAAAAATTAAAAAAAAATATATTTAAATTACTAATTTTTGGAAACATTTATTTTTAATATTTTAATTAAGAAAATGGTCACAGGATTGAAACCAGAGCGTCCAGGGATCAAGCAATTGTTACCACCTAGACCGCTGTTATGTTCTCTGATATAAACTGTTTTGATTTTCAAAGGCTTTATTCTCAGAATTGGTTGGCCATTTTTCTTTATTATTTTTAAGGATTTGTGAACTGAATTTACAAAGTTTTGCCCTCTTTGTTAAATAATTTTGGCTACAATTAAAAATTAGTTATTTATGATTATTTGACTGTTAATGGTTTGGCCTGTGCACATGTCTTAAAAGTTTTTTGTTTCCTTTTTACCATGGAGTTTGCTGTGATAAGTGCTATTTTGTGTATCAGTGATGAAAATTAGTTATCCCTGTCTTAAAATCTGTGAATGATACTTCTTTCCTGAGATACACAAAAGTGTGCTTGATAATATAGTGCTTGTACAACTGAGTTGATCCTGATATCAGTGTTTGATTGCAGGTAATCTACAATAAATAACCTGAATAGGTAAATACTAAGGTGTGAGAGCTGCATATTTCCTTGAAACAGGTATGAAGTTTAATTTGAAATAAAAATAGGGATTGGATTGTTATGAGCCAGGTTTAGTGTTATGGGTTTTGTATCCAAGCACTTAAATCTAGTGACATTGTGCTGCCAATGATTATTAACTGCCCTAGTCAATCAGAATTTTGTGTTGAAGAAAAATGTATGAGGCAGATGGGTTCAATCTTATTTAATTATGAGTTAATTTATTCTGGAGAGTATTGCTCTCCGTTAAGCACATTTGTTAATTAGTATTTTACCATTACAATTGCTTTTCAGGTGTGTGTGTTCTAAAGCAAGTATTAGTCTGATAAGTGGAGAGGTCACACTTTTTCAGCTAAAAATCATGTGTAGTTGTATGAATTTAAAAAGCTAGGGAACTGCATATTGAAGCAGTATTAAAAAATATGCTGATTAATGTTATATTTGTTAATTTTTATTGTAATGTGCACACTGTTGTATTTTTAATTCTGCCCTTATGCTTTGCTCTTATTTCACAGAATCTAATTTGTTGCAGGGTGAAGATTTTTATATTTTGTAAAAGTTTCTATTGCAGTACAACCCTGTTATAACATTCTCCAAGGGACCAACATAAAAAAATGTTATAAGCAGGAAATCATCTTCACTTTGTAAAAATTACACGTGGATTGATTAAATTAAAAAGTATAGGTAAAACAACACAAAATACAGGAGTATTACACTAAGTACAGCAATAGAGTGGAAAATTGGTTAATTTTATTTATAGATAATACCTAATAATATGCTAAAGAAAAAAAAATGTTTTGTACAATACAGTTCAGAGTCGAAACAGAAATATTCAACTCTTTTGCAATCACAACACACGTTTTGTTGGGGTTCCTGTCCACTTGGTTAATAAACTGAATTTTTTCAGCTACAGAATATATTTTCGCTTATATTTATCGGCCATCATAACCGTACAAAAACCTGAATAAAATTTCAATACGGCGTATTTTAATTAAATACGACCGTGACTACAATAAGTAAAAAAATAATAATAATTACGGTAAATGTTAACCACAAACAAAAGCCGTGAATATATCCATAGAACAGTTAACCATCTCAAGGTGTTAAACCTTTGAAACAAAAACCAGCACCATAGTGTATAGTAGCACTGTTTCCGACCATGTATCAGTGCACAAAATGCGCATCATAAGTATAAAGGAACAAGTCATAGGCTAACAAGCGCGAACAGGACGCTATATTGATAATCGATCCGGTGCAAGTTGAGTGCGTGTGTACCACGTCTATGGTGAACTACTCAAATGTAAACATCTGATGTTTGTATATGCGTGCTGTATTTTCTAGCTATGGTTTCGCTCTAAATTATGACTTTGAAGGAAGGGATACCGCAAATTGTGGCAGTTATCAAAGTAAATTTGAACGTTAAAGGCGGGAATGTAGAAGTTTTAATATTGTTACAGGCGGGAAATTAAAGCATTGTGATAAATGGAGAAATGACGGGACCATGAAATTATGGTGTTATAGGTGGGAAAATGTTAAAAACTGGAATGTTATAACCGGGTTGTACTGTATTCCAAGCAATTTTTTTTTTTTAGTTTCCATAATATGTTATAATATTATGTTTTATATTCTCACAAAGGCAAGGGTTGCTGAATATTTTCTTTGGTCTTTTGTTGATAGGGTATTTTAAATCACCTGGATGTGTGGATCTGCAAAGCTGAAGGCTGACCTCCATTTCTGCAGTACTGTGTCAATTTGGCTGGGCATGTGGAGTTCACTGTGATCATTTTGTATTCAGTGAATAAAGAATTATATTTTTTATGTGTTTGTAATTCTTTGTCACTTTGATTGTCTACAATTTTATATATGACTAGCTAAACCCATCCATGCTTTGCTGTGGCTTATTCTGAAGAGATGAATATGAAGGTACTGTCAAGTGGGGTGGCTTGGACATACTTTACATGTTTTTTGTTTTGTTGAAAAATATATTATAATTTCATTTATTTTTATACTTAAATAATATTTTACTGAAAGTTCAGGCTTTTGCAAACATGTTCATTGATAATGTTGTAAATTTTGAGTTAGAAAATTTTTCAAACAGTGGGATAGTCACCCGGACCTCTTGGGGGTAGGGGGGGGGGACTGTCCCACTCTTCAAATCTGCTTTATTTCAGCTTAACTATTGTGAGACAGGACAGTGACACTTTTTAAATATTTCTTAAATGCATGGAAAATTATATGCTGTATGAAGACTGATGTTAGAAAAAACCGGTACATGTAAATTATGATTTTACAATGCAAAGTGTACATATGTTTATCTCTTACACATTATTTAAACTAACATATCCAACTCTGGGATGTTGACATTGCTACTTTAGGTAGAGACAGGCTGAGGAGTGAGTTTTCTGTACGATACAATCCCAGGAATGTTGCATTTTGTCTTTTTTCTGCCAATGCCATAGTTTCTTCCCTTTAGCCATACACTGTGGGTCCAGAATCATTTATTTCTGCAATTTTTCCTGGATATTTTGCGGCATTATATAAGACAATTACAGTCATGTGCACTCAAATTTAATTAATAAAAAATGTCCAGAAAACTGGAACACCTGTTATTATTTTAGTTCTACAAAATACTTATAATTAGTTTTAATTTTTGCCGTCGGATTCCATGGTGGGCATGAACGTTCACACTACCTGAGGGGGTTTCTACATAGGCTGTCCAAAGGGTGAGTGCTGGGGATCTAACTCAGTGACACTGGTCATAGGATGTTTCACCTAGAGGACCGGGTCGTGGCTCGTTGGCGGTGCTTGGTGGCTAGCTTGACCTTTAGGAAAAACTAAAATAAAACCTTGGTGCCACCTTGTAAGTCAAAATTGCAAAACAATGCAAAAATCCTATCCTCATAATGGTGCAAAATAAACTAACTTTGGAGAGAGTGCAATAAAATATGTCTTAAAAAACAAATTTGTAAACACAGATGTACGAGTTGCAGTGCTCAGTTTTCTGTAATTAGCCATACATCACCTGACAAAATTAAAGTTTAATGTTAAAAAAATTAGGAATTAAACGGTTTACAATAAAAATCGTATTTCAGGGTGTCTACAGGTCACGGAAGTCACCAAAAAGTAACTAAAATGGAGCGCTGGTCACGGAAGTACCGAAAAAGTGGCGCAATTGTTGTGGAAGTCACGGATTAATGTTTATTTACCCGTCGTACGTAACGTTTCGATACTAATCGATAGTAAGGTTGCGGGTGTAGAAATCGACATGCGCATCGATAGTCTCGCGGAGGCAGACGATATCTTCTAATCGATAGTGCTTTCCTGTTTGTTGTTTCCTTTGTCTTCGAAACACGGATGTTAGGATTTGTAATGGCTGCCGACTTGTGTTGAGTAAAGTGGCTTGGATTTTACTAATTATAACATCATGTAGTTGTAATTCATGTGAATATAAAACCGGAAAGAAAACGTTTTCGTTTGTGTGCCAGTTAACTGAGTTTATAGTAAAAACGTTCCGTGCGTTATTTACCAGTAAATCGATGTGTGCTTTTCAAATTAATCGCCACTTCAACGTTTTAGCACGTGGTACTAAATATAGATCGGCCAAAAGGTGTTTTCTGTAATTGGTGCAAAATATTTCTTGACTTATGTATCATGTGCTATTTAGGAACATGGAAGAGTTTGTTGTAACAAAAAGTTACAGTTAATTATTTACTTAAGTTCTGGAAATTCTGATTGACACGTCTTCACGTGTTTATGTATTTATATGTGTGAAATATAAAAGAAATGCCTGGAAAGTGCAGTTTCCAAGATCAGTGGTTCAAAATGCCTTGCGCAATAGAAGGAAATTGGACGTCTTGGCTTAGGCCTGTAGAAAAGTCACAATACAAAGCTTATTGCACTATTTGTAGAAGCGACTTTGGTATTTCCCATGGTGGTGTATACTGTGTTAAAGTTCATGAAAAGGGAAAAAGCATGTTCAGAAACTCCTGGAAATCTCTAAAGGTAAGCAAACATTACTGCAATTTTCTAAGAAAATTGATGCTCCATCTGTGTTGGCAACAGGCACTTCACCAATGAACACTGAAACACAGAATGACTGTTCTAGCGGAACAACTAATAGTGATACTAAAAGAACTGAATGTGCAGGTACTTCTGGCATAGGCCTAGGCAATTTCATTTTGAAGGATGACGTAGCAAAGGCAGAAATTGTTTGGGCTTTAAATAAAGTAGTTACTCATGGGTCTTCATGTGGCTCAGGATCAAGTTCTGAACTGTTTCTGTACATGTTCCCCGATAGTTTGATTGCAAAAAATTTCATGATGCAAAAGGACAAATTGTCCTATGTTATTACTTATGGTCTTGGACCTTATTTTCAAAGTAAACTTGTAGATGAAGTAAAAAATGCAAATTTTTTTGCTATTTCCCTCGATGAAAGTTTAAATAAAATTAGTCAGAAAGGTCAAATGGATCTGATTGTACGTTTCTGGGATGAAGATTGCAATGCAGTTGTGACCAAGTACCTGACATCAACATTTCTTCAACGAGCAACAGCAAAAGATTTGTTGGAAACTTTCACAACTACTATGGCCAATCTAGGTTTGCCCCTAAATCACATTTTGCAAGTATCTGTTGATGGGCCTAACGTGAACTTCAAGTTTTTACGTGACTTGCAAGACAGTATTGGTAACGAGCTGGATGGATATGGAAAGCCTTTTGATACTGGAACATGCCCTTTACATGTTGTGCAAGGGGCTTATAAAACAGCACACACTACAGTAGGATGGAAAATACATGAATTTTTGCGATCTGTGTACTATCTGTTCAGGGATTTTCCGGTTAGAAGAGCTGAATACACTCTGAAGACTGCTTCTGAAGTTTTCCCACTCAAGTTCTGCCAAGTTAGATGGGTTGAAAATTCAAGAGTACTTCAAAGAGCCATTGAGATGTTTCCATCACTTGTGAAATATGTCAGTGCAATAGAGAAAAATCCCCCGAATTCTCAGTGTTATGTAAGAGTGAAAGAAGCCTTGAAAGATAAGCTATTGTTTGCAAAGTTGGAATTTCTTCTATCAGTTTCATTGCAGCTAGAGCCTTTTCTAACGAAATTCCAGTCCAATGATGCTTTATTTCCGCTGCTCTATCAAGATACGTTGTCTCTCTTGATAGGCATTGGCATTCGCATATTGAAGAAAAATGTGGTAGAAGACATCAAATCGGGTGTTCAGCTGACAAATGTTGATGTATACAATTCAGATGTCTTGAAAGCTGTGAGCAATATAGATATAGGATTTGGTGCCAAAGCAGCATGCAAAGACCTTAAAGAGGTTGTAGTGTTGTTGTTTAGAAATGAATGCAGGTGTTACTTACAACATATATTTTCAAAGTTTACTGTGAAGTCTCCACTCAAAAGTAAAATTGTTAAAGGAGCATCCTGTTTATCGCCTGAAGTCATCAGAAGTAGTCTATTAAGAAACTCACGCATTACCACAGTATTAGACATTTTTGTGTCAAATGGACACATGGCTCCACATGTAACAGACTGCATCAAACGAGATTACTTGATTGTTTGTGACAATGCAGCTGTTAAAGATGCTATAGAGACATATGATTGGAGGTCTCAAAAATTGGATGCCCTTGTTTTGGAATTAATTTCTATGGCGAAGGTGGACAATGCTGCCCTGATTCAGTTTTGCAAGAAGATTTTAGTTATGTTTCATGGCAATGCTGCAGTTGAGAGGGGGTTTTCAGTGAACAGAGAAAGTCTGGTAGAAAACTTGTCGGAAGCCTCTTTGATAGCACAGAGATGTGTGTATGATTCTGTTCATTCAGAAGGTGGAGTTAAAAATGTCCAAATCACTAAAAAAAATGATACATTCTGTAAGGAATGCATCTACCAGGAGACAGGAAGCACTCAGGATGAAAAACATGAAGAAAGATGAGGAAGTAGAAGCAAAGAGGAAAGCCAAGTCAGAACTGAAGGAACTGCAAGCTACAAAACGCAGGATTTTAGAAATGCATAAGGAGGAAATGACCAGCATGGAGGATAGGATAACATTTTTGAAAAAGCAGGCTTAAAATTATGAATTATGTTTCTATCCATATCCACAGTGCAGAAACACATAGGCCTACAAATTTAAATATTAAATGTCAGTGTTTTTTGGCCAGTGTTGAAATTGTGGTCTTGTATAACAACTGCTAACACCCGGGACTATTAAAAGGTAAGCACATAAAACTGTGTAATATTTTTTAGTATATTTTGTTGCTTTTTCGTTATTTTCAATAGTGTATGTTATTACATAGTCAATAAGTTGCATTAAAAATATTCCTTTTTTCTGTGTGGTATAATGTGAAACGTTTCTGAAAACTTTTTACCTAAAAATGAAACGTGTAATTCGAAGTATCAACTTTTCTTCAAAAGGTCACCAAAAAGTCACCAAATTAATTTTTCTGTTGCCTGTAGACACCCTGTAATTACAAAATTTATCACTCACTTTGATAGTTTAAACTTTATCTCTTAGTTGTTCACCTATACATCGATGTAAATAGGTAGTACTCTTATCTTAACAAAAAAATCATCGCAGTGCTAGCATTAAAAAAAAGTGTGGGGAAAAATCGACCGACACACTGACAAATATAATCTAATAAACCTTTAGTTGAAGATAGTGACTGCACCTCTTGTTGGGTGATCACGAAAATCATTGAAATAAAAGCTAGGCACGTGGATGGGTATGGTAACACAATGAACTGATGTGTCGAAGTATATTCACGTTGCTTGTGAACGATGCAATTGGATTAGAGTAGTTGTGTATATTAAGAGTAGTTTATATTACATAATGGACCCTTTTTTAGATTTCTTTTATGCACTATTAAACAAATTAATCGTTAAGACGCTTAGAAAATGTAAACAATGGCAGCTTCTTAACATTAGGTAAAACAGCAAATTTTATATTATTTGTATTATATAATGTAATATTATAAGTTGTATAAATATATTATGTTATATCTTAAGTTTCCCTAGATTACGAAAATACTTTGCTGCTAGATTTAATGCAGTATAGATTATTTATAGTTCCTGTCTTGTTACAAAAATAATAATATAAGCGTGGGTGGTTTGTTTACAAAATATGTGGAACGTGGGAGGAGCACACGGGTGAAGAGAGGGGGGTCCGCGCGGTTGGCGGTCCTGTCATGAGGTGCCGAGAGAAAAATAAAACAAAACACGTCGTCCGACAGGACATTATAGTAATCTTTTGGGAAATATCAGTAAAAATACTGGCCGAACACTCAACGTGCTCTGTTTATTATTATGACGGCCTAAAGACGCATAAGTTGGTACGTCTGGTTACGTCCCGGCTTGGAGGGGGGAGTCCGTACGAGCACGCAGACACGTACGGGGTAAGATAACACCAGGCGTCGGACGGGGTGAAGGGTGGCAGGGGGTGTCTGTAACCTTGTGTGTGTCACGTCTGGTAAACGCGCCGCGGTCGGGACAGCTGAGGACCGCTAGGCGACGGCTTGCGTGAAAGTTAGATTAATATTACTTGTAAGGAATTAAAGTTACTTATATTCGCGCTAAAAAAATATAAAGGTTCTCGCTCAAATATTTATATTAAAAAAAAATCAAAGATCTAAAAATTTAATTTACTTTATGTTATTTTTACTGGGAATGTTTAGAGACGAAATTACACACTAATTCACTATAAACCCCAGCTCTGCTACCATTTTCGTAGCAGCAAACCACGGTCTGATTACCATTTTTGTTTTGCTGGGTGGATATTTAGGTTTCACAATGTTATTAGTAATGAACAGAAACAAGGTGTGATTCCGTCTGAATATAATCACGTCAAATTTATTAAAGGAAAATTTATAACAGATAGAAGAAATATTAATGTACAATTTTAATTTCATTCTTAAACAGCTCTCAGGTATATTCAGAAAAAAAATTATGGGCCGGCCGTACATGAAATTATCAAAAGTTTCATTTACTAAAAATACATAAACCAATAAAAAAAATACAAATATATTTAAACTATCCCAGTTGAGGTATGTACTTAAAGTCCAGAAATTATGTTTGTATGATTAACTTTGTTTGACGGCATAATATAAAGAAAGTTCAAAAAAGGGCCAAAAGATACAGAAGCACCGGAGGTCGCGGCTTCGTTTCCCGGTGATCACGCGGGAACATGATGCCACGGCGCTTGTGTCCTGTTGAGGAAGTGAGATGAAAATGCCAATTCGGCGTCCGGCTCTCGGACCCTGTCTGGAACAGTCCGAATCAAAACTGATCAGAACTTGTACACAGACAGTATATGGGGCAGAAAACGCCCGGAAAAGTTAACGGGAGGTTGAGGAAAGTCGCGGATCGTCACTCACCAGACAGGGGAGTTGGCTTCTATTTACCGATGCTTCGCCAGCCAGGAAATAGATCCCGCGATTACGCGGCTGGGTGCGTTTGTTTTCATCATTTCAAAAGAAAAAAAAGAAAATAACTATTACACTTTGTACTATGCAGACGGGCTAAACTACTTGAAAAGATTATAGGGATAGCATCCCTTATTTAGGCAACTACATAGTCGGTTGCGGCCGGATGGAAGTCTTGCAGTGTCTCGTCGACTCGCCGATAATCGCAAAATGTTCCGTCTGCAGTCGCGACGCGAAGTGTCTCTCGAAGAACCGCGTCAGTTGGTAGCACTGGCCGACCTTACCGCTACCTGTTGAGGGGTGTCTGAAATAAAAAAGAATTGACTCGCCCAAGGCGTCTGCTTAAACCAAAGGTTAAAGGTACAGTCAGGTGCTACACTCTGGCGGCCTACAGGGTAAGTTGGCTGGGCGGTTAGCGAGTTTGCCGCTAGATATTGTGTGCGGTCCATCTTGGCACACACATTATTTATGCAAGACGTCCTTGGAGACGGTCGCTGTCTGCTGGGGTTTCTGACCGGTCATTGGTCTTAGGTGAATTCTTAGAACTGAAGGGGGGTGGAGTAAGGGGGGGGGGGGGGCAGAAAACGCAACGACGCTGGGAACAAGCATCCATGACGTGCTTTTCGAGGAGAGAACCTAATACGTATTCGTGACGGTATAGGCTATGGTCAGCTCGTCTCTGAGAAATGGTAACAGCTCGTCCAGAGCTGCTGTATGCAGTTTTAGTAACGAAGTGAAGTAACGTTACAGGCCTGGGACGTGCCTGTAAGCGAGGGAAATTTCAAACGTGCAGCCAACAAAGTCTTAGATCTGCAAAAGATCCTATAGGTCTCTGGGAAAGGTGCTTCTGTCTACTGGCACAAAGTTTAACTAAGGAGGGGGGGGGGGTACACCAGCCTAACAAAATGTAAATCAACCTTTAGAAACCAAATTATAAAGAAAATAAAATTTCCAAAAATAAATTTAAAATTATATACAATTTAAAAAAAAGTGTCGAAATTCCTAATTTCCGGCACAACGTGTTAGAAATGTGTTTGCCAGACCTTGAGCCTTTTGGCTATTTTCCATATGACGCCGCCGACGGTACTCCCTCTGTGTCCTCAACACCTGAACCAGTGCCAGTGCTACGAACACGCCCGCGCGTGTAGCATAGTGCAGTGCCTCGATCGGCGTGACGTAAGTCACGGCCGGCTGTATACACGAAGCACCCTGGCGGGTGTGGCAATGCGCAAAAGGGAATTCAGTGCATATGCAATTTATCTAACAAACACAAACCTAAACTTTTAAGATGGCAAATAATTCTTATTAATAAATTGATGATTTTGTAAACTCTTGATGTTCACAAAACTGGCCTGCATCATCTTCCTGCGCTCCGTCGTTTTCCCGTGGGTTTTTACTCCCCTCCCTGGCCGGGTTGCCAGGGAGAGTCGTCAGTAGCCTTACAGCACTCACCAGGGCCGGCAGCCCCGCACACGGGGAGCATCCAAATTTCGCGCCAGATTCCACATGTAATGTCCATAGGTAATATTTCTGAATCTTCTTTCGTCAGCTCCACGGTCGGCCTTAACCGACCCTACGATGCATCGTACGGTCCTTAACTAAAATGTGCGACTCGACTACGAGTCTTTCACGTGTGATACTGTAACGCCCCTCGTGCCTCAAAATTAAATTATTTTAAATTAATTAAAAAGAGCCTTGGAAACTGCTGGGTAAGAAAAATAAGAAAAATTAAGTTATTGACCAGAGGTGGCACGAGGTGGAGAACAAGATAATTTGGATCTCCCTGACACAAGCAACTTGGGAGCTGGTGGAACCTTAAAGGGAAGAAGGTATATCATAAATAAATTAACACTACACAAGTAGCTTGGTCTATAGGTTCCCTGGTTTATTATTAAGGAATTTTGTGTTTGTATTATTCAAACCTGACAATAAAAATCTTAGTAATTAACAAAGTTAAAGGGGGGCGCCCAGGATTATTCAAAATAATACATATTACACCTTAACCAAAAATTATTATATAGTCAAAAATTTAAAAATTGCACCAAATTTGAATGTCCCAACAATTACATATATATATATGAGTTTCCTCGATTTTACAGATTCTTGAGGAAGGCACTGTTCGCTGGTAGGCTATTCATTCGATTAATGTAGTTCGTAGCTAGAAAGTGGGGGGGGGGGGGGATGTTGATTTCACATTACCACCCGGGTCTTCAAAAAATAACGTCGGGTCGCAGAAACCTCTCTTCTAACGTGACCCGCAGTGGAGGTGCAGGACCACGAGCTGGGAGCAATTTGTCTCTCCAGCACTTCGACCCTGTCTGAAACCCAAATCAAATTCAAAACGAATTAGACTTGCTTCCAGACAGTCCTACACCGTCGGCGCAAAAGGCCAACAAACGGGAATGGGGGGGAAAAGGCCGGATTACTCACCAACCAGGGTGTAGAGTTCGGAGCTCACTAGGTGTCTCGCGCCGACATCAGGATGCCGCGGACCGAGAAGTCAGGAAGCGCGGACGAAACCAGAATTTTAGAATTAAATAAGAATAAATAAAAATTTAACTACGCATGACTTTTCTAAAAACTACCTCTGCCTGGCTACTGTACAAACGGGATCACATCCCTTAAGCAAGCTGACTACATTCTCGTGCACACGAAAATCACCGTTCCCGCAAAAAGCCTCTTAGCGCAGAGGACGTAGAGGAGACGTGGTCAGTAGCCGAGGTCAGGGGCTGAGTGCCCCGCAATCGGACAAAGCACCTAATTAAATCGGGCGGTAAGGCGCCGGGTTAAAGGAGGGGGTAGGTTCGGTTCTAAGCCGAAAATTTCCGAAGGAGTCCGAGGCGGGCGTGACAACAACACGACATGCGCGCTCTCTACCGGACCGAAACGGAAGCAACGAACAATCGACTTCTCCGGGCCGCGAGAGGAAAGCATAGTGCCTTATGGCACCGCGACGCTGCTTTCTAGCGGCGTAAGGGGGAACTACTTGAGGTGGTGAGCAGACTTGCCACCAGGTGTCATGAGGGTAAGCTCTGCACGCTGGCGACCAGGCCCGCGGTTACTTTTTCCTCCGCTAGATGTCGGGGATGTGTCTGTCGGACCCGGGAGAAGGTTTTTTCATCAGGTCATCGTCCCGTCCGGTCACTGCTCCTAGCTTAATTTCTCAGAACTAAAGTGAGGGGGAGAGAGAGGAAGGGGGGGCAGAAATAGCCACTAAGGTGGGAACGCAGCTCCACTGGAGACTGCTTCGTGACGAGACATGCTTTTCTCAGCAGGCCTCTACAAGGTAGCAGCTTGCAGCCCAGGAGCTGCTCAAAGCAGTTTTGGTCATGCAGGGAATTAAAATTACAAACTCGGGACGTGACTGCAGGCGAGAGAAATTTCAACCGGGCTGACCACGTCCACATTAGACAGCAAAATATCAGATTGGCCCCCTGGGAAGGGGCTCCGGTCCACTGGCACAAAGTTTAAATCCGTGGCGTACACCGGCCTAACAAAAAGTAAATCACCCCCATTAACAACCAGATAAATTAAAAAAAAATAAGAAACCCCAAAAAATTTAAAATTATAGAAAAAATTAAAAAAGGTGACGAAATGCCTAATTTCCGGCACATACTCCCCCGCTTGAATGCGGAGCATATAGGGAAGATAAAAAAACACTTACACTGCTCAGTAAAACTAGTACCAGGTTCGCCTGTAAAGAAAGGTGGGGATTTGTGTACCCCTGAAAATAATGAAAGTGGGAATGTAAACCCCTGTACAATAGTCTTTCCATAAGAAGCCGAAGGCATTGGGACTTAGCCCTGCACAGTCAGGCGATGGAGAAGACGGTTGAATTTGCTGCTTGCTCGAAGGCGAAACAGAGCCTCAGTCCCAGAGTGACACATGGCCTAAGGGTGGAATTCCCTTGGCGGAATTTTAAATGATTGGGGATGAAAACCCCAAAAGATCAACAATCCGTATGAAAGAATGAATTGAAAAATATTAAATATTCGATAAATTAAGAAATTTCAGCGCATACCACTCTGATGTTTATTATTATTAACTAATATTTATTATTTAAAAGTATTCTGCAAACAAAACGATAAATTAACGACTCTTCGCACTCAAATTTAAATAATTTAAAGAAATGTAAAATGCAATAAACCAACAATTATAAATCAAAAAGGGATTAATTATAATGGAGCGGTTAGATCTTCCATGACTGCTGATAGGCTTCGCACTGCCTGAGAGGGGGTTTGAACATAGGCCATCCAAAGATGAGTGGTGGGAATGTAACCCAAAGAACACTCGAAAATGGTCATGAGATTTTTCACTCAGAGGACCTGGTCATGGCTCGTTGGCTCAGAGGACCCTAACTTTTGCGCCGCTCGTTGGCTAGCTTGACCTAGCTCCTATTTTAGAAAAACACATAAAAGAAACCAGTTTGCCGTCTGGAAGTCACGTAGTTCTTACTTAAATAAAGAATCTAATCGATAACGATGTAAAAGAAATACAACTTTGGGGTAGAATGCAAAAAAAAGAAAAATGGCTAGATGTGACAGCTTCAGTGCTCAGACTCTATGTACGTCACTGTACATCACATTTACATACAAGGGAAAATAAAGAAATAAACATGTACAAGTATTAACGCAAAATCAGTACAAAAAACACTACAAACATTATTCTTGCTTACTTTACGAATTATGAATATTAAAAAAAAGGAACGTAATCAGAAATTAAATATATAAAATCGTGGAACAAACTTCGTGAAGATTCAAAAAATATCAGAGAGGTATTTCTGAGTAAAAAAATTAAAACTATTTACGTCAAGTAGCTTGTTAAAAACTGAACTTACGTATGTAAAAATTAAAAATTAAAATATCTCAAATTACCTCGAATGTGCTAGCCTAGAAACGGGATGCTCAAACAAACCCAAATTAATTAAGTGGACCTCTCGTTGGGGGTTGAAAGTATTTCACCCTTCTCGGTGATTACCTTAAATATTAAAATGGGACTAGTAACCTCGTAGCTGCTTAATTTAGGGGGAATACTTATTTTTATATGCGTGATTATATTATTATTATTGAGCAAAAAGGATGCCTGTTGCCTACTACTTGTAATAGAAGCCGAATTAATTCCATGACCTTTGACTGTAACACTTTATGACTCAAACACAAGGTTTATAATTAAATAGGGTCCATTTAAACTTGGTTTGAATTATTTAAAATAAATCCTTAAAATCATTTAATAAATAAAAAATAAATTTAAAGCTTAACCTTAAAGTACCTGTAAGCTTACAACTATTTATGCCGTTGTTATATTAATGAAATGAAAATCATCCCGTTGATCTCAGATTTTGGATATTGTGTAGGAACACAAAATGGGCGCTATGAGGGAGGCCGAAAAGCACTGAGGCCGAAACAAGGGAAATGCGTCCTTGAGCACTCAGTGACGAATGGGGACTGTAACCCCTGTAAATGGGTATGGTAACCCGTAACTTACAAACTAAATTTGGGAATATAACCCCTGTACATAATTGTTTCGCTGTCCATAAGAAGTCGAAGGCATTGAGTCATAGCTCTGCACAATCTGACGATGGATCAGACGAAATATATGAATTTAATACTTGCTTAAAAAGCGAAGCACACCTCGGTCCCGGATACCTACATTTATTAACTCACATAGGCTCAATATGTTCAAGCTCTGACGGTTGATCAGACCATCAGGCTGAAGCAGAGAGACGTACGAGGGAATTTCACCCCTGAGTTCGTTCGGGTTCGAAACCCGAAAGATCAACGAATTTGGATGAAAAATTGATTATGTAAAGAAAATTTAGATTATAAGAAATTGACTGATATAATATTGTAGTTATTATATTGTAACACCCCTCGTGCCTCAAAATTGAATTATTTTAAAAGGAGCCTTGGAAACTGCTGGGTAAGAAAAATAAGTGAAATAAATAAATTTACCAGAGGCGACAGGAGGTGGGGAACAAACAAAATTTAGGAGCTTCCTGTAACAAGCAAGGAGGAAGTTGCTGGATCGTTAAAATTAATAAATAAAAAACTACACGATTAACTTGATCTATAGTTTCCCTGTTTTATTTGCCCTGATGAATTATCTTGTTTCCATTATTTTAACATACATACAAAAGGTTTTAACAATTTTCAAAGATTAACAAAAGAAAAACGAAAATGGGCCGGCCAGCGCTTACTTAAACCAATTTACATTCTTAGTTTGAAATATAAACATTTGCATTATGAGTTTCACACCCAAAGTTGAATGGATCCGATGATTACATTGATAATTAGTTCTATTCGTTTTACATTTTCTAGAGAAAAACACTGGTCGCTGGTGGGTTGGTCATCCGCTTAAGATAGTTCGTAGCTAGGTAAGGGGGATATGTTGAATTTACATTACCACCCGGGGTCTTCAAAACGATCACGTCGGGTAGTAGAAATGTTTCTTCTAATGTGACCCACTGAACAGGAAAGGGTAGGGGCCACGAGATGGGAGCATCAGTCTCTCCCTGTCATCGACCCTGTCTGCAACAGTCCAAATCAAACCTGATTAGAACTTGTATACAGGCAGTCTATGGGGCAGAAAATGCCCAGAAAAAAATTTAAAGGAAAAAAAAAGGGGGGGTCGCGAATTATCACTCACCAAAACAGGGGAGTTGCCCAGCACGCTGCAGTCGTGGAGTCAGCCAGGATCTGGAGCTCGCGAATTGCGCGGCAGGACGCGGATGATTCCTTCATAATAACGATTAAAAGAAAAAAAAAATTTGAAGGCAAATAACTAAACTATGCAGACAGATTAATCTACTAGGAATGACTTGAGGGATAGCATCCCTTATACAAGGCGACTACATAGTCGTTAACGGTCGGATGAAATCTTGCCGATTCGCCGATACTCGATGGAGATCTGTCTGCAGACGCGACGCGAGTAGATCTGTCTCGCGGCAAACCGCGTCTCGTAATTAAAAGTGCCCGCCGGCTCTCACAGGTGGAGGGAGGTCTGGGCCGCCGAAAGATTCCGAACTTGCCCGACTGTGGGCGAGAAAAAAAACTCTAACAGGAGTCTTGAAGTTGGCATCCCTGGGCGACAGTAGAGAACTCTGTCGGAGGGGTCTGAGTTGAAAACAATCGACTCACCCACGGCGTCCATATAACTCAAGGGAAAGCAGGTGCTGCTCTCTGGCGCCCTAGAGGGTAGACTAGCGGAGAAGTTCGCGACTTGGTCGCTAGGTAGTGCTTGTGATCAGTTTTGGCGCACTCGTTTTTGCGAGTCGACCTTGGGGACGGTCACTGTTGCCCAGGGGGTTACGACCGGTCATTGGTCTTACTTGGAAGTGAGAAGGGGGGGAGGTGGGGTAAAATGCAACGCTGATGGGAATCTACGTCCCGTCGTGGCTTCAGAGGAGCGAACATAACACTAACACGTGATGAATAAAGCCAATCTCAGCTCGTCTCTGAGAACTGGTCGCCTGCAATCTACAGGCTTGTCTCTGCACTTAGGGTCACGAAGCGAAATAATATTACAGGCTTGAGGCGTGACTGAAGGCGGGGGAAATGGTAAGCTGTCTGCCAGTCAGGGATTAGGCCAGCAAAATTTCCGATACGCCGATGGGAAAGGGGCTTCAGAGCACTGAGACAAAGTTTAACTCAGAGGAGTACACCAGACTAACAAAGTAAAATTACACTATAGTAGAGCAAATAAAATTTCCACACAAAAAAATTTAAAATCATAATAAAAATTTAAAATATATCGTGTCGAAATTACTAATTAACAGCACATACTTCCCCCCTGAAAGACGGAGTCAGGGTGGCCCACTTGAGCCACCAAAAACCTGGGTTCCAGAAACTTACCCTGTACCAGGATCTACTGTAGTAAACTACTTACAATGGCTAACCATTCTTACGTGTCTAAATAACGGCTAAAATTTACAGATAACTTATTGAATTAGGGGCGCCCCTATAAACTAGACAACTTATTGTAACACTTCTTAACCTAAATTTCTTATAAACTAGTACCATGGATTTTTTTATTTTACTTATGATTATGACCTAGGTTTTTTTATATCAACACGTTGGTTGAGTATGGCAAGCTGTAGTAGGAACGCTGTTCCTTGTATAAAGAAACACAGTGAAGAGTGCCCTCATTTTAGGTTCTGGTGTACTTTCTTCAACTGAGAAATGTGCGCGCGCGCGATATTCGCTGGAGCTGGGGTCGGCTAACGCGACCGTGACTGGCATGAGGTATCGCTGGATCTGCCAGGGGCCATTCCAACGATATGAAAGCTTGGCTGACCTCTTGTCGATCGCCTTGCTGAGTGTGTGTGCTCTGCACAACACTAAATCTCCTACTCTGTAGGGATTGGGATAGCGTTTTTTGTTATATTTTTGCCTGCTTGCCTCGTGGGCCAAGTTCAGGTTTTTACGAGCTCTACTCCAGACTTCCTTAATGTTCCTGGGGTCGTCTGGTAGTAACTCTTTTAACGTCCATTGATTAGAGAGTGGGGTGTTGGGTTGGTATGTAAACATGAGTTCAAACGGTGTTGTTTTGTGACTTTCATGTCTGGCGGAATTGAAAACCATTTGTAACCACACGAGATTGGAATCCCACCTATCCTGCGAGTTCGCATGGAATGCTATTAAGGCAGACCGGAGGTTTCGGTTGAAACGCTCCGCATGCGAAGGCTGGGGGTAGTAGGGAGTCGTGGTCACATGCTGAATCCCGTGTGAAAAAACACATGTTTTTGAACTGAGTCGATTTAAAGTTTGTGGCATTATCGGAAACAATAATGGAAGGTACCCCGGATATTTTGAAAATATAATTTTGGAGGGCTCGAATGGTGATTTCGGCCGTGGCTCTTCTAACAGGGATTAGCCACACAAATTTTGAGAATGCATCTACGCATACTAGAAGCATCGAATTTCCGTCTTTTGACCTTGGGAAGGGTCCCACAAAATCAATGAAAAGTTTTTGCATGGGCCTTTCGGCCACATCGGAACTCAAAAATCCGAATTGTGTTTTCTGGGCAGGTTTGCTCAAATTGCACAGCTTGCATAATTTGACCCTCTGGGTTATGTCTTTATGCATTCCGTCCCAGATGAAATGCTTGCGGATGTTTTCAATAGTTTTGAAAATGCCTAAATGTGCGCCCAAAGGTGACGAATGGTAATATTGAAAAACCATGTCCCTGAGATTTTGAGGTAAGGCTATTTTAAAATTCTTACATTGCTGAGTTCTTCGATAAAGAATTCCCTTAGATAGTTTATAGTATTTTGGGGGTGAACCTGAGTTTATTTGCGCAATTATGTCAGACAGTTGCGGGTCCGAATTTTGGTGGGATTGTAAATCTGAAAAGGCTAGCGGAAAATCTGTGTGCAATGCGTGGCAGGCCATAGGATTGTTTTCCTGAATCTCAGAGTTGGAAGGATTCTCGAACATTCGAGAAAGAGTATCTGCCACGATGTTCTGTGAACCACGAATATGTTGGATGCTGAATTTGAGAGAAGCAATTTTTACAATCCACCGACCTAATTTACCTAGTTGCTTCGGATGGGCTAGAAGCCAAGCAAGGGCCTGGTTGTCGGTTTCTAGTAGCAATTCTTTGTGTTCCAAATAGGGCCGGAACTTATCTATGCCGAAAACTACGGCAAGGCACTCAAGTTCGTATACCGAGGAGGCTTTCCTCTCCTGGTGTGTTAGGGTGCGGGAGGCGAAAGCTATAGGTTGCCTGCAGCCATCGAATTCTTGTGACAACACGGCCCCAATGGCCACACTGGATGCATCGGTTTGCAAAATAAAAGGTTTACTGAAATCAGCCATTCTAAGTACTGGAGGGCTAGCTATTGCATGTTTTAGAAAATCAAAAGCTTTGTCCTGTTCTGGACCCCAATTGAAAACGGAATTTTTTTTACGTAGAGCATTCAGTGGTGCTGCATGCTCAGCAAAATTAGGTATGAATTTGGCGTAAAAATTTGCCATGCCAATAAACCTGGAAATGCCCTTAGCATCTTTAGGGGGTTGGAAATCCTTTATCGCTTGTGTGCGATTAGGGTCAATGGTTACTCCTCGACTTGAAATCAGGTGTCCGAGGAAAGAAATTTCCTGCACTGCAAATTTCACCTTCTTTGTATTAACAGTGAGGCCGGATTTACGCAGTCGCTTAAGGACTTCTTGCAAATGAGCCATATGCTCTTCAAAAGATTCTGAGTAAACAACGACGTCATCAAGATAATTAAAAACAAATTTGAATTTCAGGTCGCCGAAAATTTGGTCTAGAAGGCGTGTTAACACTTGGGCGCCTGTGGCTAGGCCAAAGGGTACTACCTTGTATTGATACAGATTCCACGGAACGCAGAAACTTGTGACGTGTTTTGACTCTGGTGTTAGTGGTATTTGATGATAGGCCGAATTTAGGTCAAAGACACTGAAAAATTTGGCTTTACTAAACCAGTGACATGCCGAATTTAGGTCTGGTAATGGCGTCATCTCTACTTCAATTTGCCGATTTACGCGGCGGAAATCGACCACCATGCGGTGACCTTGGCCTTGGTCCTTGGGTACTAAAAATGCCGGGGAGGCGAAACTGGAAGTGGAAGGTTCGATAACATCTTTGTCCAATAAATTTTGTATGTGATCCCGCATTATCTGCATTTTAGGTCCTAATAATTGGTAAGGGTGACACCTAACTGGGGTTTTGTCCAAAAGCTTAATTTCATATTGGGTGAGATGGGTACGCCCTAATTTTTCACTCAAAACGTCGGGAAAGTTACTGCATAACTTCTCTATTTCTCGTTTCTGTTCAAAGTTAAGATGGGTTAGTGAAATGTTATTATCACCTTTAGCCTCTGTGTGAATGGCATTTACTTTGCTCTGACATTTTGCGTCAGGTGACACAAAAGAAACAAAAACTTGGTTGTTAAATTTAAAGTGAATTCTTCGTGCTTTCAAATCAATTATCATGCCTGTTTTTGCAATAAAATCGGAACCAAAAATTAAATCTGTGGCCAAATCATCTGCTACTAAGAATGGGAAAGACCAAGAAAACAAATCGATTTTTACTTTAACAAAAACAATACGATTTACCTTCAAAGGCTGTTCAGCAGCTGTAAAACACTTTATTTTTATTGGCTCTACCTTTTGAGTCCAACGGTCTTGTTGCAATTTCCTGAATAGTTGGCCTGACACGAATGATCGCACGGATCCAGTATCTATTAGGCCTGGAACTTCTTGTTTTCCAATTATTGTGTTGGCGTAGGGCAAAACTGTGGGTATATTAGCTAGAATATTATGACATGTTCTTTTGTCCGTGGTTCGCGGACAATTACATTGTCTGCACATAGGCCTAGACGTGTTACAGTTTTCCGTTTGCTTGTCTTGACGAGCTTTGTCTTTCTTAGCTCGCCTTTGTTTCTGTTTTCTTCTTTTATTTTTTCCTCTGTGTGGGGAAGCTGTGTTTTGTTGAAATTTTTGGTCGAATTTGGCATCAGGGTCGGTGTGAAGGGAAAAATTTCTAACAGTTGTTTGGGCGGCTGGCTCAGAAAGAATTTTTTCTGGCCAGCGGTTTACACGTTTTTTGGATACTGAGAATAGTTAGAATTTGGTCGATAGTTTCTTGCACGACACTGCTCAATGTAGTGCCTGGGTTTTTTGCAGTACCTGCAGACAGGTATCCGTTCATCTTTATTTTGAGGCTTAGCGACTTGTTCATTGCAGTTTTGGTGTTGCGAATTTTTGTTATAATACTGCTGTTTATTTTCTGTTATTCTGGTATTGTTGTGGGCGTAGACATTAGCTTCTCGATTTCGCTGGTGATCTGCGTATTCTACATTTGTGTTGGAGATGCACAAACGATCAAGCTCGGCAAAATTTTGTGGTCGGGCCTGAAAAACTGCCCTCGATCGTTCCTGCGGATTAATTCCATCGAGGATGTTTGAGACTATCTCACTCTCAGATACTCGCAACCGAAGAATTTGAGCGGCTAGTTTGATGTCTGCTATGTAATTAGGTAAGGCTTCATTTCTTTGTTGTAGCCTGTTGTACCATTCCAACCTGATGTTGGTCATCAAACGGGCTGGAATAAAATAATTTAGAATGTCCTCATGAAATTGGTCAAAAGAATAATTTTGCTCAATGGCGAGCGTCACTCGCTCGCTCAAGGGTGGTTGTGTGAAGGGGAAAATAACTTCTAGGAGTTCCCTGTCTGGAAGGTTTGCCTTTTGTTTGATTTTGAACAAGTTCTTTAGGAAGTCGATTAGACTCTTGGGCTCCAACCCTGTGGTTTCCTTAAAATTAGCCAGCAGTCTTTCAACGGGATTTGGTATCTTAGCGTAAAAACTACCTCCAGTTGTCTGATTGAAGGTAGGAACCACAGGTACTGGGTTCGGTGCTAGATTAGAGGCGTGAGGTGTGACTGGTGGGGGTTGAGTTTGGTTTTGAAGTTGGTATACCTGCGGGCCCAATGGCAGGTATGTGGTGGCGGGGCTGGGGTAAGGAAGTTGTGATTCTATCCTGCCACCAGGGTGCACAGGGGCTGGTTGTGGTAGCGTAGCTGCCAGGGTGGAAGGAAAGGCTGTCAGTGGCGAAACTGACCTTCCACTGGCCGAGGAGGTGGGAAGGGCTTCCGGAGAGGTATGGAGGGATGAGAAGGCTGACCGGAATTCATGATAGGGGTTGAAAATGGCGGGTGAGGTGGAGGGTAGGTATATGGGTTGGGGCATGTAAACAGGATGAGCTGAGAGTGAATGCATAGGATAGGCGGAGGTGACATTGGTGCTCGGGTGAGTACCAGTCGCCATGACAGTCGCAGATGGAAAATGAGATGGTGTGAATGTCGAAGTCAATGCCCGGCGACGTGATGTCACGGGGGGTGAGGGTGGTGGGGAGGGTAAAGGAGGTGGGGTATGGACTGGGCTGCCTCCAGGGTGCATTTGTTTTGGGGGTTCCTGTACTTGACTGTCAGTTACTCCTCCTGCCACTGCCTCTACAGGTTCAAGTTTTCTTTGGTCGATTGCGGCTAGTTTGCTCCGCAATTGGAAATTTAGACCAGGAATCTGTTGCCTACATTTCTCGATCTCCTTTTGGTAGATCCCATTTAATTTTTTGGTGGCTACTATTGTGAGGTTGGTAAATCTCGTGCCAATATGACTCAAGCGAGTTAGCGCACGTAAGATGTTGTTTTTATTTGTCTCGTCTAGTACAGAATTAGTGTAACTGTGGAGTTCCTGAAATTTACTACAAACACAGTTAAATTCCTCCAAAGTGTCCAAGTCAGCAAGATTAGTGACTTGTGGTTGAATTTACTCGGCACACGCAGCTCGGAATCTTCTCCGGAGCATGCCCATGTTACCGAGGATTGACAAACCTCGAAATCGGAGTTCGTACTCCAGCTCGTCACAGAGGAGATACTCCGGCGTGAGCATTGTGTCCATTTCGTAGGTGGAGCTTGGTCCAGTCTTACGAGGACAGCAAAACATATACAAAAATTTACGTTGATTGGTCAACCAACAAAGGCTTAAAACTATGGTTGAAACAGTACCTTAAATTCTACACAAGACACTCTTAATTTAACTTAGCTTAATAATATCGTAGTTGCTCCGACGGGTCGGAAGTATGTGCCCAGAATACAAAAAGTTAACTATTGCTGCCGGCAGACGAATGAGTTGGTACGTCTGTTGGCGTCTCTCTCAGAGGTAAGCGACCTCCGGGACTTGGGGGAACAAGGGGGGGTGTGTGTGTGTCCGCGCGAGCCTCAGACACGAACGAGATATGATAACACCGCCTGTCGCCCGGGGTGCAGGGGAGGGGGGATGTCTACGGCCTTGTCAACAGCACGTTCGGGAACGCGCAGTGGGGGGGGGGGGGGGGACAGCTGGCTGGCTGAAGGACGTCTCGTGCGCTACGCGCTAGCCTGAGTCCACACGGGAATTTAACTCAAGATAAATTTTAAAAATTTAACTCATTATAACTAGGGGGTGTACCAGCGATCAGTTTACAATATTATTACAAAATTGTTATTATCAAAAATTAATTAAAAAAAATTTTTTGTACTTTTAATTTTAGTTAAGGTATGCTTATATTATTCAGGTATGCCTATAGACCAAGGTAATACGCTCTGCTACCAAGTTGTAGCACCCCTCGTGCCTCAAAATTGAATTATTTTAAAAGGAGCCTTGGAAACTGCTGGGTAAGAAAAATAAGTGAAATAAATAAATTTACCAGAGGCGACACGAGGTGGGGAACAAACAAAATTTAGGAGCTTCCTGTAACAAGCAAGGAGGAAGTTGCTGGATCGTTAAAATTAATAAATAAAAAACTACACGATTAACTTGATCTATAGTTTCCCTGTTTTATTTGCCCTGATGAATTATCTTGTTTCCATTATTTTAACATACATACAAAAGGTTTTAACAATTTTCAAAGATTAACAAAAGAAAAACGAAAATGGGCCGGCCAGCGCTTACTTAAACCAATTTACATTCTTAGTTTGAAATATAAACATTTGCATTATGAGTTTCACACCCAAAGTTGGATGGATCCGATGATTACATTGATAATTAGTTCTATTCGTTTTACATTTTCTTGAGAAAAACACTGGTCGCTGGTGGGTTGGTCATCTGCTTAAGATAGTTCGTAGCTAGGTAAGGGGGAAATGTTGAATTTACATTACCACCTGGGGTCTTCAAAACGATCACGTCGGGTAGTAGAAATGTTTCTTCTAATGTGACCCACTGAACAGGAAAGGGTAGGGGCCACGAGATGGGAGCATCAGTCTCTCCCTTTCATCGACCCTGTCTGCAACAGTCCAAATCAAACCTGATTAGAACTTGTATACAGGCAGTCTATGGGGCAGAAAATGCCCAGAAAAAAATTTAAAGGAAAAAAAAAGGGGGGTCGCGAATTATCACTCACCAAAACAGGGGAGTTGCCCAGCACGCTGCAGTCGTGGAGTCAGCCAGGATCTGGAGCTCGCGAATTGCGCGGCAGGACGCGGATGATTCCTTCATAATAACGATTAAAAGAAAAAAAATTTGAAGGCAAATAACTAAACTATGCAGACAGACTAATCTACTAGGAATGACTTGAGGGATAGCATCCCTTATACAAGGTGACTACATAGTCGTTAACAGTCGGATGAAATCTTGCCGATTCGCCGATACTCGATGGAGATCTGTCTGCAGACGCGACGCGAGTAGATCTGTCTCGCGGCAAACCGCATCTCGTAATTAAAAGTAGCCGCCGGCGCTTACAGGTGGAGGGGAGGTCTGGGCCGCCGAAAGATTCCGAACTTGCCCGAATGCGGGCGGAAAAAAAACTCTGGCAGGTCGGATGAAGTCTTGCAGAGTCTGCCGATTCGCCGATACTCGATGGAGATCTGTCTGCAGACGCGACGCGAGTTGATCTGTGTCGCGGCAAACCGCGTCTCGTAATTAAAAGTAGCCGCCGGCGCTTACAGGTGGAGGGGAGGTCTGGGCCGCCGAAAGATTCCGAACTTGCCCGAATGCGGGCGGAAAAAAAACTCTGGCAGGAGTTTTGAAGTTGGCATCACTGGGCGACAGTAGTGAACTCTGTCGGAGGGGTCTGAGTTGAAAACTATCGACTCGCCCACGGCGTCCATATAACTCAAGGGAAAGCAGGTGCTGCTCTCTGGCGCCCTAGAGGGTAGACTAGCGGAGAAGTTCGCGACTTGGTCGCTAGGTAGTGCTTGTGATCAGTTTTGGCGCACTCGTTTTTGCGAGTCGACCTTGGGGACGGTCACTGTTGCCCAGGGGGTTACGACCGGTCATTGGTCTTACTTGGAAGTGAGAAGGGGGGGAGGTGGGGTAAAATGCAACGCTGATGGGAATCTACGTCCCATCGTGGCTTCAGAGGAGCGAACATAACACTAACACGTGATGAAAAAAGCCAATCTCAGCTCGTCTCTGAGAACTGGTCGCCTGCAAGCTACAGGCTTGTCTCTGCAGTTAGGGTCACGAAGAGAAATGATATTACAGGCTTGAGGTGTGACTGAAGGCGGGGGAAATGGTAAGCTGTCTGCCAGTCAGGGATAAGGCCAGCAAAATATCCGATACGCCGATGGGAAAGGGGCTTCAGAGCACTGAGACAAAGTTTAACTCAGAGGAGTACACCAGACTAACAAAGTAAAATTACACTATAGTAGAGCAAATAAAATTTCCAGACAAAAAAAAAAATTTAAATCATAATAAAAATTTAAAATATATCGTGTCGAAATTACTAATTAATGGCACAATATAATTTTAATTAATCATAATTCTTGCACTCAAATTTAATAAAAAAAACTGTAAGTAAAATCGTAAAATGATATACTATATCCTAAAAAAGCTAATTTAAAATTAATTATAATCTTGCTGTTGGATCTTCCATGGCGGGCACAAAAGTTCACACTGCCTAAGAGAGGGTTTGAACATAGGTCGTCCAAAGGGTGAGTGCTGGGGATCTAACCCAGGGAACACTCTATGGTCATAGGATTTTTCACCTAGAGGGCCAGGTCTTGGCTCATTGGCTCAGAGGACCTCTCGCGATTTAACGCCTGAATTTAGTGCTGCACTGTGACTAGCTTGACCTAGCTCGACTTTAGAAATACATAAAATTAAACCTTAATGCCACCTTGGAAGTCACAATTGCAAAACAATGCAAAATAATAATGAACATCAAACTACTAATTTTAGAGAGCAAGAAAACAATCAAATTTAGTGTACCGTGATGCACGAGCTACTGTACTCAGTTTTAAATACGTAGTGTACACCACCTTATAAAAGAAATTAAAACCGATCCAAAAAAAATATTAAAGTTAATAAATTGTTTACTCAAAAATCATAATTACAAAAATATTATTTATCCTTTACTTAGCATTCTTAGATTAATTGGTAATTTGCTCATAGAAAACTCGACGGTAAAAAAGTATAGTACTCTATCTTATAATAAATTCCTCACCTCATGTCTAGCGTAAAAAGTATTGGGGATTCAACCCGTGTATATAAACAATTTAATTCAGTAACCTTTTCTTAAAGGCACGAGTGATTGCACCTCTCGTTGGGTGATCACGAAATAAATCTAAACAAAAGCTAGGCACATGGATGTGTATGGTGACACAATGACATGGTACGTCGAAGTATATTCACGTAGCTTGTGAACGATGCAATAGGATTAGAGTACTTGTTAATATTACTTAAGATCATATTCTTATTTTATATTACGTAATGAATGGACCCTTTATAAATTTATTTTATGTACTATTAAAATACTTAATCATTAATTTTAAGATACTTAGAAATAGTAACCAATGGAAGATTCTTAACATTAGCTAAAACAAAAGGTTTATATTATCATATTATTTGTATTGTTAATATTATTATAAGGTATATTTAAAATTATTATCTTATATTTTAGTAACCCTAGATTAAGAAAATACTTTGCTGCTAAATTTAAGGTAGTATAGATTATTTATAGTGCTTGTTTTGTGACATAAAAATTATATTATTAGGACATACAAAGCATGGGTAGTTAGTTTACAAAACACGTGGTACGTGGGTGGAGTAGAGAAGAGTTCCGCGCGGTTGGCGGCCCTGCCATGTGGAGAGATAACATATCGGCGCGCGCAAGGCGCCGAGAGACAAAACAAGAAATACCACGATGTCCGAAAGGACTTCTATTATCGGTTTTTCACAAAGATGGCCTGGTTTGCAGGCGGATGTGTTATAAAAAAAAACACAGATAAAAGGAGGAATTTAAACCAACTCAGGGCACTGTCGGCCGTGAGGAACAAACTAGATTGCAACGCATTGTTTACGCTGCCGGACATGGGGGCAACGACATTACCTTGTCTCCTCCAGCCGGTGAGGCGTGAAGGGGAGGGGTGAAGTGGATGACAGGGAGAACGACACGCGCGCTGATAAGGCACGCTGCCTGAGGGACGTCGCACCGACGCGACGGGGCCGCGCGGTGTCTCACCGCGAGCAAACTCAATCACAGTGGGACGTAAAACTCAAAATAAATTTTAACATAGAAAAAGCAATATAACTACCGGGTGTACCAGCGATCAGTTCACAATGTTATTATTACAAATTTGCTATCACAAAATTTAATTAATTTTTTTTTATCTATATTTATTATTTTTTTATTTTAGGTATGCCTACTCGATTTAGGTATGCCTATAGACCAAACCACGCTCTGCTACCAATTGTAACACCCCTCGTGCCACAAAATTAAATTATTTTAAATTAATTAAAAAGAGCCTTGGAAACTGCTGGGTAAGAAAAATAAGAAAAATTAAGTTATTGACCAGAGGTGGCACGAGGTGGAGAACAAGATAATTTGGATCTCCCTGACACAAGCAAATTGGGAGCTGGTGGATCTTTTAAGGGAAGAAGGTATATCATAAATAAATTAACACTACACAAGTAGCTTGGTCTATAGGTTCCCTGGTTTATTATTAAGGAATTTTGTGTTTGTATTATTCAAACCTGACAATAAAAATCTTAGTAATTAACAAAGTTAAAGGGGGGAGCCCCAGGATTATTTAAAATAATACATATTACACCTTAACCAAAAATTATTACAAAGTCAAAAATTTAAAAATTGCACCAAATTTGAATGTCCCAACAATTACACACACACACACATATATATATATATATATATATATATATATATATATATATATATATATATATGAGTTTCCTCGATTTTACAGATTCTTGAGGAAGGCACTGTTCGCTGGTAGGCTATTCATTCGATTAATGTAGTTCGTAGCTAGAAAGTGGGGGGGGGGGGATGTTGATTTCACATTACCACCCGGGTCTTCAAAAAATAACGTCGGGTCGCAGAAACCTCTCTTCTAACGTGACCCGCAGTGGAGGTGCAGGACCACGAGCTGGGAGCAATTTGTCTCTCCAGCACTTCGACCCTGTCTGAAACCCAAATCAAATTCAAAACGAATTAGACTTGCTTCCAGACAGTCCTACACCATCGGCGCAAAAGGCCAACAAACGGGAATGGGGGGGAAAAGGCCGGATTACTCACCAACCAGGGTGTAGAGTTCGGAGCTCACTAGGTGTCTCGCGCCGACATCAGGATGCCGCGGACCGAGAAGTCAGTAAGCGCGGACGAAACCAGAATTTTAGAATTAAATAAGAATAAATAAAAATTTAACTACGCATGACTTTTCTAAAAACTACCTCTGCCTGGCTACTGTACAAACGGGATCACATCCCTTAAGCAAGCTGACTACATTCTCGTGCACACGAAAATCACCATTCCCGCAAAAAACCTCTTAGCGCAGAGGACGTAGAGGAGACGTGGTCAGTAGCCGAGGTCAGGGGCTGAGTGCCCCGCAATCGGACAAAGCACCTAATTAAATCGGGCGGTAAGGCCCCGGGGCAAAGGAGGGGGTAGGTTCGGTTCTAAGCCGAAAATTTCCGAAGGAGTCCGAGGCGGGCGTGACAACAACACGACATGCGCGCTCTCTACCGGACCGAAACGGAAGCAACGAACAATCGACTTCTCCGGGCCGCGAGAGGAAAGCATAGTGCCTTATGGCACCGCGACGCTGCTTTCTAGCGGCGTAAGGGGGAACTACTTGAGGTGGTGAGCAGACTTGCCACCAGGTGTCATGAGGGTAAGCTCTGCACGCTGGCGACCAGGCCCGCGGTTACTTTTTCCTCCGCTAGATGTCGGGGATGTGTCTGTCGGACCCGGGAGAAGGTTTTTGCATCAGGTCATCGTCCCGTCCGGTCACTGCTCCTAGCTTAATTTCTCAGAACTAAAGTGAGGGGGAGAGAGAGGAAGGGGGGGCAGAAATAGCCACTAAGGTGGGAACGCAGCTCCACTGGAGACTGCTTCGTGACGAGACATGCTTTTCTCAGCAGGCCTCTACAAGGTAGCAGCTTGCAGCCCAGGAGCTGCTCAAAGCAGTTTTGGTCATGCAGGGAATTAAAATTACAAACTCGGGACGTGACTGCAGGCGAGAGAAATTTCAACCGGGCTGACCACGTCCACATTAGACAGCAAAATATCAGATTGGCCCCCTGGGAAGGGGCTTCGGTCCACTGGCACAAAGTTTAAATCCGTGGCGTACACCGGCCTAACAAAAAGTAAATCACCCCCATTAACAACCAGATAAATTAAAAAAAAATAAGAAACCCCAAAAAATTTAAAATTATAGAAAAAATTAAAAAGGTGACGAAATGCCTAATTTCCGGCACAATACGTAAATTATAGTGTTTTTAGGCAGCCCGCCGAGGTGCCTGTGCTTCACGCCTTTTTAACTCTACGGAGAACTTGTACATTACCCATGCAGGGCGGCATTGCGCCTAACGCGAAACTGAACTTCAGAACGCATCATTTCCTGGGACGTGCTACGGTCGCGGCTGAGATACCACGTAGGGTTCCGCCGCGCCTGTACCCAGATTTACGTGGCCCACACCACCACGAGGACGAGCCCTGAACAGGGCCCTGAAACCACCCCGAGCCCGGGACTTGCTCGTAGTGACTTTAGTGTTAGATTTCCGTGTTAGTGTTAGTGTTAGTGTTCGCCATCAATCTTACGTACGTGTCCATTTCAGTGTTATGTGTAATTCACCATTCAATTATGAGCGTACCTTCTGTGTTACGCACCGTACAGACTGCCACGTGCTAAGCACTAGCCTTGCCGCTCACTCGAATCATCGTCACCATAGTGATCAGGGTAGCCTGCACCCCTCGATGTGGTAGTCTCCCGGAATACTGTCAGACGCTAACCAGTACCGCCATTCGAGGGCCGTGTGGGTGGAGTGGAGGTCGACGATCATACGGCCAGTCACGTGAAAGTGCCTTATGCGAAGTGAAGAATATTAACATGTGCTTTCGTAATAAATCAGTTAAGTTCACGTGTGTCACTTTAATAGCACGGCATCCTGGGTGGCCTTAACAGCCCGGGGGGCCCTTTGTAGACGCGTCCCTGCCTGCAGCCACGAGGCAAGGAACCCCGCCCTCGAGACCGAATTTCCTTTCACGTAATTTAATTATCATCTTTTCAGGGCAGGCAATGGGGACAGCGTCACATAATAAACTTATTCTCGTTAATATTCTTACTATAAATATGGGTCTGATGTAACACATCCATAGAATTTATGAAATAAAATGACATCTATTCATTTTTCAACAATAATTACAGTTTATATTTTGATAATGGCTCAATTTGTGAGTATCGTAAACTGTTGCACATTACTAATATTTAAATGAAACAATATCATTTAAGACAAAATGTCTGCTATTTCTGGAAAATATTTAAGCAATTTTATTTACTGTATGACAACCCATTGAAACCGGTTGGTTGATGTTTTCTTCAGTCTAGACAATATGTTTTGCCTCATGAATCTGGGTGTCTCACGAATGAAGACAGGAATTGTAGCTGTAGAATTGATTGAAAGTATTGCAACACAATGGTGGATATTAGCCCAGCGCATTAGTGTAAATGACTGCGACTTCCTATGGTCCGTATTGTAATAATCCGGACTTCCTTAACAGGCTACTTGCAAAGCTACATTAATTTGTGGTAGCCACATATCTTATTCTCTGCATGGGATCCTTGGACCGAGGGACTGCCTCATGCAGATGACATCTCATTCCGAAATCAGTAATAGATAGATCAATTAATCTCATATTCAGCAAAGAATAGAATCCTGAACATGAAAAGTACAAACATGTCTCGATGTTTGCAATAGTCTTGGTGAATGCAAGGAGCATTGGATATTGAAGTTGTGTGAAATCTAATGCTGTCAGTCTGAATGAGTGGTATTCATGGAAGTAGTATGTTTTCATGTTTGTGAGGTCCAATCAGAAATTTTGCTTCTATAAGTTTATTTTTTAATTACCATCGTAGGTATGGCATTTATTTATTTAGTTTTTGATCTGTAGATCCCATATGGTGGTAAGGACTCCAGGATAGAGAACCGATTAATACAAATATATACATATATACAAACATACTGTACAACCACAAAAACTAAATATTACAGAGTACTTTTACATTTCAAAAGTAAAAAAAGAGAAATAACTGCATAACTTAAGAGGATAGTTTTTAGTAATATACTTAATTGGTATGCAAATTTTCAAATTCAAGATGTTGGATGGTAGTCCAGAAATGGGTGAATGAAGAAATTCTGTTTTATAATTCATTACTTAAATTTGTTTTATCACTGTCTGTGGATTTGTATGTTGCTGTTTCACCTGTAATTCTGTTTAGAATTCATTTTGTTTAAGTCTACATTTTTATGAAATAAATTGGTTGCCTGTAAAGTTGGTTTACGGACAATAGTTTAATGTGACGTCATAAAAACATTGATGAAATGATTGCATACTTTATGAATAAACTTGAATTATTTTTATTTTAATAATAAATACTTGAAATTATACTAGTAATCAGATTTTTAAAATGCAAAAATAATTAACCTTTATTGCCGAAATTATTGTAATAAGCACAGTGGCAGATACAGAAAAATCTCTTTGGGGGGGGGGGGGGGGCGGCGCAGGTCTACCTCTTCCACACACTCCCTTGTTACGTTACCTTGGTTGCTTGGATGCAGCCAGAGATCTTTTTCCAAGCTCTATCCGTTTCATTTACGTCTCGCCCGAATATTAAAGGTAAGTGTATGAATGTGTATTGTATAACATCGGCGGCCGGGTGCGCGCCCTCCCCTTGCCAAGAACCATGCTTGGTGCTGGGCTGCCCTGGTCAAGGGGGGGGGGGGGGCGCGCCCCCTGGGCCCCCCTATGAATCCGCCACTGAATAAGCAATGAAAACCACATTAACTTTTCACTTCACTTTATAAACAGTGGAGTGGAAGAGAGATAGATGTGGCGCAAGCGTACAATGAGTGTAACGGAACAATGTGCGTAACGGGACACTTTTTCGTGCGTGCAGCCAGCGTTCGTCAATTTATTAGACGTCACGTCAAAAACGTGTTTGGTATACATCGTTCTCACAGTATGCAACAAACGCTGACATGACAAAAGGCAGTGTACAGATAATACATAATGGGTAGGGAATGCAATTTTGGTATTTGGAAAAAAACTATTTTTTTACGTGAAATTCGTAAGTTTAACACGAATAACCTTACTTTTACATAATTTCCAATACCGCGAATTTGGCGAAATACGTCTGTTTACCACGAATAACCACACTTTCCCCACGTTTGGTAACTTAAATAAAAAAGTAAATCAACTCCCGTTGTCACCATTGATAACACCATCAACGTAAAAAATACACATTGCTAATGTGTATGTTTTATTTGATACACGTTCTTGGCGAACTGCACCCGTGCACTAATATGCTCATGTACTCTCGAAGGCACATTTATAGAGTCAAAGAGTAATGTACGACCATTTTGTGTGTTAAAGCGGTTGTGTCGCAAAGCAAATGATAAATTACGCTTATTTTGCATCTACTATGATTTTTTTTCTTAGCCTAAGTTAATTCTAAGTGTCTAGGGAAGGGTCCAGGTTAGGGGAGGACCTAAGTGTGTCTCAGGCTGAAGCTTATACACTCTACCATGCGGGTTTTTAATCATGCAGGACAAGGGCGCGTGCATCGTGTGCTATTGGGGTTTAATGGCCAGCCATGGCTGCAATTGGCGCCATGACTGAACCCCCTTGGTCGCCTAGCTTAAAAGCTAGCTAATGTGACCCAGGTAAAACCTGCATAGACACAGGGAAAACCCTGGGCCGGGTCATGCGGGGATCAATTAACATGCATTAAGCAAGCAGGTAACTACTGGACAAGAGGGAAGAAGGGTCCAGGTAAGAAGAGTTGGAGGGGCTGAAAAATCAACCATGCTGGAGTTGGGTGCTTGGGCCTTGCGGCCCGCATTTAAAGGTTGGGAACTCCTGGGTTATTATTAACTAGAGGCGCATGCGCCCCCAGGGGCGGGTGACTTCACTCGTCAGCCCAGCCCAGCTGCCCATGCAGCCACAGTTAAAACAGAAGTGGGCAGACGAGCCAGTAAACCGGCTCGAACTGCGGGCGCACGGAGCGAAAGGCAGCCTGACGTTGCGCCATTTTCATCTTCCTTCTTCAGGTTAACAGCAGTGTACCTTTCAAGCCAGGGTGGGGGGAGGGAACGAACCTCGCAACCCAAAATCCCCGAGATGGTTGAAGGTCACACCGCTCGAGGCTACTACTGCCACACCTACAGTAGCCCCAGATGTAGGTCCCTGATGTCTTCCTTCAGATTCCGATGCATTTCAGTTCCGTTGCGGGCGCAGCAGTCCACAGCTCCGCAAGTTCCAGCCCGCAGTTCGTCTACACTTCGCTACTATGGCACATCGAGCTTCTCTGCGGTGCCTTCGCCGACGAAGCTGCTTCCTGCCACGCGCCGAGCTGAATTCAGGCTACCTTTCACCCCGATAGCCGTAATAACGACTCCACAGGCCGGCCATTGGTCCGCGGACTACTATTGGTTATTCACAGTCACCCCAGCGAGATTGCAACTCTCGAGCTGGGATCCCGTATCCGCCACCCGCGGGACGCGGTCGGTAGCAGTTGGCACTGCTAGGCTGCCTCCCGTACGCCGACAAATCCCCCACGTACTGCCAGCCTTCGGTTACCCAATAGGGCGCAGGGAACTCCCAGCCAACAGCCCGCGAGAGAGATGCGCGCGCCGCGAGAGACGACCACCTAAACTACCAGCTAAAAATTTAAATATTTTAAATAATTTACCAAATTACCTGTGAAACGAAACACTGCTTCCTTTTTCAAACTTCACGCAACACAAGACGTCACCATACTTAATCAAATACATATGCAGTAGGCTAAACAAAAATCTATTCCTGGAGTTAAATAACTTAAATTCCAACCAATTTAGACACGTTTCATCAATAATGTAAATCTATGTTGGACAATGAACACATTTATGTATTCAAACTAACCCTAAAATCTAAACTACACGCACGATAGCCGCTTCATTGATTCTTATGGGAGATTATCAATGAGTAACCTTCCAACAGCTGATTAAGATCCCCGTTTCCAATCGAAATATGAATGAGCTCTCTATGATTTATATGCTCGAAGCTTGCAGATGTTTCTAGTGAATTCTAGTTCTATTTCACTTGTTTTGTTTTGAATTTTATCTCGATGTTCTTTACATGTGATAACATGGTTTATTATGTTTTTAAAGAACTCCACTTTTTGTACGTGTAAAATTTCCTTATTTCATTCTCTGATGTTTAAATACCTAGTATTCCCAGGTCATTAATTGCTATGCCTTGTCAATATTAATGTTGGTCTCGTTACAAGAGAGTGTACTGTGTACAGTGCCGGGTGTGCTGGTTGTAACTGTATTTTTTGGTACACCTAAGTTCTTGGCCAACTTTATTTGTCGGAGAAATGCCGTACGTGGTGGTGCGTGGAAATCTAGGAATGGCGAACACTAAAGTTTATGGTTTGACCTTTAATGAAGCCGAACAGATATGTCAAAGGTTAAGGCTGGGACCAAAGAATTTAAACAAAGACGAAATTACGTTTTACAACTCTACAGTATATGTAATAAATCAATTGGAGTACTTCTTTGGGTACAGAGTGGTTTCGTGTGCCTGTCAGGGTGATTCGGGTCAACCAATTTTCACCATGGCAAGACCATTCTGAAGACAATGGTTTTATTGTACTTGTCTCTCCTTAATTTAAATGTGTTGTGACTACGAATGTGTTCATGTAAGTTTATAAGATGATTATAAATGGAAAACCATATATATGGCAGTATTTTCAATTTGAGGGTTCCTATATCATGATTTACTTATGTTGTAGTGAGACTACTTTAGTAAACGTGCATTAGCAAAATTCTTACGTGACCATTCTGAAAATACTTTTTTCTAATGCTTAGGGCATTTCTAAATTCCGGCTGGTTTCTGAGAAATTACAGTTTGTAGGTCAAATTAGAAAGCCAATGCAGTGAAATGGCAGTTGCCATGTTTTTAAACGGCTTTACTGATATTTTGCATTTGGATATTTTGATGCAATGGACAAATTTTATGTGATTTCCTACTGTACATCCAAACCCAAACAGTATGGAGGCGTGAAGCACCAACTTGTTACTTGCGATAAAACATAACCTGACTTACAAAAGGAATTTTCATTACTTGTATTAAGAAACTTAACTATTACTTATTGTACGTCAGGTTACATTTGTTAATTCAGCGCTTCGCGCCTCTATTCTGCTAAAAAAAAATCTCTGCCCAGTAGTGACTGATGTAATTTTTGATGTGATAACGTCTTATAAATCCATGAACGCCGGCTGCACGCACAAAAAATTGTCACGTTCTGCCTGAGCAGAGCGTGCAAGAACTGGCCAACCACAGTGCGAGAAAATCTTCTATAATATCAAACAGGTTTAGGCGAGCTTTTTAACTAATTGTTCGTGATTATATTATTTAAATTAAATGTGCAAAAACTGTAAATAATATTTGAAAATTAAAAAGTATGCAATTTTTCATCAATGTTTTCTTATGAATTTATCACTTAAAATTATCGCCCGTAAACCGACGTTACAGACAACACTCTTTTTTTAAAAAATTATTTTTTACATTCCAATGAGTCACAATATCCAAATACAAAACATACATTTGATTTTATATATGGAAAACTACAGGTGCAGCAACATAATTAAAGCACATTATGATGACGGCCGCTTCACTGCATAGGCCATGTAGTGTAAAGAAACCAGTAGGAATTTAGAAAGGCTTTTTTAGGGTAGAGGAGTGCCTTTAGTAGGTATTCAAAAAAGTATTTTTGAAATGTTATTCATTTATTTCAGAAAAGCTGTGATGTAAGAATATTGCCAGGCAGTCTCCAGGAATGACTGGTGTGTGGACATGTGGGGGCGGGGATGTGGAAAGACTGGAATAGGCTAGTCGCTAGTGGGTTGAGAGGAACGGTAGGATAAATGTTGGTAAGACAAGGAAACATTGAGAATAAGTGGAAGGAAGATCAACAGGTTCAAGGGTCAATTTGTGTCAGGTGATTCCAAAAAAAAAACTTATTGGTTGCTTGACCATTTTTTTTTTTTTAAATAATTTCTTTACTGTTATTTTGCTCATATGTAAATAGCTCAAAACAGATGATAATTTTTTTTGTCATCTATTTTCATAGGGTGGCCATTTTTGTTATGTGGCGCAATGCTGTTTCTCCAATTGCAGACATTATCGGTAAACACAGTATCTTTAGAACGGTTCAACATGGGATTATCAATCAAAAACCATTATTTTCTTTAGATTTTTCTTTATAAAGGTACTCTAATAGGAAGTGTAACCTTTCATCGAACATGTGAAAAATCCACCCATACTTCAGTATCCTGATAATACAAATCCACTTTTCAGTGTGCCTTTTTTCAAGGAAGAAGTAATAGTTCAACATTGACTTTTTTTTAATTATAGTTGTTAAAATACTATACTCTCTGTAAACAAAGTTTTAAGGTTGATATTGGCTTCCGTTAATTTATATGAATATATAATAAAAAACTTAAATGTTTCATTTCCTCCTCCAAAATTTGACGGTTAATATCTCTGGCATGTGCACCCTTATGGTATCAAACCACAGTATTAATTTTAACTTTGATATTTGAGTATGAACAGGTACAGAGTTTTGAAAAATCTAGTGAAAAAGCTCATTTCCAGTCAAAAAATCAGATGTTTCTGCAGTAAATACTTTCTTTCAAATATGTGAATGAGGTGAAAATTGATATACATCACTGACTGAAAAATATACATGTTACTGAAAGAATTAATGTAAAAAAATATTACATAAGTAAACATACTAACCTAAATGGAGTTAATCCCTAGAAATTAAAAATCATTGGTGGGTTAGCAGTTATTGTATCCAAGAATTTTTAAAATAAAATGTCAATGGGAAACCATTGAAAATGCTTACTCTTATGTATGATAACAGAGGATTCTGATTTAAAAAAGTTACTTCCTGGCATTTAGTTCAAATTTATTGCATGTAACACGGTCCAATACAAATTAATATTTATTTAAGGCTATACAACTGGGGTATTTTCCTCATTTTGACGTGACGTCTAATAAATCGATGAACGCTGGATGCACGCACGAAAAATTGTCCCACTACGGATGTGATTTTTTTTTTTCCTAGCCTAAGTTAATTCTAAGTGTGTAGGGGAGGGTCCAGGTTAGGGGAGGACCTAAGTGTGTCTCAGGCCGAAGCCTATACACTCTACCATGCGGGTTTTTAACCATGCAGGACAAGGGCGCGTGCATCATGTGCTTATTGGGGTTTATTGGCCAGCCATGGCTGCGATTGGCGCCATGACTGACGCCCCATTGGTCGCCTAGCTTAAAAGATAGCTAAGTGTGACCCAGGTAAAACCTGCATAGACACAAGGAAAACCCTGGGCCGGTTCATGCGGGGATCAATTAACATGCATTAAGCAAGCAGGTAACTACTGGACAAGAGGAAGAAGGGTCCAGGTAAGAAGAGTTGGAGGGGCTGAAAATCAACCTTGGTGGAGTTGGGTGCTTGGGCCTTGCGGCCCGCATTTAAAGTTGGGAGCTCCTGGGTTATTATTAGCCAGGGGCGCATGCGCCCCCAGGGGCGGGCGACTTCACGTCTGCCCAGCCACAGCTGCCCAGGCAGCCACAGTTAAGACAGAAGCGGGCAGACGAGCCAGTAAACCGGCTCGAACTGCTGGCTCTCGGAGCGAAAGGCAGCCTGACGTTGCGCCATTTTCATCTTCCTTCTTCAGGTCAACAACAGTTCTTTTCAAGCCAGGGTGGGGGGAGGGACCCAACCTCGCCACCCAAAATCCCCGAGACGGTTGAAGGTCGCGCCGCTCGAGGCTACTGCTGCCACAGCTACAGCAGCCCCAGCTGGAGGTTCCTGATGTCTTCCTTCAGAGTTCCGATGCATTTCAATTCCGTTGCGCGCGCAGCAGTTCACAGCTCCGCAAGTTCCAGCCCACAGTTCGTCTACACTTCGCATTTTTTCAGCACATCGAGCTCCCCTGCGGGCCTTCGCCGACGAAGCTGCTTCCTGCCACGCGCCGAGCTGCATTCAGGCTACCTTTCACACCGACAGCCGTAATAACGACTCCGCAGGCCGGCCATTGGTCCGCGGACTGCTATTGGTTATTCCCAGTGTTTACGCATGCGTGGCATCTCTCTGGTATGTTGCGGACGGTACAGAGAACTCGGCCGGGGTTCGAGGTTATTGTTGTGCACCGCGCCACGGGAGTATATTCGCAAGGAAATGGCGTTCTTACAAGTACGTATTATTTTAATTACTAGTGTAAATCAGTATATTTAAACAGTGTTGTATGAGTATTGTTTTAGCTGTGTAAGTAAATATTTATTGCTGGTATGATACTTTTCATGCTTTAGTTTGACATTGGTAATTATTTGTCATGAGTTATTATTTGATCAACTAAATCACACACCGTATTATAGTTATGAGCCCACGAGCGTGTAAATATTTCGAGTCCAACAGAGAATATGCTAGTTAAAAGAAATTTAAACAAATATCGTGCGTGGAATATTATTAATTTATAACATCTGAAACAATTATGTACTTTCAATATGGCTTCGTGGCCGTGCGGTTAGAATGGCTGACTTCTTATCCAAAGGCTGACGGTTCGCATCCCGGCAGCTGCGAATTTTTTTTTTGTACTTGTAAAAATAAATACGGTGCACGTAACATTTCAAAAGTAATAAATATATTTGAATTAATTAATGCAAATTAAAGTAAATTTATTAATTAAATTTTAGATTTCATTTCACTCCTCCTTTGTATCCATACAAAATAGTGATAATTCAATAAAAATGATTCAATTTTATTCATAAAAGTATGCAGAGGTATATTTTATCATACAAAAGATAGAAAAATTAAAAAAAATCTCTTCTTTCAAGAAAGAATATTATTTTCAATGCCTAAATAGTTTGGTTGCACAAACCTATTACGGCTCAGTCTCAGGCCGAATATGATATTTCCTTTTCTTCTGGAGCAATAATTTCATCAATGTTTTGTTATGACATTGTCTCGTTAAACTATCGTCCGTAAACTGACTTTACAGCATAGGCGCCGACTTCTAGTTTTCAGAGGGGGGGCAAGGGGCAAGTCTCATATTGTGGGGCACTTTTAGTGATATGCTATTGCTGTATCTATCTTTCACTGTCGTGTGTGATTGTTGCATGCATAAATTAAATAGGCTTACTTTCCAACCATTTTCGTCATAAGTTGTAATTTTAAGTTACAAATTCGATATAATGACACGTTTTTGAAGTATAAAAACCATATCCATAATAAAATTTGAACATTCTCATTTAGACTTGATAATAATTTACCATAATTTTGAGTCAGTGGGTGTAGAATGGAAAATGCATTAAGAACAAGCTACAATTTATTTACAACATAGCAGGTAACACACAATTACCAACATTCATTCATTAAAGTTCGGATCTCAACAAGTGTTGGCTTGTTAATTTGAAATTATTCCATTACACCAAAAACACATGTAAATAACATAAAAAGTTTGATTTGTAAATACAGTAAGAACAGTCATCACTTACACGAAAATGTGTTTTGCCGAATCGGATTCTTCAAAATGAAAGATGTCGCGATTTCATTCAAATCCAAACAATTGGCAGTACTTGAATGGGCATTCAGAAGGGCTATATGGTTCAATCTCGCCTCTGTCATAGTAGATCTTAAGTAGTTTTTTAATCTACGTAGCATCGAAAATGATCGTTCACTTTCACATGTAGTAATTGGAATAACCATGATGATTCGTACAAGCTTGTGAAGTTCATCAAAATAGTCTTTCATATGCTGCATACCATCAGATTTTAAGATGTCAACCACATCTTTGAAGTTTGCAGGGGATTTTAAATTTTGCCCCTTCAGGACATCATGGAACATATCGCGATGCATTTCTAGCCGTTTGCTGTTGAAGTCGTTTCCATAAAATGCTACAACTTCGTCAGCTGGAAAAGAAGGGGTCAAAAGAAAATGTTCCACAGAGGTCAGCAATTTCCTTGCTTCAACATCAAATCTGGTTTTGAGACCTGATAGTATATTATCCATGACTTCAATGTATATCTGCCTATAATTTTCTTTAGGAGTGAATTCATGAGGTGGAGTAGGACCATCATATCTTGCTGGCAATTTTCTTTTTCTATTTTCTCGTGGAGGCTCTAAATTCAAAGCCTTTGAGTTGTGATCAACTTTTGACCAAAATGCATCAAACTGCTCTCGCAGCTGTTTTACTGTGTCCTCCAAAACACACAGAATGTGGCACGAATCTTTCATATGCAGCATTTTGCCTTGTAATGATTTGTTTGCGGCAGAAAGATGCTGGAAAATTAAACACAACAGTTCAAGCATTACCAGTGTATCTGATTTTTCCAGATATCTGAGAAATCCGGAAGCTTTGGTGGCAGCCTCGCTGGAATCTTGACTAGAAAATTCGTCTAGAAAGGCTATAACATTACTGTAGTTAGACAAAAGAGTCTGAAGAGAACAGTAACGCATAACCCATCTTGTAGGACATAGTGGCCTTAAATTCTTGCTGTGTTCTTCTTGAAACCTTTTAAACCACTCAAGGCGTTTTGGGGAATGCTTAATAAACCCAATAATCTCACGCAGTAAGTTCATTGCATCTCTAGCAGTTGGAACATTCTTGATGCTATCTTGAGTAACTAGATTAAGAGAGTGAGCTTGACAATGGACAAATAAGGCTCGATTTTCTAATTCTCTAATTTTCTTCTGCAGACCTGAATGAACACCTGCTACATTACTGGCTCCATCAAAACACTGACCTCTGAGGTCCGACACTGGTAACTGAAGACGAACTAGAACATCGTTTGTTATGTTGAATAAGGTTTGAGCTGTAGTGTCGGGGGTTTCGTAGAATCCTAAAAAAAGTTCTTGAATTTCAAGATTTGTATCTACTGTTCGTACACAAAATGACACTTGTTCCTTAGTTGTACAGTCAGTTGTTTCATCGACTATCAATGAAAAATGTTGGTTCTCTTTAATCTCGAAAACAAGCTTATTCACCACTGCATGTGACAAAATAGACAATATTTCGTTAACGATGTCGTGAGAAATCCATTTATAACCATCTCTTTGTAACCAAGCATCTAGTTCCATGCTGTCCTCAGCTCTTAATTTCAGTAGTTTCAGGATATTTGATGACTCGTCATTGTGACCCCGAATTGCCAATCCTTGAGTTGCTAGAAACCGCACACTGCCTATAATTTTACCCAAAGCAATTCGGGCCTCATCCATTTCTTTAGCTTTTTTTGTGGACAATTGTTTGAGCACATTAGTACCAGCTTGAGAATGAAAATCTGCCTCCGTGCATTCCCTGTGAAACCGAGACTTCTCATGTTCATTGAATTTCTCAATCGCTTTTTTCCAATTGCAGAATCCTAGTTCCACAAAAGCTGCACTAAAAGTTTTATTCACACACTTATTCTGAGAGTAAATAGTTTTACATATTTTACAAAATACCTTATCCTTATTATTGTCATATTCAAGCCAAGCAAATTTATTTTCCCAGTCTCTAATAAAATGTCGATTACCTTCTTTTTTTGTTCCGAAAGTCTTTTTTCGTTCTTCACCACCTTCACCAGTAACAGGAACTTGTGCTTCTTCCTTCTCCTTTGTTGATGAGGCAGAAGTTGTCTGCTGATTGCTGTCGGTAACAGTCAGATCTGTGTGTTGTACAGTTTTATCACTGGGCAGTTTTTTTATGTACTTCCACATAATGCACCACAGTTAAAGTGAATAAGTCAATTATATTACACACCTTAAAACTTTATAAATTCTAACGTGCACATTGGCATGTTTTCACTCACAATAAAAACATTGAAATACTCGGCATCGGTAAATACAAACCGCAGGGAAGGCAACATTTAAAAACAAAATAAATTGATGTTCCAACTGATAGCAGTCGTGAACGTAAAGGGTTGTAACATTTGAAAGCAAAAGATACCGAAAGCGAAAGTGACACCTGATAGCATGTGAAAGGCGGTAAAACGTCCGAGCACAAATTATGCCGATAAGTGACACCCGATAGCAGCACATCCTGCCAACGCAGTGATCCTGTGGTCGTAATCGGAGCCCATGTGATATGCACCATGTCTATAGCGTGACCACCATGAGTCGTAAAACGTAAACATTGATTGACAATCACCTTACCTTAAAATTATTCTGAAAGTTCTAGTTATGTTACACTTCAAGAATGTAACTAATAATTTTTGTGACCAACGAGGAGGGGCGACGCCCCTCTTATCTGTTCAGTGGGGGGGCAACCGCCCCTCCTGCCCCCCCATAGTCGGCGCCTATGCTTTACAGACAACCAATTTTTTTGTGATTAATGTGTATTTGGCTTATTTCTTCAGACCGTTCATGTGTTCTATACTGGGGTCTGATATATTGTTAAGTCCCATAGCAGATACTTTTCCTAGACCATTTTCGATTGGCACCCACTCTTTGTCATTGGAGGATTCTTTGAAAGAGGTTCTAGGATGCTTTGTGATAAAAATGCACATGACCATCATTATTTTCTATGTTAATGTCTACGGTTTCCCACATCCACCAGTGTTCTTGATAAATACAGGCAACACTGTCGTTTTCTTCTGGGGTGAAAGAGTTTATCTTGCTAGTTTGACGATATTCATATTGCCGTGAATCTGATGTGTGAGAAGGTAAAATTTTTGAATTGCGTATCCAAGTCGATCCATTGATCCTGTGGTTCATGATGCTTGCTGTTTAATTTAGTACATCAAAAGATCCTGGATACAACAAAAATTGTGATGTAGCAACGAATAATGATATCAGATTCAATAAAAATTAGAAAATTATTATTTTTACGTATATTATTTACTTATATTGTTTTTTTTATGTTAACATGTAAGAAACAACTAATTTTAAATTGTGTAGTTCTGCTAACTCTATTTATTATTTATTTCGTGACATTTGGCAACAAAACAGTAATTTATTATATTAACTTTATGTTATGAATTTTGTGACAGTCTTGAAACTTCCTAACATTATTGAATGTCATCATATGATTGGTCAATGTTTCGACGGCTCGGCACTTCAAATTTTGGAGTTTGTAGGAGCCAGCTTCCACATCAGCTGAATGACAGAAGCATAAATTTGCAGTGAAAGTGTGTGTGGGCACTTATTTAGCATCCGTGTTTTCACTAACAAATGTTTACTGCAAGAAACACTCACTAAGGATCAATTAAGAGTGATACAAGGTAAATCCAATGCAGTATCCTACCAGGTAAACCATTCTGAGAAACTGTTATTATGTACATTTCTTGGTAACACCACCGTGAATAAAGTACTTTGTTGTCTACCCTGTGGCTTCAAAAGTGTTTTAAATTATACTTAAAGCCTTGAGATAATATTTGAACAATATTTTGTGTGAAATATGCATCTACATTATTTATAAACAAACATTGAAAATAACAGCTAAACACACCAAAGGCCAGAAGACCTAAGACACCATTTTAAATGCTCTATTCAACTGAGTTAGTTGGCAATTAATTTATTTTTACCCTGTGAAACAATCTAGCTGAATTTGCCACAATTTTATTAATTTTTTGAATTGATTTCTGAAGATATTGATATTTTGAAACACTATCGAGGCCTAATAAACATGTGTTTGGCTTCAGGGACTTTGGAGTAATTTGCATTATAAATGTATTGTCACATTGGGCTGTAACAAAGCTAAAATTGTGTGTACCTTTATCTTGTTTACTTTCCACAGATTTTATTCACAAATTGATAAGTGAGTGTGTGTGTGGCGAATAAATATTAGATCACACTATTTACTAGTTATAGTACAATTGTGGTATTCCATAAACCATGAACACAAAAATAATTTTTGACTATTTTTATTTTTTATTTTAGATGAGAGAAGCATTTTATGCTGTTATTCAAGATGAAAAATGCTGCCAAACACAGTGCATACGTGGTTGGCAAGTTGAACTTGGAAACGGCTAGAGCAAGTATAAACGCACCCCTGTAAGCCGTGTGTAGTCAGGTTGGCTGCGGCATGGTGCGGCTGCTTCGCGACTCATGCGAGCGTAGCTTCAAGGCAGCAGTCGCAACGCAGCAGTATTGTTTTCTGTCTAATGTTCAGACAGTAACATTAATGTCTAATAACAAATGCAAATGAGTGGTACTTGAGATTCAACAAAAATTAAAAAATTATCGAGCAGCCAGACATGAAACATGGCTGTGCTTTAGAGATATGTACTACAACATTAGTGCCTATTAAGCACAACCTTATACAGTATGTCTAGCTGGTCGGGATACAAATTTTTTAACTAGAGACTTTTTTTATATTTAAGTTTTTTTTTTTTTTGGTTATCTGTGGACCACTTGCCTGATATTACCCCGGATAACCGGGAGTCTACTGTATTTTTACTTTTATTGAGCTATTAACACCCTTACTACTCACTACTACTACAAGACTCAGTGCGTCGTAAGCACTACCTCGCAGGAGCTTACACAGGACTTAACTTCAGCCAAGGAGGGGAGGGGGGGATATAACCTCTGTGCCTGCTGTGTGCTTTCAAATTCTTTTCATTTGTTGGTGTCAGTGATAAATTTGGTTTTTGGATTTTGAAGGGAAAAAAAAGGGGGGGGGGGAGTTATGTATTCTCCAATCTCTACTCTCCCCCCTTCTCCTTGAATAAGTCCCTGTGGGTTTTAAACACCTGGTGAAAAAATTGCAAACAAACACATGATGCGAGAGAACTTTATAGAAAAATTTTCAGGAACAGTGCTTAAATAATGGTAAGACGAGAAAACTAACTAACCAACTTCGTGAACGAGATCACGATTTCAAACATTTTTCAATTTAAGAAAAAAAAGTTACTAGACCTGAATGTTTGGTACTAGGGTAACTTTCACCAGTTATGAATTGCATGCACACACTTATTAACATGATGACATAATGAAATGCATGTCATCGGGTACTTGGAAAAGGTGTATACATAAAGGATTTTGAGAAATTACAGGCCCAGTGAGTGTAGAATTAATGTAGACGAGGTATTCACAGAATATTTTATTTAAGATGGATAAAATAGTACATCCCATAACACTTTTAAACTTGTATATACTTTATGATCTATAGTCAAAAGATAAGTCCTTAAAATCTCCTGACTGGAGTAATTTATACATATTACACGTGTTTATTTTTAAAATATCCTTTTACAGACCCATAACAGAATTGTAATAAATATTTATTTTCCATTTAAAAATTGACAACATTTGATAAAAAATACTTGCAAACAAAGCAAGCTTGTACATGTAATATATATCTTATGGCAAAGTAATACTCGGTAAATTAGCAAGTTATAAAAAGAAGCCTTTTGTAGTCACATTATTTTCATTGTTTCATGATTAGAGCCATGCGTAGTTTAAATAGTAAACATGTCAAAAACATTTCACCTTACATGCAGGGTGATACAGGCATTGCTGGAATTAACATTCTTGGAGGTATTGCGGACTTCAAAACAATAGTCAGGGTTTGCGTTTTAATTGTACGTCTGCATTAAACGGGGCAGCAAAATATTACGCATTCTTGAAGCAAAATGTAGTATGGAGTTTTTAAAAATGTTTGGGTGTGTAACAAAGTGGATCAAAGAAATTTGTATATTCTGGACACACAAAAATAGATCATTGACAAATGCAGTAAAGATGAGTTTCACACAGAATGAAATATAAAAGCTTCCATTGTTTTCTTAGAAAACAACTTCAATCACTGATGTGCAGTCAAAATTTAACCTCAATGAAACTTTATAAGTTTTACGGACCACTGATGGATCTGTTGGGGGAGGGGGGGGGGGGGCATGCCCCCTGAACCCTGAATAATTATTATAATTTCTCCTCATCATAGTTTACCAAACTTAATTACATGTTCTTTTACTGCAGTGCTATAGATAACAGGAAATTTTTGCACCACATATAAAATGTACTAAGTATTTCAATTGTACATGTACTAAAATTGTATTAGAAAATTTAATTTGGCGCGCCCCTGACCATCATTCTGAATCAGCCCTTGTACAGGACAAACTACATCATAATAATAATAATAATAATAATAATAATAATAATAATAATAATAATTAGTACAAGAAGCTGAATATAACTATCATGCACTAAAAAGATGACATTGTGGTTACTTTTGATAGTTTGCAAAATACTGTTAACAACCATAAGCAAACTTTTCAAATGCAAAAAAATACTGACTGGAAGACATGCTTTAGGGTCCACCAACTGTAAACCGGGTACACAGCAGGCATAGGAAGAACACTCTTAATACTGTACACAACCAAAAGATTGAGTCGAGCGATATTCAATCAACATTTCGTATGTGCATATAAACAAACAATTGGCATGGTTACAAAAATATTATCATTATAACAACAAATAGGGTTTGCAGCACTGTTTGAGCTACCGAGAACAAACTGATGCTTATTTCCGAACAACGTAAATACAGCTGGGCAGGAAGCCAGTCACCACAATATCAGTATATAAGTACGTACTCGGTGAATTCCAAAAGCGCATAGTTTTAGGAAACTTGCTAGTGCCACCAATAGCACAGCACCGAAGAAAAGAGCAAGGCTGCTATTACTCGCAGTTGCTTGCGAGTATTGAGCGCTCAAGATTTACATGTTTTTTGGTGAGCATAACAAAGTGTTTTAATACAGTGTACAAAGATGAGTTTCATTAAAGTCTTAAACTCTGGGCAAAGCTGCTGGGCAAACGCTCGCATTGATGCAAAGTAAAATTGCCAACATTTTAGGAACGAGAACTGTACCTACAACGTATGAACCACATACCCTGATGCTCACACAATGTTCGCAAACATCAAACATCTCATCTCAGAGCTCAAACATGCTGCAAAGTTTGTACAGAGTGAACAAGTATAAACCTTCCCCAGTTTAAATATATTACAGATACATTTTGATATAATACATATATACAAGCAAAAAAAAAGTAATACAAAATGATGTTAACTGTATCACATGTGACACTGAAACATCATCAGCTGTTATCACAAACAACTATATAGTAATCACAAGTTGAGTAATCACATTAAAATTAAGTACAATCAGTTTTAAATTATGTAATACATGAAATTCTGTTACCACTGACTTACTTTTAAGAATTTCTTCACAAAACATTATCTGTAATACAATGTATGATATGCAATTGTTAACACTGTTGACAACTGTTGCATGAACATTTTAACAACAAACTAGTCATAGTTTATGACAAATTAAACTTTTTAAATCAGAATTTTTATTTTGATAACTAATCCATGCTACAAAAATAGCAATTAATAGTTAAGAGCAAAATTCCTTACTTTGCAAATTCCATTCACCTCAAAAGAAATTACTTTTTCTAAGTAAAAATTCAGCCAATCTGCACTAGGAATAAATTACTGATATTAGCAGATTTACATTTGCAATTTTCTTTTTTCCAACCATTAACTGTGACAGCCTGGGGAAAAAAAAAGAACCTGTTACCAGAATAAAACATTCATGCAATTCCAGTTTTTTGTTCAAACGTTATCCTCATGGATACAAATTCTGTTTCATGTACCCAAGTTTATCATGATGGCATGATCCTGTAAACATTGAACCTGGACATAACAAACACTTGCGATACAACAATTAATTATAATCATTAAGTTGAATACGAAATAAAAAAATTCCACAAGATCTGACAATTTGATTATATTGTGATATTCATGTTTTTGTTCAGCCAAGATCTTTTGACGCACTAAATTAAAACAGCAAGCAGCATGTAGCACAGGATCATGCCATCAGGATGAAGGGGTAAGCTTGGGTGCGTGGTACAGAACAATTACCTCTTGATGAACTTGATGCAGATAATAAAAGGAATGGTGTAACAACTGCTATATTAATATTCAATAGCACCTCTACAATTATACAAAAATAATATTGCAAGTGTCAACTCGGGCATGTTTTTCTTTCTTTCCAAATTTTGTTTTCTCATTGCCTCACAGCCGAGCTCTTTAATTACTTTCAAGTAGCCTTTTATTGTGTATTAAATAGTAATGTCCACAAACTTCAAAGTATCCAAATAAATAACACTACACTGCTAATCATAATTCCTAATGGACGGAAAACATAAAAAAATATAGAAACAATTTATTTCCTGCTGGATTTATCACGACATATAAGCTGCTTCAAATAGAAAATTACAAGCTAAAGCAAACTACATTTAAGCTGGCACAGGCTAAGCAACCAAACTAGATCTTATAACAACTATTATTTATTTTTTCTAATGTAGTACTTGAACAAATCCACTCTAGGATAAATGATTTTCACAAAATGCATCTGCAACTACACACTACCTATTGCTATTGGCGTTACAGGGTTCCCTTCCGAACAGACATCAGAATATACAAGCACAGTATTTTACAAACATTTCAAAGATCTCAACAATATTCAGTAATACACTAACCATTAAAAAGATTTCAGTACAGGGAACACAATGTTCATGTTATGTACAACAATTGAAAATTATTTATTACAATAATTGATATAAAGACAGTCACTCCAGATTCATGCTCAAGACTGCAACAACACCATCTATGTCTATAAACTACCTAACTTATATACATGTGTGACAATACATATTTTATAAAATTATTACTCTGCTCAAGTAATACTGCAGATGTTGCTTTGTCGCAAGAACAACTGCAACACTGCAAGTTATTTTTTAAATAAAGTCTAATCCCCTCTGCCACCCTTTGATGCACATCTTACGCTTTCTCTTACTGAAACAGTATTTATCTACAAAAAAAAATGTTTGTGGGGAGAATAAATAATTTTCACGCTTTCACAAATCCATCCACCTATAAACCAAGAGACCAAGCACATTTTACTCAGTGAAAAAGTGGGAGAAAAAAAAAAAAAAACCCTCCGTACTGATTAAGAAAAAAGGAAAAGAGTAACTCACTATTTACTACATGAGGCAGAGTCAAAGACACCTACGAAGAATTCCAATTTTTAAGCTCAGCACTTTAGGGTATTTGTGTTTCAATTACCAACAAAACTGCAGCTGTTTTACTTACTATTTGTGTAGGAACTCTACTGCATGGAGTGAACCTGCCAAAGGTTATAAGGTGAAGATTATTCACCAGTAATTTTTAATATCTGCAAAAGTACTCGCTTGTGATGGGATCTCAAAGTCTAAAGTTTCATTTTTGCAGCCTTAAAAAAACACACATTAATTTTACTTGCCCTTAACCACACATAAAAGGAACAACTTCTTAAAAATATCCTTTGCATAAAAAAAAAATATGCAAGAATCAGTTAAAAAACAGTGGGTGACAAAAATGTTATTTCTTATGCTATCAACACACACAATGCACATACGTACTGTAATAGTAACAACATATGAATTGTAAAAGGACACTATGAACAATACAAAATAGTGTACTGCAGAACCATTGTGACACATATACACATAAGTACAGTTTTACACCCAAACTCCCATTAAATGTAACACATTGTAAAACACACAAAGTAACAGTTTCAGATGAGCATTACGTACAAAGCCCATCAACGAAAGAGTCGCTGGCAGCATAAAACACAAGCCTACCGCACAAATACAGCAGCTGCACATATGCACAGCACAGGCACTTAAAAAATCTTCAACTAGCATTCTCCCACAACCGCATTTAGGCCATTTTTACATCGCAAACCACAGACGAACACAGTACATGCATTACGACTAAACGGGGCGTACGTCCGTTACCGCCAGGCCTCTGTTACAAGTTACTTTTTCCACATTTTGCACCACGGGAAAATGTTTTAATTTGTTGCAGAGGTCTGATAGTAAGTAATGGGCATATTGTCACTTAGCTAACAATACCGCTTAATTAACATTTCAATAATTTTACGGAGGGTAATAAAAACTGCTCATTTTCAAGAACAAGAGGGAAACCCACAAAAAACTGGAGTTCTCCCACTAGATGGGGTTAGTAGATACCTTCCCTAAACAGCTGTCCAGGCAGTGTCAGTTTGTAGGTTAATGTTTGATCGTAGTATTGTTTTTCTCTTACTGTTCTCATGTTCAGCCTGCAAAGTTATTGTAGCAGATTTAAAAGAACAAAGAGTGTGTTTGAAATTCTGCTTCCTGCTTGAAAAATTGGCAACGGAAGCTTACTAAATGCTTCAACAGGCTTTCAAAGTGGATGCTATGAGTCACACACAAGTTCCTGAGTGGTTTGGGCACTTTAAACATTGTGACATGAGTCTTGAAGACCATATTTGTTTAAGGCGCCCTTCATCATCTTGAAATGATGAAAACATTGAAAACATAAGCCAAAAAATCAACAAAAATCTTTGTTTCACAATCAGCAAAAATTTCAGAGACAGAAGTGAGTGAGAGCTCATGCCGGCAGATTTTGACTGAGATTTGCAAATGAGACCTGTTGTCACTAAATTTGTTCCTCGCCTTCTCAAACAGGGTTTAAAAAAAAAAAAATTCATTGAATTGGAGTCCCGACTTGAAAAAAGAGATATGACCCAGAAACCAAGCAAGCGTCGAGCCAGTGTAAGACTCCCAACTTGAACCAGTGGAAGACTCCCAACTTCCCCAGACAAAAAAAAAAAAAAAGCAAGACAAGTAAAGTCGAATGTTAAGACGATGATCATCGTCTTTTTTGATGTTCGTGGAATTGTGCACCGGAATTTTTCCCCCCTGGCCAGACTGTTAACCATCACTTTTATTTGCTACTGGCCTCTCAGGGGTGGTCTGTCGTTCCCCACCCTCCGTATTCGCCAGACCTAGCTCCGTGCGACATTAACCCTGTTCCCGAGAATAAAGACAAATCTAAAAGAGAGCCGTTTTGATGATGTGGAGGCGGTAAACACAGCTTCGCAAAGAGCACTGGAGGATATCAGAGTTGAAGAGTTTCAGAGGTGCTTCAAACAGTGGGAAAAAAGACTTTACAAGTGCATCGCATCTAATGGAGTGTACTTTGAATGTGACTGAAGGAATTTTGTAAAAAAAAGGTAAATAATTTTTTTTATGACAAAAATCAACCAACTACACTTTCTCCTATTACCTCAGCATGGAGCCTACTGAAGTTAGTAATTCTGCTTTGTGAATTTAGGTGGTTATATTGGTGATATTATCTCTAGGATATTTGCTGAAAAAATGGTATCGGTAGATGCGAAAAATCCGCTAGATTACGTCGGAACCAAAAAGTTAATTTCGTTAAAAATGTCAGGCTGTATTGCTTGCTAAGCAATGATATGTCCCGTTACAACACATTCAAGCAAAACTCTTGGTACATGGTACAGATGACGCTCTTTATTTCGCCATTCTCCAGTACGGCACTTTCTGAGATCCGGCACCAATTCAGCTGCTTGCGTTCTTCAGCACAATATTACAACAGGATGTCCACACATATCTGTAGAAAAATTTCCCTTGTTTTTCATGAATGACCAAAATTACAAATTTTCTTTCATGTGCCTATTTTCATATTTTGAAATTTTCTGGAAGAAATGAAGACAAACCAGCCTACATCATCCCTATAACTACACTGGTTGAGACATAACCTTGTTTAGTGTATGACTGCATATTGGAGCATGGCATTTACCCCTCAAATTACTATCACTGAGGAATTTCCATGACTTTTCCAGGGTTTAAAGTAATTTCCTTGACTCTCACTGACCAACTGCAACTTCCCCAACTTCCCAGAATGTGGTCACCCTGTACAAGTTGTTTAAAATAATATAGTTGCACTGAATATTGGATTCATTTTGGTATTCACGTTAAAAATGTATCGAATTTGGATAGTCCGGCACAGCCGTGCCCCGAACGGCTGGATTACAAACATTACTGTACACTTACTCAAAAATGGCAAATAGGCCTCACGCCACACTTCATCTGAATAAAAATAAATTCTCTGTTCAATTGGAAATCACAGTCTCTGCCATTCAAACAATTATTATACTCAAATATTTTCTGCCGTTCATTACATACTGGGTTGCATTTATTAAATGCCAGATATATAATCAGAATGTAACCCGGGACATTAACATAGTTCCTTACGAAGAAACGTGATTTAATTAACGAACTTTAGCTTAATGAACAATTTCCGGGAAAGTAACCCGTCCGTTAACCTTAAACCACAATGAGGCAAAAACAACATCCACAGCCAATGAAAAGTTTATAATATTAATTAATTTAGGTAACACCATCCCCCAACCAAAGTCTGGATCTTTTTGGACACTGCCAGTAAGTGAGCTGTGATTTTAGAATCTCCGCAGGTAGAAGAAAATAGGTATGTGGCCATTATCTGCAGGCATAAATCCTGTCAGCCTTGAGAGGAGTGGGGGAAGAAGCGGAATGAGCGAGGGTTTCGTGTCGCACAGCTGTACAGAGTAGTGATAGGTCGGTCCCGGTTCTCAGCAAATCAACCAGCACCGGAAACGGTAAATATAATCCTGGTACCACGGAAAGTTTAACAGCCAAACTTTTCCTGGTGAAAATACAGTAGACTTTCAGTAAAAACGCTGTAAAACGTATGTACGCACAAGTTTCTACCTTCCTTTTAAGTCCCTTGAGACACGTGAAAAAAAGGATAGTAAATCTTGAAAATTTGTTGGGGGTCGACAGCGTCCAATCTCCCTCCCCATTCTTTCCTTCAACCCTCTTGCGCTAGCAAAAAGATGTGTTGGAACTAAAAAAATGGAGATCTTTGTGCCGAGATCCCAACCTTTTTTGTCCCTCTTTTCACTAGACCGGGATGATTGTTTCAATTAAAAGAAGACCTATTGAAAAATAAATATCTTACAATATCTTAAATTAAAAACAAAGCACTATGATTTAAAGGTGTCTACTACTCATGAACTGTAGGTGTTTACTACCACTTTTCAGCCCTACATCAATTTTAACTCCAAACAGCATATCATGTGACTGGAAACTGTGTGTCGATTAACCTAGAACTGAGATTTTTAAGAACCGGAACCGAACTGAGAAGAACCAACAGATCACTAGTACACAGGCTACAGTTGACGGGGCCTCCACACCACTGGGATACGAACCATGTGCTTGTGAGTCATACCGGGGCGTTGGGATCATGCCACGAGCACGGCATGCTAGTAGGGACCAGCAGCCATCCCTGGTGTGGACTCAACTGAACGCACACATGCATGATAAAACCATGTACGTGAAAAAGGGAGGCAAAACATTATAACTCAGTAAGCAACAACTCATCCTAAACTATGATGATTCTGTCAGCCAGATTTGGGATAAGCTTACATTCAACACATTACCTAATTTACCTACATCAGGAAGTTTCACATGTCTGGGCTACGTGCGCATGACTAAAAACCACCTGATTTTTTTTCTGTTGCTTGGTTTACTCCCTTGTCTTCGAGAAGGAGAGCCAGCACAAACTGCATGTCACTTCCATCACCCTCACACTGATCACAGATATTCAATAAAAAAAATTGGCAACTTAAAAAACATTATGAAAAAACCTAACATATTTTTTTAATATCTATATGAAAAAAAAATTTATAACGGTTGGTACAGACTCGTTTAAAAAGATCGCTTTACTTTTTTTTACACTTGCAGCATTTCAAAGTCATGAAATATTAGAAAAGCTATATTATTTTCCCTTATACATAGTTAAATTCTATGGTTGCATAAAAAAAATTAAAATGTTATGATCAGACTTTGTTCTTATTAAATTTTTACAAACAAAGAAATTGCAGAGAAACACACTAAAACTTACAAAGAAGCACAGTGTTTTGTCTGTTTGAATCACAACCCTTTAACAAACACAACTTCTGCCGGCGAGAAACACGCCACGTATCGCCCGATGCGTAAAACAACACTTAACGCACACAAAATGAATCCTAGAAAAAGAAACAGGCAGGCAGGAGGTGAATGGGCTACTATGGTCCGATAGTAAAAATTTGTAATTTCATTGCGCATGTTTGTATGGGAAAAACAACGAAGTAAACTGCCGGCTGGGCCAGATTCCATTGTGGACGGATGTTGGCAAACAAACAACGAATGGGAGCTACTGAAACTATGGACCTACATCAATTTGCTGCCAAACGAAACTACAGCATGCTTGCGAACACACAATCAAGTCAATTACGTACACCATCATCTAGTAACAGCAGTAATGTGGTTTGAAGTCAGCTTTAGAGTAAAAATATAGAAAGAAATACGACTTGTAACCACCCACATTATACGAGGGTAAGTCAGAAAAAGAAAAACTCTGTATGGTGATAAATGACAGACACTTGAAGTTACATAAATTTTACTACAAGCAATTTATAACTACAACTGTACTTAACTTTTCGACATAACTGCCATACACACAGCGGCACTTGTCGTAAGTTTAGATAAGTTTAGATAAGTAACTTTGTGAAAAACATGTTCAGCTTGGGAATGAAGGCGATCTGTAAAAGCATAGCAAAGTGCACGGTCATCATCGAAGTGGTGTGACTCGATCCGTTGTTTGCAGTGCCTGAAGAGGTGATCACTCGGTAACAAACCTGGGCTATAGGGGAGGGGGGGATGATCAGAAGCAGCCCAATGGAACTGCTTTGCAAGTTCTTGTGTGTGCCTGGGGCTGAGCAGTAGCGAGTTATCGCGAACCAACACAACACCAGAAGTCAGCATGCTCCGTGCTTCTTCTGGATAGCTTGTTTGAGTTTTCACATTTGGTGAGATTTTCTACGACAGCCTTTATTTCCAACTGCTGTAGCGGGCAAGTCAACAGCATCAAAAACTTCCAACTTCACTCCTTAATACCTACTGACTATTGCCCATTTCTCAACATTCAAGCAAACTAAGGTTTTTTTTGAAGTAGCCCCATAGTAACAGAAGATGTCTGTCTGGTCGTTGGTGTAACTTACACGTCCTAACAACTGTGAAATATATCAAACAGTTCTACGCATAGCATTCATTATCTTCTCCGTAATCATGTTTTGAAGATTAAGTATGACATTAACCACAGAGCATGCACATTAATTTTATATGTAGTTGGAAGCAAGTGTAAAATCAACAATGTCACACACACACACACACACAAATATGTTAAATGCAGTCAAGCACTTGCATGCTTACACATGCACGCACATGAATCATGCATAAAATAAACTGATGAAAATCTCAAGCATGACTGGAACTTACTGTACAACTCACATGTAAATAATCTGCCTACTTAATATTAAAAATACAGTGGAGCAGAACTTCTTATAGTAGTAAACCTGGTTCAGTATACGAGACGGCACGAGAATAAAAGTAAATTAAAAACTAAGTGTTTAATTAGAGCCAGCCAACTTGATGATCCCAGCCAAAATTGGAAATGAAACAGAATTTAACTTGAAAAAAAAAATTGAAGGTAGGGATTTCAATTTAAATGTTTTAGGAAGGCAGCAATCCACTGATCTTCATCAACACTGTGTCACATTAAAAAAATATTATTTTACAACCATGTTACAAATTTTTTTTTACAAACCAGAGCTGGGCCAACTACACAGCTTGCAGATATTTAATTAGTAATTCGTAATTACCATATTGCAGATTTTCTGGGTGATTAGAGTTTTTTTTTCATTAAAAAAGTATCTTGTTTAGTGATGTAATTTTCATAATCAACATCCAGTTTCACACATATTCAAAAAAGAAGTAATATATTTTAATTGATCAAATTTTTTTATAATGTTGGTAATCGGAACACAATGATTTAAACGTAAACTCAACATTTATTTATACACAACATTTTTTATCACATGTTCACAAAAAAAAAAAGTACTGCAAAAGTGGTGCGAAACCTGTATGCAAATTATATATGTTTCCAACCCAACAAAATCACAATGATAGAGTCCCTGTGTTGCTTATGAAGTTCATTACCAGATTTTAGTTTGGTCAAGCAGTTTAGCCTAGTACACAATTTGCCTGTATTAACATACCATGGATCATTTTGTATGCAAGGTGGACTGGTTGTGCTCATTTGATAACCTACCTAAATATTTAAAATTTTCTCATTATTAAAAGAAGTTATATATTATTTTTATTATATGTTATCAAAGAAAAACTTGACCTATCACACCTATATTCTAATTTTTGGTTTTGGCAATGTATTTAATGAATTTTGGACTATTGACTTTTTGAAAGGAACATCTATGTTTAAGCATAATACTAAACTTTCAACCAGGCTAAAAAAATAGCCACACATTCGTCAATACCGAAACCGTATCCAATACCAATTCTTGCAGTTTTTCACTGTAAACTTTATACACATCAGCACAGACCTACCTGAACCACTGAATCAGAAAAGGTAAGGCCACCACTGTATACACTTAACTATAACCTCAACATAGATTAATTTATTTTATAAAAACATACATTTATGAATATTTTTAATTGTTCTAGGCCATAATTATTTGACAATTCTGAAAAAAATTTCAATTACAAGAAAATACACTGGAAATTTGTAAGCACAAATGTGAATGATATGGAGTTGCAAACTAGTTATGTTGATATGGCACTATAGTGGAACCACAAACACTAGTAAGAGATGTTACAAGACACCCGATGGTACGAGAGTTTATTAATACACCATCAGTTTGACTAAACAAACTACAGTATTTAACAATTTAACAAACTGCAGTATTTACAAGAGCTTTGCATGTGCTGCTTTATTAAGTAACAACCTAGTGATTTCTATGGCCTCTTTAAAAAGATTAATTTTTACTGTGGACCATTGCAGCACTAAAGCAGTGGTTAAAAAACAAAATGGAATGAGAGAGACAGATGCTTTGAAGGTGAAGGGAGGCTGCCGATAGGAAGAGGAGAGAAAGGAAGTGAAAGAGACCCTGCTCTATTCCCCTCTATCTACATATTTATGGTTTTATTTTTAAGCTATTTTAGTTTTTAACAGTGGATTTCAGTTTTTATAAATTCTTAAATGATGCTCAAATCTTGAAATTATTTAAATTAATAATTTTGATTAAATCATCATGCAATTTTACAATAAATAATTAGTAATAATCATGACCAGACCAGAATTTTTTGGAATAAAAATAAATTGGCAAGTGTTAGTGTTTCAAAAAAATGTTGAAACATCAGAATTGTAAAAATGAGTAACTAATACGAGATACTCATTGAGGTATACTAATATGAGATGTAAGCTCCTCAAAAGAGGAGATGAGTAATTTTAGTACAAACTTCATGATGAATACATTAAAAGATTACAATTTTGTAATTTGAGTTTTGTTAGTGTGCTAGTTAATTTCATGAATTTAGTTGCATTTAAGTTATTTATGGTGTTTTAATTTTTGTTTTGGTGTTTTATGGTGCACTGACAACACTTCAGTGTTATTTTGTGTTTATAGCAATTCAATATATAATCTTGTCGCAACTTATTAGAAAGAAAACTAGCTTAAAATGAGATGAATCTTTTTCATTACAAATTATATATAGAAAAAAATTTTGCCATGTCGAGCCATAACAATAATACTTTGCATTTGGTAAGACTCATGGTTGAATCTAATTGCTTCGCCTTGCATACAACCAGTGGTGAAAAATACAGGCATTCAGCGGGTTTTTAATACAAGGCTAGGAACATTTCTGTAGCACTACTGGCACAGTTTTTTTAATCTATAAGACTAATATGAATTTATATTGTCTATAGGCATAGCCCATCTTGTATGTATGCATACTTACTCTAGTGTTACTTAGAATTGAAAACATGCTTTGAGAACAGTCTTGGAAATATGCAAATGATCCATAATATGCAATTGACCCAGCTCTTAATACAATAACAACTACATACATAGGTACATTAACAGCAGTTATAAATATAGAGATCATCCTTAAGTCAACAAATTTATAAGTATTTCAGCATATATAGTTTAACAAAATGCCATTGCAATAACAGTTCTCTTTAGTACTGAAGGTCACAAAAACTACGACTTGGCATGCTCTGAACGGAAGCTGATATTTATGCGAGCAACAAATATAAAAATGTTAACACTGAGAGGAAAATAAACCACAGCAAAGCTGCTATATGGTACTTGAGTTAGAAACATCAGCAGCAAACATCAATTTACAAGAGTAACAAAGAACTGATTTGGTACAACAGTAGTAGTATTATTTATAGTCAAAATACTTCCCTAATGACTGGTACTCCCATCTTTCATACAAGAAACGTGAATTTATAGCTCTATGATGAGCATTCAACATACAGAGATAAGCCATGCTACCACTGCCTGAGCTAACAACAGATTTTTATAAATAACACCAACAGTAACTTAAATGTACTCAGTTCACAATGTACTAGCTAAAACAAGACAATTTTTGAAAATTTTCCAAGTTTAATGTATGAAGTTCTACTGCAAGATTGAAAAATTTATATCATTTTTAAAGGACTCACTGCAAGCTGTGTCTGACTATAGTTCAATTCCATAAATTCTTTAAAAAAATTATTTTGAGTAAAATAAAGCACATACACCACTCAAACGACTAAAGCCGGCAACAGAAATTGGAATGATAAGAGACTTAGGTGGCTACTAATTAACAGATAAATGGAATAAAATAAAGATATGTTTGAGTCTCAGCTTTAAATGCCTTTTACTGTTATTCCAAGTGATTTATATAGAAAGTTCACAATCATAAAAACAATTTGGAAGTAAAAAGAGCACATAACATAGTCAAAATATAAATCAAACCTAAAATATAGGAAACATAAATAAACTAAACAATATTTTTTAATGGAGTCTTATGTTATTGCGCAAAGACAGTTATGAGTTTTTAATGAAGTTGCTACAAAACTTAATGATCAACTCAGCTGTGCTATATAATGCATTTCATAGGAAAATCCTATTGATATCAAAATAAGAGTACAGTACATCAGTAATCAAAGAATTTTAAAGAAAGCACCAACAGCAAGAATTTTTGTTTTCTACAAGAACGTCAAAATTGAACAGCCACAGTTGTGAAGAACCATCCAAAATCAATAAATAATAATTTTGGAATGATTAACACTCACTGCACTTCAAATGACTTTCCAGGTTCAATTCACAAACATACAGCACTCAAAAATATTCACAACCTCTTAAACTATATTATGAAGCTTAAATTCATTTTCGTGTAAATGAAAAAATAATAATCAGTAGAATGTGAATTTCACATAATAATCATCATAATGGTGATAAATGATCAGTAATCAAATTATTTAAATTTAGGGGAGAAAAAGAATTAATATACAAAGCAAAAAAACTTAAAACAATTTTCAGGAACATAATATATGTAATATGATTTACTTTGTTTTGTAATACAAATAACCCCAAGCTTACAGGAAATGTAAGCAACCTTGACATTACTTTAAGTAAGTACGATATTTGCCACTCGGACAGAGTACGCCACTGACTAGCAGTTTCTTGAAGTCTCTAATAACAACAGAGCCGGCGAGTTGCGTCCCGCCCAACACACACCTGTTAACTGCACTACGCTACTCTACCATCACTGTACGTAAATCTACAATATCATTTGTACTTGGATGAAATTTATACATCTTATAAAAATATGTTGAATGGTTCTGAATAAACAAATTGCTGAGCTCAACTCTATGGATAATGTATACATAACACTTTGTGCCAATCCCTTGGCTATGAAGATTTTATTAAGTACGTATTTGAATATTTAAAATTGATCTCAAGACAACAGTTATAGTTTAGAACATGGTACCTCGCGACGCTCGGCCCGAGTCAGGAGACGACGCAGCAGCGCTTGTTCCTCGCCTCCGACATGGCGTCCTCCGTGTCGCCACGGAAGCGCCGGACGGCGGCGGGCGGGCTGCCGGGCAGGTCCGAGCCCGACACGGAGGGCAGGGGCGACAGGGACGCCACCCCGTCGGGGCTGCTGTTGCGGCTCTGGGCCCGCTGCTTCTTCAGGTCGGCCAGCGTCCCCGCGTTGATGGTCACCGACACGTGGATGTTGATGTTGCCGTTGCCCCCCGTCACGTAGCTCGTCGGGAGACCTGCGCCCACGCGCCCACCGCTGTACACTTGCCCCTCCGCGTCACACGGTTTTCAAGTTACGAGGCCAGTCAATTAGGGCGTCATAAATTAGAATAAGCACCCTTTTTTCATCTTCATAATTTTCTTATCACAGAGCAAGCACAAATTATTTTAAGGTAAATCTACCCTACAATCCAGGATTTGGCAAAATTTTTTTTGCTGTAATCGTCTTTTAACTAGGGGTGTGCGGGATCCCGACGCTTCGGGAAAAAAGTCGGGAAAATAGGCTTCCCGAAATGCCGGGCGGGAATTTTATTACTCCCGAATTTTTCGGGAATTTTTTTAAAAATTTACAAATGTGTACTAATCATGTGAAAGTGTTTTCTATCAATTCAATCTGTTTTTACAACAATATTTTTTATGGATTCGTACATTTTTGATGGTTTTCCGTACTATTTAAACGCAAAACATCTTTTAAAAGTATGCCGATCGTAGCGACAGCTGTGGTGTGCAGTGAATTATGATAATCGTTTACACATATCTAATTGGAATATAAAAAACGTACATGGAGTACCTTAAATATTGTATGCGTTCATAAATATATTTCTTCAAGGGTACAAATTTGCAAGATACGTGAATAGTCAGTCATATAACGTTATTGCCGTCACCATCGAATACTTAACCTAAAACCACTGTGTGTCCTTAGACACAAACAAAACACATGCACAATCCAACCTTTTCGCCAAAGATATAAGAAATACTAGACGTGCGTTACATAACGAAGCGTAACCGTTCACATTACTTGACAGCAGTGGCAATGTAGAGAACTGTATTGGCACTTTGAAAAATATGAAATCACGTAGTTTTACACCACTGCTCACGAGTATCTAAACATCTATGATTTTGCTTTGGGAGAAAAAAAATAGTTGTTTACTGTTTAGTTTGGCGGGCTTTGTCGGCTGACGTTACGTTATTAAGGCTTGTGCAAAGTATCTGTTCCTATTTTCGATGCTGTTGTATATTAAAACAAACTAGCAGCCTACAAATAATGGAGGTCGCAACCGATCAGCTTGTTACTTGTAAACCTAAAAGTGTTTGGAAGTATTTTGAACGTCTGAAAGACAGTAAATCCCTGGCAAAGTGTGTCTCGTGTGAAAATTTTTTGAGATGCGAGCATGGTAGCACGTCTGGATTACTAAGACATCTCAATAAACATCCCTCTATAAAAAAAGAATTTGAGGATGCTAAAAAATATGAAGTCGCCGCTGAAAAAAGAAATAGCGGCAAAAAAAAAAAAAAAAACAACTAACTTTGCAAGAAACGTTTCAATGGCCATCTTCTCATATTAGACTTAAAAATTTGCTTTTTTTTTTTTTTTTTTTAAAGTTTCCCGATCCCGTCCCGTTTCCCACGGGAATAATTTATTTTTCCCGAAAATTTCCCGCTGTACAGAAACCTATTCCCGCACACCCCTACTTTTAACCTTTATTTAGTTACATGGTTTTCAGAGCAGTTACCGGGAGGACAGCATTATGCTTATGAAGCACAGGTGTCACACAGTCTTTTTAACCTTACTTAAACCACTATTTGGGGCAATGTTTGGTAAATCTTTGAAAATTGCCACCAAAGCGCCTGCCGTCTCTCCCCCACTTTTTCAGTTAATATTTTGATTTTATCGCAATTCACCATATAAAATTGTCCCAACTCATAAATCATTCATTACAAACCTAATAAGGTCAGCACCAGAAAAAACTATTCCCACCTCTCTCTCAACCAGACGACAGTGGCCTTAAGAGGCTGGCCTCTACTGCATGTTGGTCATTTTACTTAGGTTTGTTAAAATTAAGCGGAAATGTAAACAACAGTAAGATTCTATCTAGTACATGTAACTGTTAAATAATTGTATTATTTATTTAAGTTGTACATACATAAAGCGGGAGAGGGATTAACATTCTTTAAACCAATTTTCTAAGCCTGTGCGAATATTCAAATTTTCTAATACAAACGTGAATAATAAACTATTCACATTCAATTCGACCTTGAATACTAACACTTCGAAATATTATTGGAATAGCATACCTCATACACCAATGTTCACTGCTGAAGTTAAGTCAATTGTGCAATATAAATTTCCTTTATTGATGTTTAAATGAGACTTAAAAATTAAAAAAAAAATCCCTTTTGGCACAGTCTACAGGCATTGGTAGATTTCAAAGTACCCATTTCTTCCGGAAATGTTTTGGAAACTTCTATAGACTCCTGCAGCCTACATACCATCCTGTATGTTCGCCAATATTAAAAAAAGATTGATTAAACATTTTCTCATATTCAATGCTGCAATGCATTGCATTAATGCATCCGGCATTGAATGACTTAACGGATTTCATATTATGCCTACTAAGGTAGTTATGTAATTATTTTTGATCTTCAGACACTATTTTTCAACCCCTGAACTAATATGTGGTCGTATAAAAATTATTTTGGACAGAGGTTTAAGGTAATATTAATAAGGTTATCAATAAATTCCAATGAATTTGATATCAACAAAGTTTTAATTATTTAAATTGCAACCCCTGTTTTTATGGAATTAGTTTGTTTCACCAAAAATGACTTGAGCCAAAGGTTTTGGATAGAGAGTAGGAGTGTTACAATATATTACGTATAAAGGATTTGGTAGTACAGTATACCTATTAAAAAAAGGGTAATGACATTGATCTCCCTACCATTATTTCCACCCCTTTCAGTAATAATTTGTGATTTTAACTAAAGACAAAAATTTTCAACAATATTTAAAAAGTAAAAACAATATAGGGAACGGACCTAGCGCCTTGCTCTTGAGGTCGCCCGGCTGGAACTCCTCCTGGGAGTCGTCGTCCTTGCCCTCCGGCTCCCGCCTCTCCGCGGGGAGCGCGACGGACAGGTCCTGGTCGGGCCGGGGCAGCTCCCCATTCTCCCTGGGGGGCTCCGCCTGCGGGCCGTCGGGCGTCGAGGCCTCGGGCTGGGCCCCGCCCGCGTCGCCCCCCGTGGCGGCGGGCGGCAGCACAAACACCTGCGCGCACCGTTGGCCGTCTTCAGCACTCGCTTCCACCCACCGTGTCGCGCCGCTCAACCCCCATTTCAAACTACTGCTCTTTACGTTTTACCACTATTTCCCCCTCCTGTTGATTACCACGCGCCTACAATCTGCTCCCCGCAATTTACGCTGTTTGTTTATGCCGTACCTACAAACATTTGTTATTCCCGCGTTTATCATGTACATCACACACATGAAGATAACACTTTCGTGTGAAATGGCAAATCCAAAATGCTGTTGGGAACACTAGCGGTGTAGCTCCTGGATTTTTCAATGAGCTCTTCCATTAAAAACTGCACCTACATGCTGCAGAAACTGGCCTAATAATGGCAGGACTTTGAGAAAATGTTGGCACTCGAAGCTAGCGCTACAGTTTACAGAAATTCCAACTGTCCTTCAGTAACTTACACATACTGCTTTACGTAGTTTATATTTACGGTATTCATCTTTGTCGATGTCCTTTAAACATAATTTTGTCTGTAACAAATTTAAACGTAAATAAACGTACAATTTTTTTTCTTTTACTGCGAGGAATCAAATTAATTTTCATCTCTACTTATTTTATCGAGATGGCAGCTTGTAAAAGATGGAAAAAAATTTCAACTGACGAAAAACTAAAAAATTTAAAGTCCGCGGACAAGTAAAAAGGTACTAGTGTTTCAACTCTCAACACAATTACGAGAAATTGTGAAATCATCAAAGGAAATGCAGCCCACTGTGGTGGGTGATAAAGTACTGCATTTGTATTAAAGTTCTTAACCAGTAAATGTCTGATCTTACTATGAATAGCTAATTAAAGTATGTATAAACTGTATGTATGCCTAACTATACCTACACTATACAGAATGTAAATATAAAACTTTAATGATAATTATTCCATTTAGATATGCTTCAGAGACTCTTATTAATCATGAAAAAGCATCAAAAGAACCTTTTTTTTAACGAAATAAACATACTTTAATAGAATCGAGTTTCAATGATTAAATTCTTTAATTGTAACGAAATAAATCAAAGGAAAGAACTGAAATGTGTGGTAATGATTCCTAACTGTTCATTTGAACGTGAAATAACCAAAATAATTTTTAACGATACAAATGGAAATGAGTCGGAAACCTAATACATCAAACGAAATCACTCGATACATTAGTAATAAAATGATTTGTACCCACATGTAATTAAATAAATAAAATAAAGTGCATCAGAAGAACCCACGCATCAGAGTACGTCATAAACATTACAAGTTACAAACTTACAAGCTACTAGTCACAAGTTCACAAGTTCTGGGAAATGTGTTTCATAAAAATAGTCTCGTAACTTGTAGAAGTTGGTTAGCTTGTAAAAAATTAGATATTGCAACCAACTATAATTAGAATATTCAGGAAAGAAAAATGCCTACAAACCACCTTTTTGCACCCTGAAACCCTGAGTTTTCCCGGGGATGGATATTCCTCAACAACCCCCCCGACGCCCAACACTGTTCGTCACCTCCTGGGCCTGTATCCGGAGCCTGGCCTCCTCGACGGCGTCCTTCTTGGTGATGATGGTCTTGTCGCGGATGGACGTGCGCCGGACCGACTGGGTGCGGGTGTTGGACTGGGAGCGGTTCACGCGCCGGTTCTTGGTCTCCTGCAGACGCTTCGTCTCCTGCTCGCTGCGCAGCTGCACGATGCGCTCCCGCAGCTCCGGGTCCTCGCAGATGTCTGCGGCAGTCGCACATCTGCATCTGCCCTTCTCCCCGCACACGCGTGCATACCGGTCCACACATCGATATTTCATTGCTAGAGACCGGAAAAATTCGCGTATTCATTTCGTCATACGCAAAAATTCAAATACTTTAAGCTGCTTTTGTTATTGGTTCACTGTTCATCCGGACGACTCTGGGCCAATGGGGAACACTCAATTAAAGAAGTATCGTATCACGGGCAAACATGTTGAGACGACTCACAAGTCAGCAGCCAATGAACAGCCGTTATTTTCCCAAGTATACTGAGGACTGTGTAGTCTATCCTGAAGGCCATCGAAAATGTGAATTTTTCCAGTCCCTATTCATTGCCAAACAAAGGCTCTATCTTACATCCTTTAAATGATTCATGCAATGGGAAATTTTGTTTTAATGCAATTTCTTGGACACATAAGTCATTTCAGTTTTACACTGTTTGTCATGAAAAAAGTTCAAGAATGCAAAATAACAAATAACAATCCAAACATAAACCCACAGAAAAAAAATACCTAAATCAGCTTATGTCAAACACATAAACCCAACGATGAACCTAAACAGGTATCGTGGACAATACAACGACGACAGCACAGAAAAAACACATTCAAGAATTCTGTGGAAGGAATTTTGCCATTAAATAATAATAATAACAGCAGACGAACACAGTGGACTAACAACGAGACAACAGTAAATGCAGACACGCAACAAATCCTGGACAGCGCAGCAAATATACGAACACCATGATAAAGATAAACAGATATTATTGACAACACAACAATGACAACACCAATGAACACAGTAGGATTCCTATGACAAAACAGTTGCGATGTTTCAGGGAATGGCATCTGTTCTTGTCATCAGGCACGAACAGACTGCGATGGCGTATGTCCAAGAAATTGTATTAAATCAAAGTCTCATATTCTTGTTTGAAAAGTAAAACATGGTATTGACAATTACTGTATGTTGTATGGATTTGCAGCCAGTATTTTTGATAGGAAAATTTAATGTTGATCAGTATTATCAACATGAATAATTTCTCCACGATTCTCATCATCATGCAACTAAATACTAAGGTTTTTCAAAGATTTCAAAGACATGGGCTGTTCTAGGGTAGCAAATTTAATGTTTTTTTTTTTTAAAAAGGGTACAAAAAAGTTAAAAAAAAAAAAAAAAAAACTATTTAGTTATATGCAACGGATTTCTAAAACAAAGACATCGAAGTTATTGTTTTTATTAATACTAAACACCATTGAAAAAAGAACAAGTTTTGTACATAAAAAACAAAATATAGAACTATGTAATAGCTAATAGGTAATATATAGTATGACACTAAAATATTAAATAAAGTATTGTAATTGTTTTTAAAAATATGTGGAGGAAAAAAAGTAATAATCTTTTAACTGCAAATACTGAAAGTAACATAGGAATGTTGATTTTAATCCAACTTGGAAGGTTACGAGTTATAAAGACTTATTTTTAAAAAAAATATTTTAGGACCAGTTCAGTGTTTAAAATATCATTTGTAAATCTCTTCGTGTAGCAATTCTTTACATTATTAAAAAAATTAAGATCTTTTTCCTTGATTTTTTTCTTACCAAACTCATTTACAATGTTTACAAAGTTAGTTTTAAAAGTCACGCCATTGGTAGCGGTTACAATTATACAAATAACATCCGCTGTCTCTATAAACAGTGTCTTTTGTAGGGAAGAGAACCAGTCAAGTTATTAAAAGTGGATTAGAACTGTCAAAATATTTTTCGAGTTTTGAGTAGATAATACACATCAGACAATCACTGGGGTGGAAAAAAATGAAGCAATCTCAGACTTCTGAACTGGACTTTAATGCAAATAGAAAAAGTAGTGTTCACTCACGCCTGTGCTACGACCGAGCTAACCGTACCTGCTGGTGTCTCTTCGTGCTTCGTCTTGGCGTTCAGGTCAGCCCCATGCTGCACTAGAAGCTCCAACACTTCCAGCTGCAATCATGACAACAATGACAATAACAATAGTGCTGTGATACTTCACCAACGAAGGTTACACATCACTATCAAGAGTAGCGGTGTGCGTACTGCCATTCATCAACCAAACAAAAATAAAACAATATTTCATTTAATTTTTGTGCACTTTTTTTTTTGGTTGTCATATTTCAGATATTCTTATGTTGGATTCAACTTACAATAAAGTCAGTTCTATATTTGTGCTTGCCTTTTATTCAAAATTCAAAGTATACTTTAAAATAAAACAATATTCAATATGCACATGAGATCTGAATTTTTAATAAACCTCAAGAGACCATAATATCTTTGGTAATCAAAAGATTTAATATTCCAGAAAAAAAATTTGAAGATAAATATTTGATTTTTTTTTTAAGAAGGAAGATTCAGACATTCAATCACAAGCACCCATGTAGTTGAGAATGACTACATTATTTATCTGCTTTTTTGTAGAATTTTTAGGGAACTTCTGATCCAAAAATAGATTCTTTAATCCTATAGGTACATGTAAATATGCTCATTTTTATTATATATAAAAAGGTTGAAAACTAAAAATTATTTGTTTTCACCCATGTATTTACTTACTATTAACTCTTAAGATCTATAATTGAATTGAAGGCTCTCTATTAAGAATCAAATTCGAATTTGAGATTTCAAAAAATTAGATTCTATCTATTACTGCTTTCAACAACATAATTTATTCCTAAAATTTAAAATGTTCTGAATTATTTTAATATCAATGCAGTAATAACAAATATTCATACAACATACAGTCTGGAACACTGTTAAGATGACTGTGTCTGTCTGTATACCATGTAAACAATTCTCTTAGTCCAGCAAAAGATGGAAAATACAAGTCACCGTTGCACTAAGCATGAGTGGGTATCAGACATCAGGGTTCTTAAATGTTATTTAAGTTGAATTTTCAAGGACTTTTTAAGGACTATTCAAAAGGCCTGTGCAAATATGTTTTTTTTTTTTTAGTCAAAATCAAATAATAATAACAAATTGTTCTTGAATACAAATATCAAATTTGAATAGTAAGAATGGGAATTGGAATCACACTAATAAAATTTTTTTCACATCATGTAAAATTACATAGGAAAAGAGAAAGGTAAATATGTAGTGTAGTGGCTTCTAAGAATTCAGACTAATAATACAACGTTGGTAATGTTAATACAGCTAAAATAACTCTACATAAATACTTGTTAAATTTAAATTTCAGAAAGAAAAAAAAGAAGACAAAGAAGAAGAAAAGTGTTTTTTTCTGCCCAACCTAACCTAAGCAACTATTCACTTCGGTTTTTATTTGTCTTATTTCTCAGAACAATCTACTCCACTTACTGATTCAGAAAATTTTTGGGAACTCTCTAATTAGTCACACATTTTTGTTTGTTAACGGCAGCTAGGTAAACTATTTTAGTTCAGCAATATTACAAATACATTTTTTTGCTAATTTCCTCTGGAATCCAGAACCATTATTTATGTTTTATTTTAACTGCACCCTTCTGTTTCATCAAAGTTACATACAGCAAATAAGCTCCTACTGTGTCTCATGGCGGTGGATTGATTGTGACTATTGATTTATATACTGTTGCAACTATCAGTTCACTTCTTTTATTGGCCATTGCAAAGGAGTGTCTGTTTTTGTGTGGTCTATGGTTTTTATGATGTTTAATAATTTTTCCCCACTAATAGTATGTGTCATGAAACAAACATTTTTTTGTTTTCAAGCTTGAAACGTCCACTTAATTTTTTTTTCATTACTGTTTCGTGAGACAGTAGTGAAGAAACTTTGAATACTGTTGCGTATTAAAAATGTTGAGTAACGTTCATGATTTGATTATGCAGTCTGCTAAAACATCTAAACTGAGTATTTATATAGCACAAATGTTTTTTAACTTCTACAGTGAAAATTGGTAGACAACAAACATACGAGGTTTGCCATGACAAATATTCATAACCAATAAAATATTCACTATTTTGAAGTGTTAGTATTCGAAGCTGAATCCGTAACATTGCAAGACCCTGCCCTCCCCAGCTTTTGTTTGTTAAAGAAATAATATTATACTTTGCCATTCAGAGGAATCATCTGATTACATAGTTTCAAAGTTATAGTGAACTAGTTTTTATACTTGTATTTTAACATTATTAATATTCATGTGAATAATTATTGCGTCAAGATGTTTTGGTATTTAGAAAAGATGTTTAACTATAGTTTTACTGGTTATTTTGTTATCATGTGGGTAAATGTAATTTTTTTCAGAATGTTATTTACTTTAAATTGTGTTTTAATGTCTATATTTTATGTTTAAAGTTATTAAGATGCTTTAATAATGATTCTAGAACATTTGCTATTGTTTGGGTAAAAGAAAGGACGAGAGACATGCGCGACTCGGCGGCAAGCCAGGGTTTTCCCAGATGTTTTCAGTGCAGAGGCTTTCTGTGTGTATTCTTATGTGCGTTTCCCACGGAGCCTATCATTTGACTAGAAAAAGAGAGACTGTAAAGCAGGCACTGACTTCAGGAAGTTTTTCTGCAGTGAAATGTGTTGTGATTGGTTGTTTCGTGAAAACTGTGTTGCGATTGGGCGGTGGTCACGTGACTCCCTCCTCCCGGTGTGGCTGGGAGCAGTGGCGTCATCTCGCCAGTTCTCTGCTAGATGTCGCGTCTGACAGTGGCTTAAGCCAAAATTAAATAACACGTGCTCAGTAACGAACTTCACGGCAGTGGTCCGGGCTGCGCCGATAGTTAACCTCGTTTCTGACATTTAAGTTGGAATTTCAGCGAGCACATTCGTTGGCACTCAGCCCACGATGGGGCTTAAGTTGTGATATCTACCCTCTGCACTCAGTAGATAGCACACAAGCACAACACAAACTGGTTTTTTTAAAAAAGAAATAAATTGAAGCTAACTGCAACACTATACTCAAAATACACGCAAACATCCAGACAGAGTGTTAAGAAAAATGATATTAAAAATATGTAGTTCCTTAAAAAGCAGAGTTAAAGATAATGGTATCGAAGTGGGCATTCATTTACTAAAATAAAAGAAAATTTATTAATCATACTAACTTTGTTTTTATTTTACGTAATACTTTCATGGAAAATTTCGTATACATCACAAACGTGAAAGTTTCAGAATATCAGATGGTAAATAATTAATAAAACGCAAAAAGCCTAATAAAAAGAATTTAAAATATAGTTACATAAAAATTGAGTACAAGCAAAACAATTTCATGACCTAGTATTACAAAATTCGTACATAAGGTCTATCCCTGAACTGCCGGCAGTTGTGTGAATCAACAAAGATATAACTTGCCATTTACAATAAAAAGTAAATACCAAAAATACTGTTAAAAATTAACTGCAATTTACAATATTAAGAAAAATGCTAAGGGAGTGCACGAATCAATCGCTCTAAACATTTAGACTTCTTGACGAAGAATACACCGTACGACCTTGCCGACGTTTCTATTTCCCGCAGCCAACAGCCAGAATAAACGGAGCAGCAGTTTTCTTCGCGGGCGCACCACACACACTCGTAACAAGCATTAAAGATTTCTTGCGGCCTGCAATATTTAAGTCTAGCCTGACCCCGATAGCCGAGCAATACGTGGTCGAGTTCGACATCTTTAAGTCCAGGTCTCGTGAACTTTTCCACTATGCGCCCAAGCACTGCTATACACCTATCCCTCACTTAGCACGTCTGCACATTGCGCAGATTCATTTAGCGCGATGTGAATTTTACTGCCCCAGTCTTGAATAGCACATCTGTAAATTTCAGTTAGCACAAAATCTCGGCAGGAAAAAAAAAGTAGAGTACAATGCCACAAAGTCTGTTTCAACTTCTGTGAACAACAGATGTGGCGTGGGATAAAGTTAGCCAAACAAGGGGGGAAGAGATGCACGCGCAGGTCTGAATACGCTATCGGCTGTTGTACAAACATCAGCTATGGCAAGTTAAATTGAGGCTATGGAGTGTAAAGGACCAAATGTTTTTATGTCTGCACGTATGCCGCCGGCCGTACCGTTGTCGCCTGGCCACAAACCGGGCCGTGATCTCAGTCTAGCCAGTGGCAGGGAATTCACTCAAATGAAAGCAACGTCTGCCCATTCAGCTGCTGGTAACTGTAGGTGCTTGATCACTATAATGCATCGTGTTCAAGTATTTGAGACAAAACTAGAAGTATTACGGGGCGCAAATTGTCATGAAGGCCACGCTTTATGTTGGTCGCACTTTAGTTTTGAGCAAGTCAACTGTGCGCATAATCATACGAAATAAGGACTCTTACCAAAAGTTTATGTACATAAGTCTGATGCTGTTGGTTGTACTAGCGGGAATATATTTGTCATAGATACCGGAACAGAAATGAATAGGTGATTCACATGGAAAAGGTTGTTAAATGAATGTTGCAATGAAAAAAAAAATAATCTTTGGCCTGACAGGATTGGTGTGAACCAGGTGGTGATACGCAATTAAGCACTTCAATTTTTGAAAATTTAAAATGTAATTATCCGGACAGTAACATTGGTTTCACTGTCAGTAAAGGATGGTTTGGAAAGTTACGCGATGTGTGTTGAAGGTCACGCCCAGGCGGGCAAGTCAACCAGCCGACTGATGATAAAGTACATAACCATGTATCTCCCGTTACGCGGTGTCGTATTTGTCATACAAAGTAGAGATGGGCAAATGGTTCACGAACCGCTCAATTGAACCGGTTCGCCTCGAGGAATGCTCGGGAACTGGTTCTTGAAAAAAGAACCGCGGTTCACTAGCTCAGTCGAACGATGTACACGTACGATCCATGGTACGATCTCTACAAGGAGAGATGGTTTGTTCTTTGTTTCTTCCCTTCCTCACAAGCTGCCAGATTCCATGCGTCGTGCAATTCACATAGCTCTCGGTTCTTCTCGCGTTCTCGGCTCTTTCTCTGTTCTCTCCGCTCTTCGGTTATTTTCCGCACTTTAGAGTGGGAGAGGGGAGAACCAATCCCCACTCCAAACAACTCACCACCCCTTCCCGGCCAAGTGAACGGTCTCGTCTCTTCTTCCCCTCCCTTCTTTCACCGATCACGGCTCTTCTTCCTCTTCCTTCTTTCTCAGTGCACGTGACTCATACATAATTGTGACTAAAAGCCTCCGTCCCTTCCCCCACTCCTTCAACACGTCGCTCTTTTTTAATGAACAAGGTTCTCATCCCCTGTTTAGTTTGCCCTTGCGGGTCTTTTTTATATGTGCTCGTGGCAACAATTAACAACTGAAAACCTGACTTCGACAGTTGATGTATGCTCTGAGTAGAATTTTCTCAATTATTAAATTATATATACCTATATTTTTACTTCGTTTACTGATGTGGGAGCAAGAAATTTATTTATACAGAGTTTGCACTTGGTAGGTTTACAACAAGGTAAGTTTTTCAAAGTAAATTAATTTTGATTTTTCTATAAAAAATGTTAAACCAATTCTAACAATTAAAGTACAGAGTGTATATTATTCTCTTAAAATGTCAAAAAAATGCTGTATTTTTGGAAGATAACATTCAACAACATTATTGATCTTCGAGATAAGTAGTATTTCAATTTACTCAGACAATAACTTGTTCACTATTATTATTAAAATGTATTAAATTATAATTATTTCCAATACAGCGCAACACTTATTTATATTAAACTTAAAAAATTAGTAATAATTTTAAATATTTCTTTGTGTTTTATAACATTGTTATGTTTTGTTAACGTATCCTAACTTGTGGTTGGCGATGTCTGCAAAACGAAAACGTACAGTTTTATTGTTGCAGCAGTAACTGGAAAAGTGACATGACACCTAAGTCAAAGTTGTTTGTTTCACAGCTAGATATGACAGTGTGGGAAAGATGTGTTTTGCTCATGTTTACGGGAAGAAAAGAAGAACAGCTGGCAGCTATCTTTATGTGCGTGACTGACGAGGGAGGAGTTTCAGTAAATGTACTATAAAACAAAAAAAAACAAAACAAAAAACACAAGAGATAAAGAAAGACACTTTCGCAGGGTAAACATTTGTATGATGGTCTTGTTGGCATTGTTTAGTCAAAATAAAAAGCTTTTTATTACTTGTTTTATCCAGTTTTAATAAAAGCATTTATTTGTTTATAAGTAGATTACTGAACAAATCTCCTCACTTTATTTCAATTACACGTGCATCAAAAAATTTTAACTAACAATAAATTAATATATTTTTATGTGAGCTGCTCGGCTCTTACGGAATTATCGGCTCTCGTGGTTCAAATCTCTCGGTTCTTTCTTTACTCGTCCACTCACCTCCACAAAGGACCTGCCCGGCTCTCGTGCTCGTGGTTTTCAAAGCTATCGGTTCCTTCTTATCACGGTTCTTTCTCTTTAGTTTCACATGGCATTGCTCGTCGCTGCCATTCGTGCTGACCTCTTGCGGATACATTTTCAACTAATAGTGACAATAACTGCTCTAGTACCCAGGAGAGGCCTCTAAATTGGATTTTTCTACATACAATTTATAATTCTCACATCATGAGCAAATATGCATTCAATTTTATTTTCATTTTACGATTAAAAATACTTAGTAAATATATATTGAGTTACTAGTACATCTTTATTATTACTACTTAGTACTTATATACTTTTTATTATTGGGCTTAATCAACAGATTTGTTTAATTGCAGTCCAATAATGGCAATATTTTTAATTGGTTAGCTATGCAATTAAATTTTTTCTTCTATAAAAATTAAGTTGATAGTACAAATACATCGTAATTGCGATAAGTACGCAGTTAATTCAAATTCTAGTAAAAAAAAATTAAATGAACCGAAGAACCATATCAACGAACCGATTCACTTTGAAGAACGAACCGGTTCTGAACCGCTCATTAAAGTGAACCGTTCTGCCCATCACTAATACAAAGTGCGATGGGAGGTATATAAAGATAAAAGGTGTGACATATTTATGGTTGAGTGTTATTCAATGCATTTATATTATGTAAAGTATATTTTCCTACACAATTTTGGAACACATTAAATAAATTAGCCTTGCTATTTAAGGAAACGAATGCTTCAGAATACACGATTTCGAATAACAGTCGAGCATTTTTAGGAACGAATTAGTCGTGCTAAGTGAGAGATAGGTGTACAGCCAACCGACGTCGGGTCAATTTAACTTCACGCGCCGCGAGCGGAAGCGCCCGCGAGGTCTGTTGTCAACCAGGCGTGGACTTCGAATCCCGTGTCTTTGCAAAACAACACACCCACACACCTTCTTCCAGGGCTGCCAACTTGCACTTCTATTATCAATTGTCAGGTAATGTCACTACTTGCGTAACTTGTTGCGCACTACCTGCGCAACTCCCCAGCGAAAGATATATTTACAACAAGAGTATTGATTAAATAAACTAACTTTCAATTAAAACTAACCTAGCCATTAAAATAACAATAAAATGTTTAAAAGTTATTTACAAAACTATAATTACTAAAACGTATTTTGGCCAGGGGCCTGGCCAAAAATTGATATTTTGCCGCCATCTCAAGGAAACTTTTGTCCTTGGCTTGTATCATCGACGCCAAGAGATGTAAAATGTGGAAGTGAGTATTGAGAATTTTTTGGTCTAAAAATTGACATTCACATGTTCGAACAGGAAAATTTTGTTGGAGTTGTTATGAGAAGGGTGTGGACTTGTGAGCATAGTGAAATGGCAGACAATATTTTGTTTTTGTGCAGATCTAACAAAAATTAATCTACATAAAAGTTATGCTAACTTTTTTCTTCAGTAAAAACTAGGGCTGATCGGTTCCCACATTTTCAGTTCGGTTCGGCTCGGCTCGGTTTTTTGTTAAAAATGTCGGTTTTCGGTTCGGTTCGGTCACTACTTCAAAATTTTTCTTTGAGCTGTCATACCAAAAAAAATTCCACTATAGTATTTGATTACTTGCAATATCTTGCAAAAGTTTAATTTCTTAGGGGAGTCACTTTCTCAGCAATATAAAAGTTATTTTCAACTACTATTTGTATTTATAAATAAGTTTATATGCTACTGAAACAACCATATGTGTAAAAAGGAACAGAACAAAACAGTTTAGAACATTAATAATTAGTATTACATTAACCTTGTTGCCAGCTTGAATTTATGAAATGTACTGGAATAAAATTCAATAGCAATAATGTGATTAAAATCAATATACAAATAAAAACTTCCTACTGTAGCCTCTATGCCGGGAGTTAATGGACAAGCCAACATAAACAAACGTCTTAACCAAGAAAACGTCTTAACCTACCAGTGCATTAAAGGCAGAATGAATCATAATGACCATATTTTCAAAATACACAAGTAAAGTATTCATATTTAGTATGCGGTATTTACTAGGATTTTTTTTCCGTCACGTGCGTAACATCATCATCTTTGCGGAACACGGGCGGTATTATTTTTAATTCCTTCGTCACAGATGTTCATAGTTGCCTCCAATTACCAAGCCGTAGTGGCAAAAAAGAATTTTTATTTTACGAGAAATCAAATACTCTAGACCATAACGACGCAAAGCCGCAATAATCACGCGCGAATAGTAAACAAACTACATCTAAAGGGTCTGACGACATGCACATTCATTCTCCAACTGCCATTTGGAACGGAACTTGGAAGGCAACTAATCGATCCTAGCGCACGTATAGCGCATTCTGTGATGTGAAAATAGAACTGAGTGACGCCATGCGTCGTGAGCGCCCTGCAGAATACGAACGGAACTAAGCAATGCTACGAAACTTCTACCGTTTTAGCTTACGAACCGGAATTAAATAAATATTATTTTAGTAACGGAAGTGATATATCCTTTAAATAAGAAAAAACCATATATTTAAGAGAAAATAGTAGTATTCCGACAGAAACTTCCGACGTTAAACATAGGAAATAGTGAAATGTAAGAAACGCTTAGACTTTACTATCCCATGGTTAAAATGGCGAACATTAAGAGAATAGATGATTTAAACGTTTTATAGTGAAAAACTTAGCATGTGTCTTAAATGTGTTTTGATGTATTATGCAAGCGGTACGTTTCTTATCCAATATGAATGTTAAATACATTATTTGGTAGATACTTGAAGTTAGTATTTAATGCCCTAATAAAAACCGAATCATCGGTTTTTTCTGGGAATTCGGTTCGGCTTCGGTTTTTACTAAAATGACCGAACCGAACCGAAAATTTGGTCAACCGATCAGCCCTAGTAAAAACACATAGCCAAATTTGTACTTAACCTCTAAATTAAATAATCAACAAACATCTTTCGGCGAACATTATTTTTATTTCTTATTTTATGAAGTATTTCATGAATTTTGCAAGTAAGGTCGTATTTTAGCCGGGCCAATCCGCGTTGTAATAAATCAAATACGAATAATAAACTATTTGCATTTTTATTAAAAAATATGAATATTCGCATAGGTCTACTATTCAAGGGTTCAAAAATATCACAAGGACTAAACTGATATTATTCACACAATTTAAGATCTGCTATCTCATTTTCAGTTATAGTCTGTTATGTAAAGCATTCCTTAACACTCAGGTCAGTATAACGTTCACAACATATTATTTCAAAAACAATTTTAAAGGGCGGATACTGGGGGTGAAGGTGAACGCTTCAGTAGGTACCACAGTAGAATCCCGCTAATGCGACCCCTCACGGTTTCCGGAAAAACGGACTTATAAACGCAATGGTCGCAATAGAGAATTCTGACCAATCCCCCCCCCCCCCCCCCCCCCCAACCCAAATATATCCAAATACATAAAAAATCGCCTTTGTTCGCTTAGATTTCATATTCAAATAGTCTATGGTGTAAAAAAGACAACTTTTTAAATTCATATTACAGTATTTAAATAGCATGATGTCTCCCGAAAAAAACGATACCCTAGAAAGCAATATTGGAGCTCCCGTTGCCGAGAAAAAAAAAACAATTTCGACACAGTGCAACTTGTCCATTTTCGCCATCTTTATATAGAAAAATCAGATGATTTAGTGTTGAAATTATAACTTTTTATTAAAGGTTTATTATGTCTCTTGCAGGCTGTATTAGTGTGGCGTTTGAAGGGTTGTGTCCCGTGACACAATAGCAATATGTACGTGACGGGTGGTCTGACGGCGCTTATCGCTCTGGTCCGTCCAGCTGACGTGCAGGAATGCGAGAAGGAGGGTAAGTATAGGAGGGGAGGGGTGTGGACGGGTAAGTGAGGGGAAGGAGAGCGGAGCTGCTGGCTGCGCACGCATCTACTCGCCAGTCGCCACTGTCTGGCGACAGACACTTGTATTTTATTCACTGGCTGACGATGGAACGTAGCAAAGTAATGTGTTTGCCGACTTGGGCAGGCAGTAAGTTGTTTAGGCACTAGGCCTGCGTGTCAGTTAGGCATGGTCGGGCAGCAAAATTTGACTTCGGGCAGGCTCAGGTGGATAATTGTCCAAACATTTCAGTCTTGGACGATCTTGGTCGGCCTTGAACACTACTTTGTGACTGAGCAGTGAGCATGCGCCGTGCGTACGCGCGCGCGCGTGTGTGTGTGTGTGTGTGTTAGGCTGGCGCGACCTTGACCACTTCCGCTTGCTGCAGGACTCACTCTCTTTTATCTGTGTCTCCCCCTCCCACAAATATATTGGCTGGCAGGTCTCGCCCTCTTCACCTTCTTTATCTTATCTCTCACGCACACTTGAAGCACCTAAAACGTCTTCTCCTTAAATCCACGTGTCAGTGTAAATTCAAAAACGAGTCACAATCGTCAACAATGCTTTGCAAAATCAGGCCAAAATTGTAAGCAAATCAAAATCCGTGAAAAACTACGTGTGTCGCCAACAATCGTTCATAGAATCAAGCCAACAATGTTACCAAATCAAAATCCAAAAACAAATGCGTGTGTTGTCAACAATTATTCACAAAACCAAACCAGTAGTGTAACCAAATCGGCGTCCAAGAAACAAAGCTTAATAAATCATCAACAATCACTAATAAAAACCAAGAGAAATCCGAATCAACAAGCGAGAGCAGTGTATCCACAAGTGAGCAAGATCACACTAATCAGTCGCAAGACAAGCACGGGACCGGGACTGCAATAGACGCGCGCGCAGATGCTATCAGGTGATGCGCGCAGTTTACCGGTATTGGCTAGCGTGGACAGTCTAGAGGGGTGGTATCTATTTTTAGCAGTCTTTTGTATGCCTGCCTGCTTACAGTACAGCGCTCGCCAAGATAAATGTGAACACATAGCGCCCAACAAAGTGTAACAGACTTGTTTTTCAGCCGATTTTACTCAAATTTTCGACTTTCTGTGCTCAAATTTTTCACGGTTTCTCAAAAAACGGTCGTATAAACGGAATGGACGCATCAGAGGGGGGTCGCATCGGCGGGATTCTACTGTAGTTATTTATCTTTCAACATCCGTATGCAATAAGACCTCAAATCCACGGCAAAGATCTCTAATCAATTCTGGCCACTTAGGATGTCACTTAGGAGTTTAAGACTGTTTTTTTTTCCGGCCCGAAGGCCGGCCCACCCGCCACCTCCCCTCCTATGTCTGCGCCCTTTCAGGGTAGAACAGGAGTCATCTTACAGATGTTACTAATCCAGAGCCCAACATCTGATCTAGACTTGGAAGACAGGTCCCCTCCACTCTGTCCGACTAGCGGACCGCCAACCGCCTGCTCAAGTCAGTGGACAGAGTTTCACAGGAAGTTAGCTATAGGTTCCCGCCGCCCGGCAGGCCAAAACCCCGCCAGTACGTTGTCACTTAGGACTATTTTATTTTCGCAAACATTAAAATCCAAGGACTCTCCACGGGGACGGTACTCACGTGTCCCCAGCAAGCCGCCGCGTGGACGGGCTGCCAGTCGTCGTTGTCCTTGACGTTGGTCAGCACGGACTGGTCCAACAGGAACTCCACGACCCGGAGGTAGCCGTTCGCCGCGGCTATGTGCAGCTGCAAGGCCAAACCACACAGGGTGGTTCACAAGCCGTCCTGGCTCCGGTCAACAGTTCAGCTAAACCAAGATGGGGAACGTGAAGAATAATACTTTCGAGTGGGAGCACGCCTAGACTCATTACCGTATTTTTAGTTGAATCCATGAAACTAGAGTAGAGTCTTTCTAGCAGTTGCAGAAGTTTTACGTTTGGGTGTAATAAAATGAAGAGTATTATAATGGATTACGCTACTATTCTAAGGGTCATAATAAGTAATAAAAATGGTTATTTACTTTATATTGTTCGTGTGTTTTTCATATGTTATAAATAAATAGTGTGTGCAGTATTATTAAATATTTAAAGCTAGCAGACCATAAATTTTATGTCTGTCACAAGTTAAAAAACCCACTGGAATATTTTTAACACTGTTCAATAACTGCTATAACCATGTGTATAAACCATAAAACTACTGGAAAGAAAAGTATGAACCACCAAAAAAAGTGACATATTAAAATAGTTTTCAACTACAAATTAGCTTCATTTATAATGAATAACAATATTGTCTCACATTTTAATAAGATAATCAAATACACTAAGACTTAAGATGTATAATTTTTGTGTGGCAACATTTGTGTTGACTATCAATACTACAGAAAATTGACAAAGTAGATCCAATACCTATATTCGAGACATTTAAATATTTTCTTTTCAAAGTTTATTTGCTGTGTATCAAATATATGGTGTATCAAAGGCCACGGGTCGTAAATAGCAGGAATATACTTTTCCGAATAGTGTAATTAAGTAAATAAACCATACATTAAGGAAACTGCATAAATGGCAAGATTGTAAATTAAATTCTTCCCTGAAGTATTTGCAAAATAGTGGTACAAGTTTGTATGCACATTGCATATGTCACATAGAATTAAAATTTTAAGAAAGATACACTAGAATATCATCCCATTGTGCACAATGAACTCAACTCTCGAGCAGTCTAGCTGAAGCTACTCACTCGACTCAGCTTGATGTAGGAATAGACTGCTAATCATGGGGGGAAAAAAAATTGTTAGCTTTTTAAGAATATTCAGTTAACAGCAACGGCTGATAAGTTTCCCACTTGCAATAATTCCACGTTCGACCACACCAGAAATTGCATCGAGATCACTTTAGTAGAAGGCGAGTTATTTGACAACTCAACCACCCTCGCCCCACCATGTCACAATGTTACTGCAACAACAAGAATGTATCCTGACAGACCTAACACAATCATTTATGCAAATTCATGCTCTACCTTACGCCATGGAGTCATGAACTGTCAGAAGACGGCATGCCATGACGTAGTTGGAGTAACTTTTTACCTCACCACCGCAACACCCGAGACATCACGGGAATGGTGCCAGACCACATCTGATAAAAGTTGACGAGTGTGAATTATAATTTCCGTTGCTTGTGAAACTGTCTCCGCAACGCAAACGCTAGACGACCCCTCACCGGAGTGGCGCCCTGGTGGTCCGGGGTCTCCAGGTCCATGCCCAGGGCTGCCAACTGCTGCAGGTCCCGCAGCATCTGCGACTCCGTGGACGCCCGCGTCTCGTCGATGAGCTCCTGGGTGACGCCGCGCCGCGCCATCTCCCCCTCAATGTAGTCCAGGGCCGCCTCTTCCTCGCAGATGTCATAGGGCATGTTGCCGTCCGCGTTCACGGCCAGCAGGTTGGCGCCCCTGCCGCGACAAGCACGGCGCGTCACAACCTCGGCAACCCGACCGTGCATCGCGTTTCCATCACACACCCACCAGTCAAACACCACATTCTACATGTGGAGTCCACACGTGACAGAAGTGAAACTTCTAGCTTATTAGGTATAGATAAAGATAAATTAGTATTTATTAAACAAGAGATAATGATTGAGAATATTAAGGATGCAGGTACAATCTCAAATGAAAAAAAAAATGTTTTTTCCACTCCCTGTACTTGCATCAGTTTACTGGCACTTTTTGGCGCCTCTTTTGGAGGTTTATTTCCCATATTGCCTTTGATAATACCTTTTATCTGCTTCTGCCTTTTTTATTAGTTTTAAGCGTTATATTATTGAATTACTATTTCTGGCTGAATAAAATTAAAGAACAAAAAAACACTTAAATTGAACATAAATTACACTTATAAAATCTATCTCACAAGTCAATAAGTCCTTTTGATATTTCAAATCACAGTATTCAAATATAAAAAATAAATTACATTTGTAAAGCTAACCTCTGAAGTCTGTACTTCTCTTTTACATACTCAATCGCACTAATCAAATAAAAATGAATGATACTTAAAAAATTAATTGCACAATGAATAATGCTTTTCCACATGAATAAATAAGTTGTAGATACTTTAAATTAAATATAAGAAACATGGTAGCGTCAATCATTAACCATTACGAAAACTAAGGGCGTTATCTTAATTCCGTAGCATCGCGCCATTCCTACATTCTCCCCTGCCGTCTCCTCATCCGGCCGTTACAACTAGCATATAGCATGCTACGTTACGTACCCTTGCAATCCTCCCATTTGACCGCTAGTGCATGCATTAGAGTGGCGTCGCTGCTGACGTACTCGCCTTTGCTAAGGTTCCCCCAAAACGTACCTAACTATTTCTCTTAAGCGATCAGAATTTCCGTAACTCTCGAAAATTGAAGCCCCCTCAGAAAAGAAGTTTCACTTCAAAAAATTCCCCATGTCACATTTCTTGATCTGGCTGCCTGGCCGTGACCGGCAAGGCAGTTTGCTCAAGAGTTGCGCCAGCGCGGGGCTCACCGGCTGATGAGGTAGCGCACGAGGTGGAGGTGTCCGCACGTGGCCGCCGCGTGCAGGGGCGTCCACTTCTCGCTGTCCTCCGCGTTCACGTTCGCGCCGTAGTCCACCAGCAGCTTCATCATCTCCTCATTGTCGTCGATGCAGCACTGCCACACACAACTCCTTTCAGTCCCTTCGCTCCTGTGCATCGTGGAGCCACCCGACATCCATCGAGCAGATCACGCTCAGATCGCGGCCACCAGCAGGGTTGGCTCAAGTAAACCACCGTGGTTTAAACCAAGTGTTTTTTTATAAAAAAATCAAATGGTAGTTTTAAAATTATATTTTTAAATTGAATCCCTGAATTGTTTTAAATGAAAGGTCTAACACCACTCTATTAACAATGAAAATTTGGTCATTAATGTTTCTTGTGATTTACAGGAACAAAAAAACTATATACTAAATCAAGATCTTATCATTTAAATTATCTCAATAAATTGTAAATTATACCCAGCTAAAATCTCCTCTAAAATTAAAAATATTAAATAGTTGATTTCTATTCTGTGGGAAATCCCAATTGTAATGCAAAACCCCATTCTGTGAGAAACACCCATTCTATGGAGACTCCTCATCCTGTGGGGAAATACTCTTTCTCTGGTTGTGCAGATGTGCAGATTAGCAGGACTTCAGTTCTTTGATGTTGTAACTTTTCTGGTTCCACATGAGTGGCAGAAAGCGGGATTTTGTATGGTTTTCATTTGAACAAGGTGAGAATCAAAATAACATAATAAAAAAAACCTGGTTTAAACAAAAAAAACAACAGATTGTTCGGTTTTTTTTTCCAACCCTGTGGTGCTGCATTACTGTGCTGCTAGTGTTTTTTGTTTGCTTAGAGTTTAACGTTCCTGTCGATTGTCATTGCAGTACAGTGTTCCTGTTTGTTTACTAGCGAGTTAATTAATTAATTAATTTCACAATCTTATACTTGGTATTCCCATTAAAACTATACTGCGTTCAATAATCCGACTTGGCAGTGGTCCCGATTATTCTGGGCGAAGGACCTTTCTATTGTAATACAGTCAAACAATAATAGTAACCTGAAGGGACCATAATTTTGTCACTTTGCAATAATGAGGTTTGTATTAATGAAACTATTACAAAATAAAATCACAAAAATTATATTTTCTAAATAAAATTCAAATAAATTTAATACACACAAAATATACTTTTTTAGGGATTGTAAAATATAATTTTTGGATTTTTGAATAGCTACACCTGTGACTCAAAAAACGATTTTCTACTGTATCACGCTTAGAAGGATTAAGACTGAAGAATAAAGCAAAGGTTTACAAATTACCTAAAAAACTACATACTACCATAATTTTCAACGAATAAAATTTCTAAAGATTTTCCCATAACTTACAAAGTGCCAAAGCAATAGTACCAGTATTATTATAAACTAAACTTCACATTGATTCTTTACATTGTTCAGAAATTTATATTAACCATCATTTACTACATGTAACTGTTCACCCTTGGAATAATGTTTGATTACATTATAATCATACTTCTGTATTTAACAACTTACTTAGCACTATAACTTATCTAATTTCTAGGGACTGTGGAAACAGTTTTTATTAATGAGAGTTTTGTATTAACAGGGTTTTAATTAATGAGATTTCACTCTAGTACCTATTACACAGTAAGAAACCAAATGCCATTTCTTAAATTTATGATCTCGGTTTAGGAAAATTTTATTTATACTAATCAGTTACTTAGAAAAGGAATCAATATGAAAAAATATTGAATACTAAATTATACAGCTGTGACGTTAAGAGAAAAATTTTGTACACAAGGCTACAATGGCTACAAAGATTTTTTTTGGTAGTTGGTACCTGATTTCATAACTACGTCTACTTTCAGACTACATGTGTTTCCATATCTAAAGGCAAGATTATGTGAGAATAGCTATAACACCGAAAACCAAAACCAAAAGCAAAATACAATTAAATATGTTGCCAAGGTGCGAGCTCTTTAGACTCAAGGGTGTAGTTGCAGAGAGAAAATAAACAATTATTCCACATGGGCAGCTGCAGATGTAATATTTGCACCAAGACTTGCTCAATGTTTCAAAAAGTTTCCAAAGCTAAATAGCAAGGTTTTCTCAGCAAAAAAATTAAATAATAAATTTGAATTGCAGTCTGTGGATAACTTACAATAAACCCACGATGGGGAGCAACCTCCACTTAGCTGTGACATTCAGTGGGAGACGTGATACAGGCCCGTAAAAGCCAAGACAGCCGTTTAATTTTTTCGTCATCAACATAAACTAAATTTATTATAAGGCTCTCTTGCATTTCTTGTAGGGCCAGAAATATTTTGACCTGATATTTACTGAACATTAATTTCAAGCCATAAAAGATCACACAGGCGATTATAATTACGAACGAAAGTATTTCACCACTACTTTATGAAGGATACTATCATTCTTTTAAGGTGCATGTGAACAAAGTGATTTTTTTTTGCAGGATAGATGCATGATCGAAAGTTTGTGATCAAGGGTATTACAAACGGTTGTTATGAGTGTTTCAGTTACCCCTTGCCAACAACAGACTCCCATTGGTAAAAGATTTAGAATTAATATTGCAGTCCAGGGTTCAGACAGCTGATGAACCATTATCTTTCGTGTATGATGGACTGAATCTTTGTACTCGACTTGATGCTTGAATGTCTGAAGCTAGTAACGTTAGGTATTTGTTGTGTGACCTATCGTTTTATTTATATTTGTTTATTTTAAATAAAAATTGCTTTTAGTAGGTATCACTTTGGTAGAAGGGCTGGATGCTGGAAAAGAAAACTCTAGGGTTAAATGCAATTTTTATTAAAAATAAACAGATAAAAAAAGAAAGGTTCTACATGCAGGTACAATAAATAAATAAATAAATAAATAAATAAATAGTCTTGTAAGTTTACAATAAATACAGATATAAATTTTACATTGAGATATTTAACCTCTATCAAACAACAACAAAAAATTCATTTAAATTTATCTTTGGTCTTTATATTTAAAATTATTTATTTCCCGATAACAGTTAGTAAAATTTCAGACGAAGAATGAAATGCAAGTGTTATTGGGATAAATATTAGTAATGACCAGAAAATGAAATAACCAACATTGTGTTGGAGACTGAGCCTTAAAGATGCCTGCAGAGGCTTCAGTTGCCACACCAATCACGAAAACCAAGTTTTCAACAGGTTCAAAATTTTCAACAGGTTATGGGCCCAGGATTGCAGGACTGTTTTTATCGACTTTATCTTTTCGTTGCACGTGTGTTAACCCGTTTCAAGTTCTTGATCCATTAGTCGGTCGAAGTTTTTCGAAATGGATCTGAAGGTAAACATTGGCAATCTCGAAGGAAAGAACAACTGGGCTACATGGAAGTACAAGGTACTTATCCTACTCAGAAGTATTCCCGGGGGTGAGGACGTTGTCATCGGCAAGTTGACCAAGCCTGTCCCACCCGATCCAACGGCTTCTGCTCAACAGGTAACAGCTCATGATACCAAATTAGACTTCTACCAAAATGCGGACACGAAAGCTTTATTGATTCTGACAAGTAACATGACAGAAGAAACTTTAACACAAGTAATGAGGTACAACACTTCAAAGGAAGTCTGGCAAGAGTTACATAGATTATATGAAGGTGTTACTGAAGATAAAGCTTTCTGTCTATGTATGCAATTTTTCACGTACAAGTCAGATTCCAATAACGACATGGCTAGTCACCTGTCAAAGATTAAAAATATTTGGAATAACCTCAACATACAGTTGTCTGAAAGCATGGAAATTAAAAATCTGCCAGATATGTTACTCGTTTGTAAGGTTCTGGAGACTCTGCCCCCTGAGTATTTCTCTTTCAAATCCAGCTGGCTTCTAATGCCTAAAAGTGAAAGGACGGTTGAGAATTTAACCAGTCAGCTCTGTACCCACGAAAGAGAATTAGCAATCAAAGGCTCTCAGGCCAAATGTTTAGACTCACAAGAGGCACTTGTTGCATTCAAACATAATTTCAAGTCCAAAGTAACCTGTTACTACTGCCATAAAGAAGGTCACGTTATTAAGAATTGCATACAATGGAAAAGGGATGGTAGGCCACCTAAAAATAAATCTCAAGACCTTTCTGACAGCAACATGGTGTTATATGCTACCAACAATGATGTATTTTCCGCCAACTGTGATAATGAAAATTGGTTTGTAGATAATGGCGCCACAAACCATGTTTGCAACAACAAGTCTCTTTTTATGTCTGTTAAAGAATTCAGTTCTCCCCATAAGGTGACAACAGCAAATGGCATTAGTGTGCCAGCCATCGGTACAGGCGATATTGTTGTGCACACCTACATTGACGGTACACAGAGAGAATTAACCTTTTCTAATGTTTGGTACGTGCCAGAAATGAGCAAAAACCTATTTTCTGTCTTGTCTGCTCAGGACAAAAACCCTGGCAGCAAGTTCGTTTCTACAGCCGAGAAATGCTGTTTCCAAGTCAATAACAAGAACATCTTGACCGGCTCCCGAATGCGGAATGGTGGACTGTATCAACTGCACCTATCCAGTGCTAATCATGTAAACTCTGTATCCAGCGACGAAAATCTTCTGCAGCTCTATCATGAACGCTTAGCACATCAAAATAAGAAGCATGTAAAGGCATTCATCGAACGAGAACTAGGCATAACTGTCAAGATAGATTCTGAAGTTTGCGAAGGCTGTGTTTATGGCAAAGCACACAGACTCAAGTTTGGCAGAAGGAAAAGAGCCACAGCACCCGGTGAAATAATCCACGCCGATGTATGCGGCCCATTCGAACCATCATGTTCAGGTTCCCGTTATTATGTATTATTCAAAGACGATTTCACGAGATTTCGATTCATATATTTCATAAAGGAAAAATCTGAGGTCTATGAAAAATTCCTCCTAGTGCTGAAAGAATGTGAACGTGCTGGTCACAAGGCACAGTCATTTCTGAGTGATAACGGCGGAGAATTTGACAACTCCAAAATGAAGAGATTATTAGATGACCAAGGTATCCAACAGATTCTCACGATGCCCTACTGCAGCGAGATGAACGGATACATAGAAAGAGACAACCGAGTGGTCGTGGAAGCTGCTCGAGCTATGTTACACGCTCATGACAACCTACCTCAAGCATTGTGGGCTGAATTGACCAATACAGCTGTCTACATTCTAAATAGAACTGGTCCAACCACAATAGAAGACAAGACTCCATTTGAACTTTGGTTTGGGAAGAAAGAAAGCCTCAAGCACCTTAAGATAATAGGAAGCGAATGCTACGCTCACATACCAAAGCAAAGAAGGGGTAAACTGGACAAAAAAGCCATCAAAGGTATCCTAGTTGGATACGACTTCTGCGGATACAGAATATGGAACAACGGAAGACGGATTATAAGATCCAGAGACGTAGTCTTCAACGAAAAACCATTGACAACGAAAATGGCAATTTCCCTTCCCAAAAAGTGTGAGGAATCTCAGTCACAAGAGGGTCAAGAAAAGGAAATCGAATCAGAGGACGAAAAACAGTTCAATACTCCCGAAAAATGTCAAGAAGAATCAAGTGATCTGGAAGATTTCCTAGAATTCAGCGACCCAGAGAATGTCAAAAACCAGAAAATGGCACTGAGAGACAGGGACAAAATAAGACCCCCCCAGCGATACGAAGAATACGTTTCACTCATTAAGACAGAAAATCCCGACACCCCAGGTACTTACCAGGAAGCAATAAATTCGAAAAACTCCGAGAGCTGGCGACAAGCTATGAACACAGAAATGAAGGCATTGACAGAAAACGAAACGTGGACGCTTCAGAGCTTACCCAAAGACAAGAAGGCACTGGCTTGCAAGTGGACATACAAGATCAAGGAAAACCCAGATGGAAACATTGAAAGATACAAGGCCAGATTAGTCGTCAAAGGGTTCTCACAAGAGAAAGGGGTAGATTACAATGAAACATTTAGTCCTGTTGCGAAGATGAGTACTATAAGAACCATCCTAAGCATCGCAGCAAGCAAGAATATGTCACTCGCCCAATTTGATGTGTCCACTGCCTTTCTCTATGGTGAGCTCTATGATAGCGAAGAAATTTACATACAGCAACCCGAAGGATACAATGACGGCACAAATCAAGTCTGCAGACTCAAAAAGAGCTTGTACGGACTGAAACAAGCAGCACGATGTTGGCACAAGAGATTCGTTGATTTTCTGAAAACCCTAGATTTCACTACTTGTAGCGCTGACCCCTGTCTATTTACAAGAAAAATAGGTGAAGATCAACTCATCCTAGCACTGTACGTTGACGATGGGCTAATTGCATCAACCAGCAAAAGGGAGTTGGACAATTTTTTGGAAGCGCTGAAATCTGAGTTCAAAGTCAGCCATAAGAAGCTGTCCTACTTCCTCGGACTGGAAGTAACCCATCAAGACGATGGTACAATCAAAGTAGACCAAAGGAACTACACTAGGAAGATTTTGAAGAGATTCGGCATGGAAAACTGTAGGAGCGTGTCGACACCCATTGTAAGTAATCCACAAGGGAATTCTGAATCAGGGAGAGAAATCGAAAACTACCCATATCGTCAAGCGGTAGGCGCACTGATGTACTTAATGGTAGCAACAAGACCGGACATCGCGTTCGCTGTAGGCGTTGCCTCGCGTGCACTGGAAAAACCAACTGCTGAAGACATAGTTCGTGTCAAAAGAATATTCCGATACCTGAAAGGAACTGAGGAACTTGGAATCGTATACCAATCAGGAAAGGACCCAAGTTTCCTCGAATGCTACAGTGATGCGGATCTTGGTGGAGACCCCAGCACCGGACGGTCCACATCAGGGATAATATCCAAGTATGCTGGAGGAGCAATTTCATGGTACAGTCAGAGACAGACCAGCGTTGCAATATCCACTACTGAGGCAGAGCTCGTGGCCGCCAGTGAGGCCGCAAGGGAATTGGTCTGGCTGAGAGGACTTCTAACAGAGCTCGGCAGCCTTCGTGAGACTCCGAGCCTCTACGTCGATAATGAATCCGCTATCAAACTAGCCAAGAACCCGGAAATGCACCGACGAACAAAACACATACGGATCCAGCACTTTTTCGTCAGAGAAGTCGTACAGGAAGGACTAATTGACATTCAACCTATATCAACGGACAACCAATTAGCGGACATGTTAACAAAACCACTTCACAGACCGAAGCTATCAAACCACATGGATGGAATTGGACTAAAGTGATGACGACTAAAGTGCACTCTTCAATGAGGGAGAGTATTGAGACATTGAACTCTTGCACTCTATATTATTATTACCATTATTATATATCGATTGTTTGACCCTTATGTTATGCCCTGTGGCAACACTATTCACTATGCAATTGTTTTGTTATTTTGTTTTTTCGTTTTCGTTTCTTTCTTCCTCACTGGTAGAATAACTATCAATGGTGTAAGGTGACGAAATGTTGATTACTGAACAAATAAAGTGATACAAAGCGATAACCCAGTCCATTCCTTAAAATTTTCAACACCACTCACCTGATGTAGGGCCGTAAGACCATCTTCATTTGTTGAATCCGGATTCACATCTTTCATTAGTAATCTTCTTACTAAACAAAACAAAAACACCAATTAAACTGAATCCCACAAAAAAAAGTACATATGCCTAAGTAGTTCCACATCTACTTCATTAAAAAATAGATGATCAATACCATTCAGTTCTTAATGTTTATTCTCAAAAAAGATAAAAGACAGAGCATGCAAGAGTTATTTAACCTACCCATATTTGAAATTGTTAATAAAAGTAACAATAATAAATAGTGATAGGTCATATCAAGATTTTCTCGAATTTGAATCCCAGACAGTTCCTCGATTATACTCCTCAAATCTAAATCTAGGTGTCAAGGACTAAAAATAAAATAATGTGTAATAAATTAAAAATGTTAACTATGGTGTTGAAATATTCTACTCTTTGAATGATTGTTTCACAAACTAAATTTCCTATATCTATACATATTGTAAATTTATTTATATAATTACATCTTAAAAGTACAATTATCTTGTGGAATGGTAACAGGATAGGTACGAAAAAATAAATGAGCTAGTCAACTTCAGAGCTTACCAGTACCAAATTTTTAATATTTTTCTTCCAATATTTTTCCTCGAATAACGAACCCTTAGAATACTAAAGAGTTGATGGTATTTGAGGATTTGATTGGCCCCATCCCTAATAATAATGATGTTAAAAATAATAAAAGTTAAAATATATCTGTATGTAAAAAATTAATCATTGTTGCAATAAAATTAAAGTGAAAAATTCCCTGCTTAAGGCTGTCTTATCCCATGCTAGTTATGTAATTATTTTTTGACGTAACATCAAATAAATCAATGAACGCCGGCTGCACGCACGAAAGTGTCCCGTAAAGCACATTGTCCCATTACGCTGTGTCCCGTTACGCTCATTGTACGCTTGCGCCGCATCTATCTCTCTTCCAATCGATTGGAACAACCATCGATTTGACTTTTTCGAGGTACATTAAACTTGAAACACTCCCATTCGTTTCCTACTTTTCATATCATCGTCCTATCCTTAACAGAATAACACAGATTGGAAGAAGTTAAATAGCAAACATGTATAAAAGTTATAGTTGAAATAATCTCTTTGTTAAAGTAATAAACATATTTTAATTAATGAGTGCAAATAAAAGTAAATTTATCAATTAAATTGTAGATTTCATTTCACTCCTTCTTTGTATACATACAAAATAGTGATAATTCAATAAAAATGAATCAATTTTATTCATAAAAGTATGCAATCATTTCATAAATGTTTTGTTATGACGTCACGTTAAACTATCATCCGTAAACCGACTTTACAGACAACCAATTTTTTTTTAAATTTGATCTTTAAGTGCTGGGAAATGAATTTGTCACTACTATTTCATAGGGCCAATTCCTGTAGAATTATAACTACAGCTCTTTTGCATTTGTTGTTTGACCGACATTTAGTCAGCCTTTCCTTGCAAACAGAGTCTCAATAGAAGTCATGCGAGTGGTCACAGTGATGGCTGTCTCTGGAGGAAGCAGGGACGGCGGCTGGGATGTGGACGAGGGGTCAGGGGAGGAAGGGGCGGCACTCGGGAACCTGGAGTGACGCTGCTTCGGGACGGAGCACAGATGGAATGGCCAGTGAGGCTGTTTGAACTGTGAATGGGGTGACAGAAATAAAATGAAATGGATAGAGCTTAATGCCAGGTCTTGCAAGTTACAGTGGTCGTTTCCTTTTCTCATGACTTATTTTATTTAAGGGCTTTTCCTGTAAGTTTATTATTATATTGTTTAATTATTTCAAGTTCAGTTTGACACAGTAAAGGCGTGTACGCCTTCTATTACACAGAACCATGAGATATAAATAATAAGTATAGCTACCAATCAAATATAAAATTACATACCAACAAATTACAGCTATTACTGATGGATAATCTACTATTTTAAAGCATCCATGTTTAGTCCTAATTTAAACTATATAAAATAATGTATTAAATAAAAGAAACCTTAAAATAAAATATTATTAAAATTATTATTATGATGCCATTCTCTCTCTCTCTCTCTCTCTCTCTCTCTCTCACACACACACACACACATTCAGTTAGTATTCCCTTGGTTACGTGTCTGTGAATTTAGATAACAAATTTTTTGTTTAATAAGAGTTTTTATAATATCTTGGTAGACCATTGGTGTCCAGCACCCTAGTCGAGGCTGTTCCAGATGCGATATGCAGGAACTGTGAAAGATTTCAACCTTTGTTTTAGTGTTATGCATGGGTTTTTAAAGTTCACAATAACATGCTTGCATATTACGTTTAGTCTCAAAATTTCTGAACTGATATTTACCACAGATGATCAAATAGCATAAAAAATATATCCAAGTGTTCCTACTAATGTTTACTTGCACGACCTTTTAAACTCGAAAATAACGTTTGGTAAATATCTAGTTAAGAAAATTTGTGACCCCAAACGAGTATACTGGGTAGGTATATATTCACAGGGAACAGCCCTTAATTAATAGTGCAGACAATAAAATGTAATAACCCACTTGGCACGTGACACGGTCTTAATGCCCCACCCACTCTGTGGCCTTCATACAGGGAAAGGTGATGAAACGCTTGTGGAACTTTGAGGAACGAATGGGTGGAGGAAGACAGGAGCGTCTTGAGAAAATACTGCCCCCTCACGGCAATGTCCGCAGTTCTTACCACCTGAGACAAATCAGGGTCTGGCCTGGCGGGAATAGAACCTGGGTTGCAATGGTGGAAGGGGGACAGGGCAAACTGCAGAGTAGGCTACTGAGAGGGTCTTAGCTGCAGGCACAATGCCACAACGAACACGACAAACTGCCACACGGCATTCCAGCACGACAATTCCTGATTCGGCTGTTGGCAAATGTAGTTTAGAATGCGTTAAAAAAACAGTCTAGAAGATAAAAGGAACATGTTATCTCATCCCATACTGATTTCTGTAGTCCTTCAACCCAATGTCATACAGAATACTATGAGCCTTCATTAATTAAAAGTTCTTCGCTGAACTCGTCCATTCTTAAATTAACTCTGCACCAATCTTCTACAACAACATTGACCATCAACACGATGATATAAGTTTATATAAACAGATAAAGGCAAGCTATAAATATTAAAGTGTATCCCACACGCAAAATGATAAAGATTTACCAAGTTATCAATATATTTAGTTCTATAAGGTTTCCTTTCCATTTACATTTTGATTTTTGTAAGGCAGCACGACACGACAAAATTATCTATTCCTTGCGGGATGTCGGGCAAATATTTTATCGGAGTGACGTCACTGGCTGCTGAGCGTATCAGGCGGAAGGACGGTCATGAGGGAACAATTGGAAAGTTGCATGGTGTTTGAAGAAGGGAGGGATGAGAACAGAGAGGGAGGGACTGGAATGAGTAGGATGGGCGAATGACTGAATTAGGGATGCGAGGGCATTTAGGAGACACAGAGAGTGAGTGTGAGAGCGCGTGAGAGGTTTTGGAAAGGTGGTGGTGGGAGCCAGCGGCAGTAGCCCAACAGCTATAAGGATAGAAAAAAAATCAAACTGTAAGCCTTTTGGCTTGGAAAGTGGACCATAGAGCTTATACCACTACAGTAAGGTACTACTCAGCCAAAATTAGCTTTGAATGGACAGGTATTCAATAATCATAAGAAGTCATACTTAAGAATATGTTATTAAATTTTTAAATTATCCTCTGGTAAAATTTCATTATTAGAGACAAGATTTTATGGGTCTATTTTCAGGCCAATTTTTTTTTAAACAAGATGTGTTATTGGTTAAATTTGTCAGAAATCTGTTTATTAAAAAAGATAGCATATTACTGAAAAAATATGACACTTGAATGTTCCATGATACTAATTTTGCCAAAACAGTCATTTTAACTGATACATGATGCACTTTTTCAATATAATGATTTGTAATAAGCATGTCTAACTATTGTTTTAATGTGGTACACTTCATGCTAAATTAATTATGTTCTTTCAATAAATTTTATATTTAAAAGATTACATAATTGCCATTAGATTTAAGTTTTGATTGAAATTCCAATTAGTTCAATAATTTTTATAGCACTTCGGTGCTTTGTGGTGTATTAAATTGAATTTCGGTGTTATACAGTGTTATAATTACGGTTTTATCGCAATCCACCAAATAATCATGCAATGGAAATGATCTTTTTTTTTACAGATACTGCTAACATTGAACTGAAAATAATATTTATTTGAAAATTTCCAATTCCTATGTGCTATTTTGCCTTCTGAATTTTTCTGCGATTGCAATGATAGGCATATGGATAAATGTTAAAGTTTTTAAATACAGACAAAAATATGCACGTATATGCATTCCATGGTGATAACAGATAGTACTACTGTTTAACTGACGACTGACAATTTTTGTTTACATTTCAATTTCCAGTAAAAATCAAGATGCAGGTGTAGAATCGAAAAGAAAACAGACTCACTGCAAAGTCCACCTCATTTCTCTAATTGTAAAGGTCTGGCAATGGGGAGTGGACCCAACGAACCTCTGGACCCTTGGTTTCTGTCGACAGCCCTGCCTACCCACTGCTTGTAGTTATCTATTTAATAAACATGTAAATGTACATTTCTACAAAGTCTTAAATCCCTCAAAGTTCTTCACTGATTGCTTTGGAATTTTGACAACGTTGCATTCGTACACACACATTTTTTAATATAATAAAACAAAAACATACGTGTGCCACTCAGTACATGTGATAAAAGTGAAACTTGTTTGGTAATTAAAACCTTAACCCTTTCTTGCCGAACATATTAAATACTTAAAATTTTATTTGTTTTTCTGCGGAATTTGAATTAAGTATTTACAATTATGTATGCCAATTTTTTACAAATTTTTTTTTTGATAATTTTTATTAAATTTTAAGGTGGTACTAATAAGTACCGTCAGTCATTCAAAGTATTTCTTTTCCTTGAAAAAAAATTTATAATTATTTGCACATACAATTGTTTATATTTATTATTAAAAATATTTTCCAATATATCACTTATATAATATATTTTACACATCATTAAATATATACAGTCATTTAAAAATTTACATAAAATAAGTAAACAATTTTTTACTTCTTTTCTTGAGCATATTGAGTTTGCAAATAAAAAGTTCTTGCATTTCATGTAGTTGAATCTTTTAAATTGTTACTTGTGATCAAATATTTATTGTCTACACCTGTACATCATGATATTCTAAAAAACACTTCTTTTTTTCATTCATGCACAGAAACACTTTGCAGTGGGAGCACTGGGAATGTGGTCGAGACTGAATGTTCTTTGAGCTACACACTTCGCAACGACCTCGATTAGATACAAATATTGGCCAGTGAATTCCTCGATTAGCTACTCGTACGTCCTTGGGGACAGAGAAACTAGTTTTTCTCCTTTTCATGTTAGTTGCTTCATTCTTCTTACAAGGTGTTCGATCTTCAGTATATTTTCTTCTGGGTTTTGGAACCTGATGTGTGATCAAGCCTTGTGACACAGATCTCCTGAATTCTAGAACTGCAATGTCATGTTCATAAAGTTCCTTGTAAATGACAAATGCATTTACAAATGCAATATCTAGTATTCCCCAGAACAGTCTGTGCCACCACTTCCTGGATTTTCGATCTACACAATACAGCTGCCTTAGTCTGTCAGCATGGTCAACCCCTCCCATGTGCTGATTGTAGTCTGATACAACTGTTGGACACCTTACATTTGTGCTGTTGCCACTGCGGTCTTTTCTTTTTACTGTGGTTGATTCTGAGCCATGAAAGTTTGACACCAAATGAACACATTTCGTATCCTTCCATTTGTAATAACTAATAAGCCACTTGTGTGTTAGAGAACCTGAAATCTGAGTCACCTCTGTCAAGTTTCTTGTCATCGGTGAGATTTTTTGGAAGTCCTTTCCTGTTTGCACGTATTGTTCCACAAGCATGTGTTTTTTCTGCTGCCAATCTCTCAAGAAGTGAAAGTGAAGAAAAATAATTATCAAAATATAATTCTCTGAAGTTTCCCCAGACAGGTTTCGATAATTCCAGAACTACTCTTTCTCCCAATCCATGACCTTGAAATTCTGTCTCTGCCACTTCATCTTTGCCCTGATACACTTTGAAGGTAAGTGTATATCCTTTTTGGTCAGCCATTGACCACAGTTTGTAGCCACGTTTGATCGGCTTCATCGGATTATATTGTTTCAAAGTGGAACGTCCTTTGAACAGTATCATACTTTCATCAATGCTAAGTTCCCTTGTTCCATTATACACTTGTTGAAACTTATGATTCAACTTTTCAACTACAGGTCTTATTTTGTAGATCTTGTCTTTGTTTCCCTGAGGCACCGACTTGTTGTCATTAGCATGCAGGTACCGAAGAATCAATTCAAAACGATCCCTTGGCATAGCCTCAGCAATGGGAGGCACTCGAAAGTCTTCAGAAGTGGACCAGTAATCCTTCCACGATGGAAGTTTATGATAACCCATCATGAAATTTATCCCAAGAAAACAAAGTAACTCACCTTCCTTCAAGTTCAAGTTCTTTTCATGTTGTGTAGCATACAGGTTTGATTGAAAAGTCAGTTCTTCAATCAAATCACCAATCATCACCAAGAAGATATCTGTAGGTGTTTGGCAGTGGCTGAAAAAATGTTCGACAGGGCCTGAAACAGAATGCAAGTAATTTTTTGACCTGTATTTTTTTATATTATATAAAGTATGCCATATTTACTAAACTTATATAATGAAACACTCCAGAGAAAAATGTTATGTAGGTTACAGAAATATTTATTTTACTAATTGTTATAATTATGTGAATACTGCGATACTTAGAAAAATATTCAACATTTCAATACACAAAATACAGTGATATTTAGGGTCTGTATCCATACCTGTATCTCGGTTGTAGTCTTGCCTTGAAGTAGAACTGTCATGTTTTTTCCACTTTCTTTCAGCTTCCTGTTTTGTCTGATTGTGTAAAATGTTTGTTGTAGTGGAATTTTGTGGTACTGAAGAACATGCTTCATCATAAATACAATCGTTTTCTGTATCTACTACAATACCTGATGTCGTTGCTTGGTCATCAATATTTTCATCACCACAACCTTTTAGATTTTCGTCCTGGAGGCCTACATTGAATAATCTGTCGAAATTATTTTCGTTTGGATCAAGACTGCCAGATTTTTCGCTGAATTCATCATCGGTGCCTTCTGATTCTGAGGCAGCAGGAAAGTTTTCATCAAATATAAGTGCTAATGCTTCTTCGTTAGTATAAAATACCTTCGACATGTCAGAACAAGCAATATTCACCCATAGGTAGCGAAAGACCAAACACAAAACAAACTCTAAGAAAGAAAGTCACATTCAACAATAAAGCCAACTCAGTTCCTGTTGGTACTTATAAGTACCACTCATATTTTTGCAAAAAAAAATTATTTATAAAGGTCAATTGACTATAATATATATAAGACATCAATTTTCACACTATATTTGTAAGCTATTCACATGTAAAAAAACACATACTAGTGAAAAATGCAAAAAACTTTGAAAAAAAAGATTAGCAGAAATAAAGTTATAACCAGCGCACGACCTGACGGACAGTTGATGCTATCTTGTGGGTGTTTAAAGAACTACGTGCACAAATGAAGCTTCCATGCACTGTTACTGGTACAATTAAGTACCAGCAGGTAGCAGGACACTTCAGGATAGCTCGTAAGATTTTAATGGCAAGTTGAATAGCCTGGTACTTTTAAGTACCATTAGGCAAGAAAGGGTTTTAACTTGTGAATGCTTTCTTCATATCTCTTTGGCATCAGAAACGTTTCATAACAATGTTTCACGAAAAGTTAATGATTTTACTGGTAATACACCACCTCTGTTTCAGTAATCAAGCTGCCCTATCCATAGAAAAGAGAGGGAGGGATAGAAAGGCCACTCTCTGAATAACAGCGCTGTTGTGGCCGTGCACAGTACTAACCGTATAAACATTGGTGGAAGAATGACCTAAGTAGCTATTTATGCTAAAACCACCTATGTCACAAGCTAGCATTTTCGTACACGTGGCGGCATTGTATTTTACTTAATATGTAATTTTATACTCAATTTCACAATGTACCTCAATGAAAATATGACCACTAAATAATTGAATAAATAAACGCCAGATATTTTCCAGTTTCCACCTACGAAGCAATAAGCAAGTAGCACGCAAATAACCTAAAGTCCTAAACAAAAATACGAAAGAAAAATTGCCGCCATTACAAATGAGCCTTGGCAACGAATCGTAAACAAACATTGAGCAGTGAGCACACTAGCGCTCTTACGGCCGTGCACACAAACAAAACGTTATTCAAGCATCTCTCTAATGAGTGCACATCCCGTGGCCCTAACAAAGGGCGCTGCTAAATGACCTTCATAAACAGACTGTCAGCTAGCGCTCATCACTGATGGGCAAGACCGCTGATGTTCCCGACATCACTGGCCAGTGACCTCCACGAATATCAGAACCTGTTACACGACAGTGAACGTCACTGTTCTTAACTGGCTAATTTAAACCACAATGGTTTAATACCACGTATTACATTAAGTGGTTTTAATAAAAAAGCCAAATGGTTTTTTAAATAATGTAGGTATTTTTAAATACTAGAATATCTTAATTTATTTAATGAAAGGTCTAATTCCACTTTAAATAACAAAATTTTTCTCATTAATGTTTCTTGAGATTTACAGGAACAAAATTTTTTATACTAAACAAGATATTTAAATTATCTGAATATGTAGTAAAATATACCTACCCAGATGAATAGGCCTCTAAAATTAAATTAATCACTGTATTGTAGTCAAAAAAGTAAAAAAAAAGAGGGAATAAATAAATTTACTATAAAAAAAATTCCTATTCTGTGGGAAATCCCTGACTGTACTGTAAATCTCCATTCTGTGGGGAACACCCATTCTATGGAGAATCCTCTTCCTGTGGGGAAATAACCTTTCTGTGGTTAAGTCCCAGTCAGCTGTGCAGATTTGCTAGACTTCAGTTCTTACAATGTTTTTTGGTTCAACATGAGTGGCAGAGAGCGGGATTTTGTATGGTTTTCATTTGAACACACTAGAAACCAGAATAAGTAAAAAAAAAAAAAAAAAAACCTGGTTTGAACCTAAAAACACCTGGTTTAAATAAAAAAAAGTTTTTTGATGTTTTTAAAAAACAAAACTTTTTTGTGCCTTTACTTAATCAGTGTGTCCACAAATACATGGCGAACCAATTTCAGGACCTTTTAATAACATTCTCTTATAACTTTTCATGCTGTCATTATTTTTTTTATACTAAGTGTAACTAAACTTAATACAAAAGTAGATTGACTGTTTGCATTAACGTGCCCATTTTTACACACGTAAGCTCAAAACCTTTTCAGAGATAAGTTCCACACGATTAAAGATTATAATTACTTCACGTGTGACTTCAAACTGAAGCGAGGCATAAATAAACTTATTAAATTAGTGTATTGTCACCGGTCCTCGATAAGTGTACGAAGTTTAGATTAAATGTCTGTTTAAAGTGGGTCAAAATCGAGTGCAAAGAGGTCGGTTACAAACATACAAACATTCAGGTGAAGCTAATATAAAGCGTGTAAAAAAGAAAATTCATGTTAGCAAAAGAAAAATTGAAAATAAAGTTTCATGACTTCCAGAACTGTTACTGTTCACTTCGGGACTTAGTGGCCTTTTGTCACCCTCTCAAGGTCCCGCCCACCCGGGCACACACACGGTGAGCAGAGCTTCAGGGAAAACAACGCGATCTGAAAACTGCTCGAGATATGCGAGTGGGGTCTGTTTACGAAAAGCATTTAAGAATTCACTGAGGGGAAAAAGTAGTTTTGATTCCGGATTAAGTTTTAAAACTGTATTTTTAGTAGATTTAAAATGGCTATAAGGAGTGTTTTTCAGAGTAATTTTGAGACATAAAAAACCGGTAGCCAACAGATACTTGAAAGCATTTAAGGGACTTGCATTACACTAATATCTTCATTTCTATGCCATATAATGTTACTGTCACCACTCAAATTTCATAATTGTCCTATGCACGACGAGAAGACTGAGGCAATACCGTGCTAGAAGCCCCGTGAGTATCGCACTTATCATACTGCCTCTCTAACACAGATATAACCCTGACTGGACGGACCCCTTAAATGAGACATACCACTGATTTAAGTAACTATTTGATATAATTTTGCATTCTATCGCTTACCCTCTTCAATGTCATTTCTAGCTGCGGCTTCCAGCAACATGACACTGTCACTGAAATAGATGCTCCTCTTCTTCGGGTTGATGGTGCTGTGGTTGCTCCTGTGTCGCCGCTGCCACTCCTTCTCCCGCTGCGACCACACTTTGAGCTGCTGCAGGCGTCTCCGCCGCGCCAGATGCAGGCGCTCCTGGGTGCTGAGGCGCTCCACGTGAGGCATCTCTGCCACCAGGTCGGAATGCTCCATGGCGTGGCTCTGGACAACACCCTCTCTCTCACAACACTGCCGACACTTCAGCTGGTCACTCTACTAAAACTGCCACATAAATGTACGTCACTTTGCACTCAATCTACCCATAATTAGTTAAATATTCCATCTTCGCCCAATAAATTCACTGAAACATTAAATACATCAACGAAAGGTTAAGATTCACAGACCTATCAGTAGCAGCTTATCCTTAATCTTATCATAATGTTATAGAAATATTAAGATTATACTTTAGCAGATAAGGAAAATGAATGTACGATTACAAACGACGGGTTACTTTAGTAAAAAAAACAACAACTAGCTTTCACATTCTCATTATCACCATGTAGGTACCCACCTGTGGGCACAAAGGCCTTGAGAATTTCTCGCGCACAGATGTTTCACGTCACATTTGAACTGCACGGCATCTGTAGCTCCACATGTCCCGGTGCTCATGACAAGAGTTTGCGTTTAGCATACCGCGCCCCGTCCCTGTCACTTCTCGCAAGGAACATAATATATGCTTGGAGGCTGACAACAATCAGTTAGTACCCGACCCGCTCCGCAGCCTTTCTCCTGCTTTTACAGTGCAGCACCATTACAGAAAAAAAAATACCGGTTGCCATTCACGCGACGGACGAAAAAAAAAAACAATTAAAAATCGACCAAACGCCTACGTTGATGTATTCTTCACACAAGTAAGATGCGGAAAATTCAATTTAATTCACGCGAATGTACTGATTTTACTGCGAAGTCGTGCTGTAAATCTTCTCTTTCCTAAAATACTGCACTGCAAAAGAGAAGGGAGAGCAGACACGAAAACGAGCGCTGCGAGATTTCTCCCGCACGAAAGTGTGCCATTGTTCGCGGGGCGGTGCTAACTCCGACTGACGCCTACAGATGGCTCTCGGCTCTCGCGGCCATATTGACATGTGTCACGTGAGCGCGGGATCAGCTGTTTCATGTTGACTTTAGCTGTTTAGCTTCACGTACTTTAAAAACAATACGGCGAGTTACAATTTATAGTGTCGTTATGTTTTACTTGGAGTTATATTCGTGGCAATGCTAAATAATTTGAAATTACACTCAATAAATGCAGCTTCTGCTGGTTTTTGTGCTTCAGTCTCAAGTGTATTTGGCAAATTATCCGGCATGTACGACACCACAACAGGTGTTAGTATTATAACAGTTTTATTTTTATATAATCATGCACTTAAGTTTTACAAGATAACACTAACGTACTAAATCACAATGGATATGATGAACTTATTTTGTTGTGACAAAATATGTTATTTCCCTTTGTGTTACAGGTTTCACTGATTTTGAAAATAACTTTTTTTATCTTCATGGTTGGTTTCAATGCAGCTGTATGGACTTTTTTTGTGAAAGCCCTTTCTTCATGCAGTTCATCCCTTCCGCCTACTGTGACCAGTGCTGCCACAAACTATGTTTGTTCTGTAAGTTTACATAGTTTATTTATGTAACTCGCCAACTCAACATGATTAGATTGTTTGATGTATAAATTACATATACCCTAGGACCTGTTCGTAGGATAAGGGGGGGGGGGGGGGGAGCAGTGGCTTCCAATTTCAAAGTGAAAAAACAAGGAGTTGTAGTTAAAAGAAAATTTGTAACTAATTCTCACAAACTGTTGTCGTACTAGGGATTTAAGGGAACGAACAAATGAAATGTCGGAGTGGGCGCCTCCACGTGATGTGGGCACGTGGACCCGGCGGAGACTCCCTTCAGGGCGTGACGTGACCCGTGTGAGGCTAGGCCCGGTTCCCTTAGCACGCGATACCGCTCCAGTGGGGTCTTAAGGCGTCCCACACGCCTCGAGGTTCAGGAGCAGGGACACGTGGTCACTCGACTAAAAATCACAAGTTCGATGTACTCCTTTTATTTCAGCAACGTTACAACACGTCTCCAATTGTGCTACACCTACATACACTATGAAACTGTTAATAACGCCAACGGTGAGAGAGAATCAGTTTACAGGCTGACCAGGTCACCTCGAGGCCTGGCCTCGTGAGTTTAGGACGCAGTTCGTGATTAAATGTTCGAATTGAACTTAAATATTTATTAAAAAGAGTCGGCCACCCGGAGTAGGCCTTGCAGATACAAAAAGGTTTTAAGAATTATAAAAAGTCTGGCGGATGTTAAAAGATCAGTAAGATGAAGTTGCGCGGTGCTCACCAAGCATCCTACCCCGGGTGACGAACGGAAGCGACTGAAGAGGCCAGGGCAGCATGGCGGCCGGAAAAGCGCTGGATTTACCGTTAGTCTCTCCTGTTATTTATTAATACATATTTTAACTAAAACAAATACACTAAAAATTCAATAAAATAAATTATACCAAGGTTTCCTTAATTATTTAAGCTGAGTATTGATCATTTTAATTAGGAATATGGTTCAAACTGGTTGCGGGTAGTTCCATTGCCTGCCGCATGGGGCGCTGCGCCGTCCTTACCAACTAGCACTGGAAACATAATCCTTAGGGATTATTATTTAAAGAAAAGACAGGTAGCAATTACGTAAACATAAAAATTGAATGATAAAATAAAAGGGGTCGTGGCACAGATTCTAATCTTGCCTCTTGTTGGCAGCCTCACAGGCACACACGCACACCTGCACACGGGGCGGAAGGTTTGAATAGAGGGTGGTGGTGGGAGGAGAGGGGTGGCAACGGCGTGAGGCACATCGGGCTTAGGGAGGGCGTAGCCCCGGTCGAAGTCAATGTTGTTCAAAATTTTTTTTTAAAAATGTATCTAGTTATTTTGTTATTGTATGTTATTTTGTGAGAGACTGGACCATCCCCCAGGAGATTTTTAAAAAAACTTCCTTCTTCTGTTTTGCTTGAAGATACGTATTTCTGTAGTTACAAATTTACAAACACAAATGTTAACTAGGCTAATAAGCATTAAGATGGAAAATTTATTAAAGACATGTGTCTCATAAAAGACTTACTATAAACTCATGTTTGTTTCTAAAATATGTGGACACAAACATACCAGAAAAGAATATTTTAGTAGACTACGTATTTAGGAATTTTAGGTTTTTGCTTTTTGAACACAGAAGCTATGCCCTAATCATGTAAAATATATACCTAGCTTGTATGCAGTCAATTCTGCCCATTAGTACACACATATGAGACTATTCACAAAATCATATTAGATTTTTAGATTCATCATACACCAGTTTGCTTGGTTATAATACATATATTTGTTTAAAATAACTTCAATGTTAGATGTGTTTGATAGACATTATTTCATTATTTGTATATTTGTTTCAGCAGATACCATATAGATCTGGATACTTAGGGTTTCCAGATTAGTGTAATAATGGCAGCAGAAAAGTACATGAAACACATTTACGTGATAGTGTTATATTCAATATTAACAGGCCATTAAATAATTATAATTACACACTAGGGGATTACAGTTTATATATATATATATATATATATATATATATATATATATATATATATAAAAAGACAACACATTCATTTCTCACTGCCTTGGAAACTTACCTCTAACTTCCACACATTTTCTTTCGTTCGGGTGTGTTATAACCAGAACATTTAAAAATAGTGCATTTGCACTTCTCCAGAAATCAACAATTATAAACAAAACACTGCCAATAGAGTGGGAAGGAGGTAAGTATTAAATAAAATACAAAACATAGCGTAATTTCTCTAAAGAGTCTCTTCAAATACAAACTGCGTAAAAAAAAATTGAGCAGTTCTGTTCTTTCTCTCTCACTTCTATTGAAAAAAAGAGCCTTTTTCTGGTTTCTTAGAATAGCCACACGGACAGTTCAAAATGCTATAAAAAGCGAAATGGTCAGGGGTAAAAGAGGACATTTGCAACCCTATGGTACCTACTGAACATAATTACATGGCTCTTGGAATGTGATGCAGGTAGCTCTACATATACAGCATATCCATAAAAGAATGTCCCAGTTTCAATGGTTGGTATATTATGACAGTTTAATTTAGACTATTTCCAACAAATCACACAACATATTGAAGGTAAACTAACCTAGTTTTTCTTACAAATGTTCAATATGTGCACCTTCAGTTATACGGCACACTCCAACCTAAAGTTCAATTCTTCCCACTCTTTGGTTAACACGTCTGGAAACCTCTTCACTTCTGTGTCTCAACTCTGGGAAATCAAACTCTGGGAAATCATTAGTAGCAGTGGACTGTAGACACAATCTTTTATAAAGCCCCAAAGGAAACAAATCACATGGTGTTATGTCAGGTGAACGTGGAGGCCAGCGAAAAAGAGCTCCGTCGTCTCGACCATTACGACCAATCCAACGGTCAGGGACTTGGTCGTTCAACCACTCTCGTGCAAAGAGATTCCAACGGGGAGTGGTTTAATCCTGTTGCCAAATAAAGTTTACAGGTCCACCCTCTACTAATTGGGGTTAGAGCCATTCTTTCGTGCCACAGGCGAGAAAACAGTAAAGCAGTACTAGCGCATGCGCTTACCTAAAACTGTTTGAGTTACTGTTTGATTGTGACCTTGAACCAATACACGACAATGCTTACAGTTGATACTATTTAATTTTGTAACTGGGATATTATTTTATGAACATACTTATTATGTGGCATGCAATGATACAGTTTATAACATTCAGTAGCCTATAATTCATCTACACAGTAGTGGTCCCTGACCTAGCAGGGCCCTGGGACATTCACTTATGCAGGACCTAATTTTCTGGAGAGGAACCTTGTAGGAGTTTGGGGAGTGTGGAATAGTCCCCAGAGAAAAGGCAGGTTTGGGGCGCCTACCCCAGAATTTTTGTGAAATAAACTATTTAAAACAATGTTTTTAAGCCAACCAATAATTTAAATTTTGACTATTGTTTTTTTCAATTTAAATATGTGTTAAAAAGTACAACAAATGAATAATAAGAACAATAAAAAATGTTTTAGCATTTTAAAAATTCACCTATATTACGTTTACTGTATAATGAATAGAGGTCTAAGATTTGATTTTTAAAAATATGTGAGCTAGTCTTCCAGTACTCGCCAGTGATGTGTAACATCTGACCTCGGTAACGAACAAATTCACGTGTTCTCATGTTGCAAATACACTTACTAAACTCAGACATGAAATTTAACCTAGAATTCTTTAAATTAATTCAGACCGTGATAAATATACAAGAAATATGTTTTCAACTACATTTCTTGATGCGAATCACACATAGTTTCTGCATCGGCTGCTACAATTCACTGCCGGAGCAGCTACGTTGACTATGGATAGAATCATTCGATTTGCAGAGTGAAAGGTTAAACTATAATGAAACGGCTCCAATAAAACCGAAAAAGACTTGAAACAATACTAAACTCCTGATTTTTTACAAGGATTTTTATTAAAATACTGCCCATCTTGTTAAAATTCATTAAAGAGTTGATACTGTTGTAAAGTTTTGTTTGGCTTTGTGAACTTTTGGTCCACGCGATTCGCCACAGATGGCAGCGCCGTGGTCACACATTTACGTTCCATGCAACTTCCGTTCCATTCTCGAAATCACTCCCACCAAATGCCGTATACCGAGAGCTAAAATGTTTACACATTAAAAACATTTGAGATAATAAACAGGTGTGTTTGTGATAAAGGGACATATGCAGGGGCGTGGCCGTATGCTGGTCTCCCGGCCCTAAGTCCATACAATGTAATTAAAATAATGTAATAATAGTGATAAAAAAGATAATAATAATTTTTATTTATTTATAATTTGAGTGCCTACCAACAGTCATAGCCTTTAATAGGCAGGAACATAAAAAATAATAAATTAAGTACAGAGGCAATCACAACAATAAACATGGGAAAACACAAACATAAATTCTGGTAAGGACAAACACATGACAACGACATAGAAATAACCAAAACAAAAGAAACAGAACAAATTGAACATAATCATTTAAAAAAAATTTTTTTCCCAGTAAAATATAAATTATAACTTAACTTCACTAAAATTAAGAATTCAAAATGTCTTTCATTAGAAATTTTTGATTTTAAAAACAGGTCCAAATCTTTTAAGTAATCATTACCATTATCAGTGCATCATTTGGTAACTCATTGTTTATGTATGTTGTTTGAAATAATTGTAATGTTCTGTGTTTAAAAACAAGAATTATTAAGTCCATTTTCGTATAATATTTGTGTGTTGTGATATAAATTTTTAAAATAATTGATCACTTTTCTTATAAATAGCAATGTATAAGTGTTCAAGGTTTCAAGGATTAGGTTCTTATTTGCATTGCTCTGGATTATCATTTAATTAATTTTTGTTAAACTTGCATTCAAACAACTTTTTTTTGTATCTTTTCAATAAAAACATTATAATAATGTCAATGGTTAAGTTAAATTCAATCAAAGACATAATCAATCCAGTTAATGAGATATAACTTAGGACATTCATTCTCTTCAATAATATGATCATGTTAATTGCAACATATTTATGAACACATCTCTAAATTTCTATGGTCTGGTGCTTTTTTTAGCTATAACAATTAAGGTATGTTAAATGAATTTATATTGCAGGCTGAAGCTACTTTCATAGAGTTTGGTTTTGTGGAAGAAGACTCAGACTATTACTTCTTGTGAATGGATGAGACATTGAGGTGGTTAGAGGCAAGCACTGACAGAACGAATGGATGGTGGAGACACAAGGACCCTGAGAAAACACAAGAGGTCACGTTTACCAATTGCCAAATATCTGGGTTCGACCCCACAGAGAATCAATATGCCGAGAATCAATCCGCCATAGTGCAAGACAAGTGGTGTGGCTCGGTGTATATTGTCACTTCTCTGTAAAACCAAGTTCTAGTAAATTTCCAAATGTTATTTTTGCCTTTAGGCAAGGTTTTATTCTTTTCATGAACTTTTATTGACAAAACAATTTTTTTTGTTTGACTTGAATGATTATAAAAATAAATCAATCATAAGCCAAAAATGTGCAAACAATCTAAATATTAAAAAGTTATCAAAATAAGTTTCTTTATCAATTAAAATACATGAAAAGAATAAACTTTTCAATTTAGTTATTTATAGTACAAATAAGAGGTGAATAAAACAGATTAACATAAAACAAAAAATGTAAAATTTTTGAAACTTTATTCTTGTGGCACATCCTGAAATTTTTTTTTTAATCTAAAAAGGCAACATTTCTGTACAGTTAGAAATAAAAAAATATATGATTTGTCTTTCATCCCACATTGTTATATAGACAGAAGGCCAAATATTTATCCTTTGAACTTTGTGTGTAGCTACTGTATGTCGGTGTAAGGCAGTGCAGCAGTGAATAAAATATTTGTTATATTTTACAGGCCCTCCTTGGTTACTTGCTGTTCGGTGAAATCATTACAATTTTCTGGTGGAGTGGAACATTTCTAATTCTCACAGGACTCATGCTGATGACTTACTCTCATAGCGAAAGCAGCCATGTGATGAAAAGTGAATAAAATTAAATGTGTTTTTTATTTTGAAAAAATGTAAATATTCCATCTCAAACAGTTGCTTACAAGTTTTTTTGTTGTCTTGTTGAAAATGTGGTAGGCTCTGCACATGGCCAGTGATGGACGTACAAAAAGGGGGGGGGGGGGGGGGGGAATACTCCCCATCCCCCACTGGATTTATGATAAAATTTATGAACTATCAGTGAAGACAGTATGTTACTGTGTGAGAAGCGACATCACCTATGGCTACTACTGTTGGCTCTTATGTCACTGTGTTAGTGTCAATAGCAATGTATGTTGTCTTGAAGACATGTGTTACAATTTTATTTTTTTTTTCCTTTCAAAATCCCCTTCCCCCTTCACGAATCTGCCTCCTCACGTGGTTGGTATTAGTGTTGTATTAGTATTAACCAAAGCTCTTTGATATGTTTGTTTCATTTAGAACATTTCTCATAGTAGGTATTCAAAATAAATACTTTGAAATAATTTTTTTTTCAAACATAATTAATAGTTAAATTTGTGGTTCAGGCTGTGTTTGAATTCACAGATTTTGAAGACAAGATATCATTAACCAATTTTGTTTACAAAAATGGTGACAAACAGTATTTGGAAATTTTTTTGAATTTTTTTATTTAACAAAACTCATGAAATTGCTAACTACAAAATAATCAGTACATACTAATTTGGTATCGTAATTTTAAGTAATAAATATATGCATAATAAGTAAATGTGATAGTTTTGTGTCAGCTGTGACTAGGAAATAGACTTTGTTAAAGATAAAGTGAGACTTTTTTTTTTATAAATTCAGATGTTGAAAAATTATATTTTCATAAAATAGAAACAAAAATGATTATTGGTACCTAATAGAATAGTCTAGTCCTCTATGACAATGTATGGGTTTTGCCTGTTAGATCACAGTAGTCAGCTTTTGAAGTCTAAAAATGTTCCTTGCAGCTCCCGTCAATAATGTTTCGCCTTATCTTGAACAGAGTGTAAGTGAATGATGAATGCCCCCAAACTGAAAACTACCAATCCACTAATTGCAAACACTAGTCGACCAATGTGAACATGGCTTCTGTGTTGACCCTGGCCACCCACTGCTGCAGTTCCTAGTTCGGGCCGGACTCTGATGGGCTCATATATTTGACAGGGGCCTTACTGCGGTGACGGAGGGAGGAGAGATAATAAATAAACCTCCCTAGGGAAATTTGAAAACATAAAACCTTAAAAACAATATTTTTAAGTCAACCTGGAACTTGAATTTTGATGATGGTTTTCAAATTTATCTTAAGAAATTTTGATAAATAATTTTCCTGAGAGATTATATTCCTGTAGATTTCCAGTAAAATTGCATCATTATGAGCCAATGCAAATTTTGAAAGTTTTTCGAAAATAAAATCATGAAAACACAATTGAAATCGTAAAGGTAATGACAGCACATAAAGTTACATGCTAATATCGTAAATCTTACTTTTCCCATTAATGTCCATAAATGTTTTACAGAAAACTGGACAAAAAAGGGAAATAATGAAAAGTGACCCATGCGGGACCTGCTAGTAGCGGAACCCTGCTAGGAACGAGGTATGGAGCCTTGATAGGCACAGGGTCATGCTAGGAGCCCTACTAGGCATAAGTCCCTGCAGGGCGTGAGGCCCTATTAGAATTGGGATCCTGCTAAGAGGCCTTGGCATTAATGGCGCGAGGTCAGTCTGCCGGTGGCTTTCGTGGAGGAAGGGTTCATTGCCATTTTTAATCGAATGACCTCGCCGGGTTTGAACTGAGGACTCCATGACATAAGTAGTTTTTTTATGAAAATTGTCATAAAATATTTTTTAATGAATTTTAAATTTTTTCCCATTTTCTAGCTTAAATATTATGGATTTTCAATATGGCGGATGTAACAAAAATCGCAATGTCCTAGAATCCAAGATGGTAGAAAATTCTTTTATAAAAAACAATTAACTTTTTATTTATAATATTTTCCTCATTTTCTATCATTAAAATTACTGATTTCCAAAATGGTGACCATAATGTAGTGCAACATTAGAGCATTTGATTACAAGATGTTGGAAAGTTCTAGAATTAAAAATGTTTCGGCAAAACAAAATGGCAGAATCCAAGATTGCAGATACAAAATTGATACAAAATCTACAATCCAAGTCGCTGCTCCATAAGTTACTAATGCCACAAAGTAGGTATTGTACAACACTTGTTTGCACTTTAATAGCACCTCTCACACACCTGTAGAATGCATTATATTGTTGCCCTCGCCTTACAATTTGTTTCTTGCATTTGCCCTCTACCTTAAATACGTGTCCTGAATATTTGAAGGTTTCTCCCTGATTTAATTCAATGCATTTTCCTACTTCATTTTTGTTCCTCGCCATGCCCATCACTAAACTCTCTTTAGTGCTGAATCGCAAATCACATTTCCTCACTTCCTCACTCCATCTTCCTTTTCTCCCCAAATAATAAAATCATCAGCATTTTCTCCCCAAATAATAAAATCATCAGCAAATAGCATGAACATCTTTCCTTCTCAAAATTTTTTGACGTGACAACGTCTAATAAATCGATGAACGCCGGCTGCACGCACGAAAAAGGATTACTCATTGTACCGTTACGCACATTGTCCCGTTACGCTCATTGTACGCTTGCGCCGCATCTATATCTCTTCCACTCTATTGGAACAACCATCGATTTGACTTTTTCGAGGCACATTAAACTTGAAACACTCCCATTCGTTTCCTAATTTTCCTATCATTGTCCTATCCTTAACAGAATAACACAGATTGGAAGAAGTTAAATAGCAAACATGTATAAACGTTATAGTTAAAATAATCTGTTCGTTAAAGTAATAAACATATTTGAATTAATGAGTGCAAATGAAAGTAAATTTATCAATTAAATTGTAGATTTCATTTCGCTCCTTCTTTGTATAAAAGTTATAGTTAAAATAATCTGTTCGTTAAAGTAATAAACATATTTGAATTAATAAGTGCAAATAAAAGTCAATTTATCAATTGAATTGTAGATTTCATTTCACTCCTTCTTTGTATCCATACAAAATAGTGATAATTCAATAAAAAATGATTCAATTTTATTCATAAAAGTATGCAATCATTTCATCAATGTTTTATTATGACGTCACGTTAAACTATCGTCCGTAAACCGACTTTACAGACAACCAATTTTTTTCCCACTTTCATTATTCTCTTCATCACTATAATACATAACAATGTAAACAATGCACTTCCCTCAGCCTTCTCGTTATCCTCGGCTACTCAACCCACTTGAGGTGCACCCATCCGAAGCACCTCCTGTTTCTTTCCTTTATCAAACAATAACATTCTTATAATCCGATTACTGATAGCTTCCACCTTCACTTGCCTTCATTCCTTCACCGACAGGCCTACTCCATTTCTCCTTCCCTCGCCTTTTCCCATCCAGTACAGCTTATAGCCATCCCTCAGTTCCATCTGCCCACTGCTTCTTCCACTTCGTTTCGCTCAGGCCAAAAAACATCTATCCTCCTGTCATGGCATCCACAATTTCCTCGATCCTCCCTGTAAGTGTTCCAATATTCAATGTCCCTCAACGTGTAGCAAGGGTCGTTTTCCAGTTTTATCCAACCGGCATCTGACTTAACTTCACGAGTGGGTTTCAAAATTAGGTTTGCCGGCTTACTGGACCTGTCGCGTCCTACAACTGGCTGGTGGGGTTGCCACCTATAGGCCGCCGGGCGAACCTGTGGTACAAGCAGTGTAGCAGCTATTCTAGACGCCTCGTCCATGCCTGCTGCCGTCTGAACGTGAGCCTTGCCGACATTTCTATACTACTTACAATATATTTATTGTAGAATTACGAACTACTTATTTCTTGGCAACTAGTTTCCAAAGATATTTCTTGTAAAAGTACAGAAATATATATTTTTTGACGTGACAACGTCTAATAAATCGATGAACGCCGGCTGCACGCACGAAAAAGTGTCCCGTTACGCACATTGTTCCGTTCCGCTCATTGTTCTGTTACACTGTGTCCCGTTACGCTCATTTTATGCTTGCGCCGCACCAACAGAAGTGAAAACTTAAAACTTTGTTTATAAATGTGTAATATGAAATAATTTCTACGTCAAATGTACGTAAGAAAATGAATCTGATTACCTACTAGTATAATTTCAAATATTTAATATTTTATTATTAAAAAAAGTAGCATCTGTCGGCGAGTGCACTAATAATAGGTTATGTTAGATATTTGATTACAGATTATTTATATGAAAACTTGTTCATAATTATATTTAAACTAAAAGTTAATGTGGATTTCATTGCTTATTACAACAACAATTTCGGCAATAAAGGTTAATTATTCTTGCATTTTAAAAATCTGATTACTAGTATAATTTCAAGTATTTATTCTTTTATTATTAAAATAAAAATGATTCTATTTTATTCATAAAAGTATGCAATCATTTCATCAATGTTTTGTTATGACGTCACGTTAAACTATCGTCCGTAAACCGACTTTACAGACAACCAATTTTTTTATGTACAGGGAGTTACTTTATCAAGTGCGGGGAGTACCTCTAGAAAACCAGTTGCCGCACAGAAACGTCAGTCACGTTTCCTATTTTGATTTAGACATCATCCAACCTTATTTCTAAGCGTGTTAGATGCACTTGTGACATGTCTAATGTCGGATGGGACAGCAACTATTTTGTTGATATGTTTCAACTCGGGAAGGGGCTTGGGATCCTTAGCTTCTCCCCCTTTCTTTTACCAATCACCGCTCGCTTGCTAGCGCCCCTTGTAGTTACTCGACCCCCGTAGCCAGGCTACACACGAGCTCGTGGCATGCAGGAAACGTGGTCAAAGACAAACAGTGGGCAAAACACGTACGAGGCGATCTGGGCACGAGGTAGGTACGTTTTTGCTAACGATCTCAGCTGCTGAGAGTACAAAGGGGAATTCGGCCACTATCGAAACACCTGCATACCACTATCGACGATGTCGATGTTCGTGGTACTATAGAATACATCGATAATATCGAAGATACCGCTGCCAGCTATGATTTTGAGCGGATATAGGACTGACTTCTCGAGGGGGGGGGGGGGGGAATCTGGAATATCTTCTCCCCAATAAAACCGGAGGACTGTTGAAGTTCCCTCAAATAAATTTACCCAAATTGAGCGTAATTAAATGAATATGTGTGTTTTTGTATATATATATACTCACACACACACACACACCAACACACACACACACACACACACTAAAACCTAGTCTAGTAACCTTAATCTAGTAATATCTATAATTTTAGTTTCGTTATAGGAAGTTATCGGTAGGTACCTAGTAATAACGAACGGTCGAATTAAAAAAAATTGGTTGTCTGTAAAGTTGGTTAACGGACGATAGTTTAACGTGACAACGTCATAACAAAACATTGATGAAATGATTGCATACTTTTATGAATAAAAGTGAATCATTTTTATTGAATTATCACTATTTTGTATGAATACAAAGAAGGAGTGAAATGAAATCTACATTGTAATTCAAATATGTTTATTACTTTAACGAACAGATTATTTTAACTATAACTTTTATACATGTTTGCTATTTAACTTCTTCCAATCTGTGTTATTCTGTTAAGGATAGGACGGTGATAGGAAAAGTAGGAAACGAATGGGAGTGTTTCAAGTTTAATGTGCCTCGAAAAAGTCAAATCGATGGTTGTTCGAATCGAGTGGAAGAGAGATAGATGCGGCGCAAGCGTACAATGAGCGTAACGGGACAATGAGCGTAACGGGACAATGAGTCATCCTTTTTCGTGCGTGCAGCCGGCGTTCATCGATTTATTAGACGTCACGTCCAAAACGTTTCCCACCAACTAAAGGAAATAATTTAAAAGCTGCCCTAAATGAAATTCTGCGTATGATCCTGGCTCTTTGTCGTGATCGATACTTTTTGGCATTGAGTAGTTTTCTTTCGATAGGTACCAATTCTTTTACACTCTACACTTTTAGCCATATAGTCTTTGGCAGCTTTCGTATAGAATCTTATTTTTAAATATAGTTTTCGTCAAATTAGTTCGAACTTATTAAAAATCTGGCTGTGTGTTTAGCTCAAACAGTTCTATTGCCGTTCTATTTATTTACAATAAATTAGCGTGTGAGTGAGTGAATGAGAGTTACGATCAGGGCCGGTCCTAGGGCGGTGCGAGCGGTGCGACCGCACTGGGCACCATCAAGGGAGGGGGCGCCGAAATCAAGCGACACATGAGACGAACGACGGTGACGATCGGTCTCACGGGAAAATGGACGAATTGAGGTACCCGCCCTCCGAAGTCACGGTGTCAGATCTCCAAATTGAATGAATCCAAATTAATAATTATTAGGTGTACGACAGCTCTTTTAACGTGGCTCATTCGTATTACATTACTAGCAATTGTTTTTTACATCCTGTGTCCCACAGTTCACAGTGGCGCTTCATCCGGCCGTTACTTGAACTGCTTGGCGCCTGAGTCTTCCAATTTCCAGTCGTTCATTAGGGGCAAGTGGGGCGCGGGGTTAAACTTCGTCCGTCACTTGTTTCGCTAGGCAAGCATTGTCTATTGAATTGCCAAGTCGTTCAAACATGCGCGAGTGTATATCTGTGTTGTACAGTGTGTGTGTCGTTAGATTATTACAGAATAATTCTTAATAGAAAACAGAAGTAGGTAAGTATTGTTTATATATGTTCCTTTCTAGTAGTGGAGCACAGATGCGGATACCGATTAATCGCATATTAACAGCAACGTATCCAAAGTTTTGTAAATATGGCGTCTTCGTGCATGTTCGGCGAAGTTTGTTTTAACGAATAAGAAATACATATTGCGACAATACGTTGGCGACACTTAATTTCCATACATATACATTGCATTCAAATGTTATTAACGTTTACTTGTTCTAAACGTTCACAATCGTTCTGAAATTATCTCCGTTATTTTAGTACAGTTATTTTCCGATAAGAATCTTAACTTATTTAAATGTTAACATATGATTATACACAAAGGCCAAACATGAATAGCGTAATAATTTATTACCATATAAAGCGGACGTTTCAAGAATCGGTAATCAGTAAAGTCATATCAGTGCACCACTACTTTCTAGTGTATTCTGCGGTACTGCGATAAGACATATCCACTTATCAACGAACGAAACCGCACGGCGAGATTAAACACGGTGTCTTAGGCATTTAATGATTACGTGCGTTTGTCGAGTACGTTTCTCCTTGCAGCCCGATGTACTGCGCTTTTGTAGTGTATTTATTATAGTGTATGTATGGTAGCTTTTGTATGGAAGTGATGTACCTGTTACGTAATAACTATTATTTAATCTTTGCCTATACTGCGTTTTATATATAAGGTGGTAAAGGTGTAGGTACTAGTTTGTTTTAACAAATTTGTATAGGCCTACTAAATATTATATATCACTCTTGTTAAAGTTATTTATTTTTTGTCCAATAACTATTACAAAACGTTTTGTCTAAGGGCCTGTTTTACTGCCTTTATTTAAGTGAAAATTAGCGTAACTGAGTTTTTACGTATTTTGAATGGAAAATAAATGAAAAATCAATCAGTTATACTAACTGCCAGTTAAATAAGGGTGGTTAAAAACAGGTCCGTAATTAATTAAAAGTGAAAAAAAAAAACGGGTATTTTAATAGTCCCTGAACTTAAATAAAGGAAAAAAAAACTTAATTTAATTATTTTATAACTGGCTACTGCCGGCGATTTCGATCGCGTGGGTCCGTGGGAATAGATTATCGCACATCAGAATTTAAATCTTTAACTCAAGTATGTCCTATTCTATGTCACTGATTTCCTGATATCATGTATGTAACGAGTGATGGTTAAATGTGTCTTTTACAGATTAAAAAACATGTCACAGTCTTCAAAAAAATTGTCTGGTGCACAAAACTTAAAAAGAAAACGGATAAAGCAAGCCGAAACTGAAAAATCTGCAAATTTGCTATCAAAATTTTTGAGAGTCGAAAAGTTATCTGACCCTTCATCACCAGAACTTCAATATCAACAAGCAATAGAAGAAGACCCGCTTGAAAAAAGTTCTGATCTTGAAGATACACAGCATCATTTTCAAGAAAATTTAGCTGTTCCTGGAACCTCATCTGCATCTCAAAATATTACAGAAGAAGTTGTAACAGATGAATCGTTATCATCATCTTTTAAAAATAGAAAACTAGATGATATTTCAAAATGGCCGCTTATTATTGACTCTGCAACAAAAGATGAAATCCTTCTTCGAGGCCCTGTTTGTAATGAAATGAACAACAAAAATTACCCAAAGAATTGTGACAGCCGTCATTTTTCAAATTCGCATTTTGAAAAAGTAATGCCAAATGGGGAGATTTTAAAAAGAAGATGGCTCGTGTACTCTAAATCTGCAGATAAAGTATATTGTTTTTGCTGTCGTTTACTCAACACAAACCCAAACTCTAATTTGGGAAAGAAGGATTTGACGACTGGCGGCACTTATCAACGCGTCTCAAAACACACGAAACATCCTCAGATCACCGACGTGCTTTGAACAGTTGGATACAAGCATCGATTAGGTTGAAGAACTGTAGCGGGATAGACAAATAATTACAAAAACAGATTGAAGATGAGAAATCGAGATGGGTTGCTATCCTCGAAAGAATGATGTCGATAGTGTTCTTCTTGGCAGGCAATAATTTGGCGTTTAGAGGGAGCTCTGAAACATTATACACCCCTAATAATGGCAACTTCTTGGGTTTGGTGCAATTATTAGGAAAATTTGACAATGTGATGATGGAGCACCTCCGCCGTGTTGTAAATAAAGAGACTAATGTCCACTATTTCAGCAAACGCATTCAAAACGAATTAATTGGCTTACTTGGAAGTGAAGTCGAAATAATATAGTGAATATGGTAAAGTCAGCTAAATACTTCTCCATCATTATGGACTGCACTCCTGATGTAAGCCACACTGAACAAATGTCACTAACATTCCGGTTCGTTGACGTTAATGAAGAAAAAGTGGAAGTGCGAGAGTGTTTTGTTGCCCACAAGCCAGTAAGTGACTCTTCGGGAGCAGGACTCACTGACCTCTTTCTTGATTCGATTGTACAAGAATTTGATTTAGACATGAACGATTGTAGAGGTCAAGGCTACGATAATGGAGCGAATATGATAGGGGCATTTTTTAATCCATGTGGTTGCCACAGCTTGAATTTGGTGATAGCAGATGCAGCCAAAAGTTCCGTTAAATCTGTTTCTTTATTTGGATTTCTCCAAAGACCATTTGTTTTATTCTCTGGATCAACCAAACGATGGGAAGTGATCCAAGCACATAGACGGATTATCATTAAAAAAAAGTTTGCGAAACTCGCTGGGAGAGTAGAGTTTCTAGTCTTGCTGCTGTTCGCTTTAACTACACTTCAGTTCGTGAAGCCCTTCAAAATCTTCATGAACAACTAATGACTCAGTTGCAGCATCAGAGGCATTGTCGCTTATTCAGAATATGGAGCAATTTGAGTTCATAATTACAATGGTGGCTTGGTATGATAGGGCCTATACTGTTTCAAGTAAATATTGTAAGTAAAGCTATGCAGTCTGAAACTATGGACTTACCAAATGCATCGCAATTACTGAAAAACTGTTCGCAATTCGTGAAAGAGTACCGTAGCTTTTCCTCAACTCTAATTACAGCTAAAGAAATAGCGTCTCTAGCCGAAATAAACCAAGTTTTTAAGGCAGTCCGATCGCGAAGAAAAAAACTGTTATTTGAATACGAAGCCTTAGATGAAACACCAACTGATCCGGAGGAATTATATAAAATAAACGTTTTTTACCCGATGATAGACACAATTGAGAATACATTGGTTACACGTTTTCAACAACTGTCAAAATTCATTGATACATGGTCATTTTTATACGACATTAAAATAATTCCAGAAAAATCCATGTTGGAAAAAGCCTGTGCTGAATTGCAAATCACTTTAACCGATGGAGAAAAATGTGACATATCTGGTCATGAATTGGTTGAAGAACTTGTGAGCCTGAACCCATTACTAAGAGATTTTCAGTCAGGATAAAAGTACTTCGACTTATAAAAAAATTATTGGCAAGATATTTTCCCGAATGTATGGACAGTGCTTCGTATCTTGCTAACTGTGCCTATAACTGTTGCCAAAGGAGAACGAAGTTTCAGTAAATTAAAACTTATAAAAACCTACCTACGGTCTACTATGTGTCAGGAAAGACTGTCCGATCTTGGAATTTTGTCTATAGAAAATGCTATTGCCCAAAAGTTGAATTATTCTGACTTGATAAAAAAAATTGCAAGTTCTAAAGCTAGAAAAGTGATTATCTAGGTATTTTTTTAATATTTTTACTACATGTCTACATACTTTTTGATTAATGTTTGCATGGAACATAGAATAAATTAAAGTTGACAATCATTATATTTATTATTATTATTATTTGTCATTTGTCCACTACATCTATCACATATAGGTAATCGCACAAACTGGTCAAACGAACATTTCTAAGATTTGACATTTTAGACAGCAGTAATTCGGCTTAATAATCTGAGGCGGCTGCTTTTTTTGGTGGAAAATTAAGCAACCAGTTTAACAATATTTTTTTTATTTAGAGGGGCGCCATTTTTAGATCTCGCACCACCTAAAAATTTTGATAGGACCAGCACTGGTTACGATGTCCTACTTGCTTGATCCTAGATACAAGAATATGCATTTCTATGATCTTTAGAGCTTGAACAATGGCAATAACTATTCGTGATTTTGTGTCGCGTTTCATGCTTTTTGTTGGTTGTAACTGAAGTTTTTGATTAAAATAAGTTTTAAGGAAAATCATCGATAACTTAAGGCATCGATACTGTTTATTAGATACTTTTATGATTACAATACTTTTCTTCCGAGACTGATACAAAAAAAATTAATCAGCATATTTAATCAAAATTCAATTCAGATTACGAGGATGAAATTTTTTAGTATATTTAATTCAAGGAATGCAAATTATTTAGCACGGAGTTTGTACTATAATGTATGATTTTTTGTTGCTTTTTTGATATTGTAACTGTTATTCATAACTAATCTATATATTACGACATTGGAACATTTTTAAAATACAAACACTTGCTGGTTATTTTTTATAGTTCCTAATAGTTAGAAATGCTTGCTACAAATCATTTTATTGTAAAGGTGCATCATGTATCAGTCAAAATTGACATTTAACATATAAATGTCGTATTTGTTGAAAAATGTGCTATCTTTATGAATAAACAGAGTTCACAATAATAATAATAATAATAATAATAATAATAATAATAACTCCGAAATCTCCTCTTTTATAAAAGAAATTGACCTAATAATAAAACAATCAAATGTTGTCTTTATCATTATTCATGGGTACGGTATCGACCACAAAGCAAGGAAGCTAAATAGTCGCAACTCAATGCCATAACTGTGCGGTATTCATCGGCAAACTAACAACATAACATTCGTTAACTTTTGGAAGAAAATGTAGGCTACATTGATTTTTTTTTTGGTCGTTCGTTGCTGGGAATATTTACCTTAAATTTTTCTGATGATCTATTTTCCAATACGGAACAACCAAAACACCATGTTTAAGTGCTTTATCATTTGTTTCAAAACTTAAAAACTGCCTAGCCGCAAAATCTGGTGATGAAAATCATAACTTCAGTTTCATTGCAAAAAAAAAAAAAAAAAAACACAGTTCACATTTGCACGTGTGCACATGACAGCCATGTTCATTTCATTGCCACCAAGATAATTCAGCAGTGTTAGAATATTTTACGAAGTATAATACATTGCAATTATACTCGACACAAGCGCGGCTCCAGAAGGGGGGCGGTGGGGGCGATAGCCCCTTCCGAGACAAATTTTATTGTTTAGTGTATATTTATGTCTACTTAAATATTTAATTTCATATGTTTAACTTTTATCTCATCAAAAGTTGCATGGAGATACTAAGGTTCTGTATTTGAAACCTGTAATTTGTAAATAATATTCCATGACCAATATATGACCACTTTCATTTTTTGCAATTACGACCTTTCTTTGTGCAATAGCCCCTCCCGAAAAGTCATCCTGAAGCCGCCATTGACTCGATACGCCACTCCTTCAACGCACCATTCCATAATTTCTGAACGATGAAAGTCTGAACAATTACTTTTTTTTTTAGTCATTATGTTAAAGAAATTTGTATGTTTTATTTATATTTAAAACTTAATTTTAGATGTTGGCATTCCTCAACCGCACGGTTTTTTCCAGTGGTCATATTCAGCCTGGTATCGACACCGCGTCCCGCTCACGCACGGAAGCAGCTGTCTCGCGGTCGGGCCGGGGAAGGGGAGGGGGCGAGTAGGGGAAGTAGGGGCGGTAGGGGAGGGGAGGCGCCGCTATCGACCCGCGCCGTGCTGCGGCCTGGCGGCGGCCGGGGCAGTCACGAGGCCCCAGTCGCGATGTGAGAGGCCTGGCGCGCGGACGGCCGCGGTGCTACCCCGCCTCCGCCATGGGGAACGGCATGAACAAGGTCAGTCCGCGCCGGCTCGCTTCCCCAGCCCCTTCCTTCACCAGCTCAGCTGTACGTGACTAGACTAGTCCCTCCACCCCCACTGTTTTACAAAACATTTCCCTACAAAATATCATATTGCCACCACATGTCAATCACACTGTTCCAAATAATCTTTTGATTAAACTAAGATTGTAAATAAAGTCGTTTTATTTTTAATACATCGCAAGTTGGATTATACGCGTAAAATTACAGTTTTTAAATATTTAACGATCTTTCAATGTGAATAATTCAGTTCATCTGCCTTCCAATATTTTTTTCTTTGTGTTCTAACACTGCAAAATTCAAGTAAATATATATATATATATATAAATATATATATATATATATATATATATATATATATAGTAAAATTTTCTCTGCCAGTTTAATTTACCCCCCCCCCCCCCGGCACAGCCGTGGCGCCCGGGACCCAAACCCCGTCTGCCCCCCCCCCCCCCCCTTCTTGTTGCGTCCCTGCCACTACGCGCCAGACACCGAGCTGTCGCGCAGTCTTCGCGTTCCGTAACGCCTCTCAGCGGCGAGCCTGTGTTGTTTCAGGCCGGGATGTCTAAGATAAAGGCGCCCTGAACGTCCCTATACTAGTTGCAATACTGTGTTTAGAATTTGTAGGGACTGGAAAAACTCGCGGTTTCAATGACCACTAAGATAGACTCCACGATTCTCTATGTACTCGGGCAACTATCACCTGGTCATTGGCTACCGACTCGGAACACCTGTTTACTGCGATTCTTATGATTCGATACTTCTTTTGTTGAGTGTTTGCCATTGGCTCAGAGTCCTTCAGGTAAATTGCGGTTCAATCACTGACGCAGCATTAAACTTAATGAGTTCGGATTCCAGCCTGTCTCGAAAGGAATCCGCGAATTTTTCCGGTCTCTAAGAATTTGTCATACTTAATAATCGGGCGTGAAAACACCCGTTAATAGACAAAACCACGGGACGAAACTTGCATAGGCAAATGCAACGGCTTGTAATCACTTTCAATAAATGTTGAGCTGTTTGTAAATGGTGCGTTTGACGCCCGGAGTTCTGCACGGCCAGGCAATCACCGCAAATGGCTATCAGGGAAAAAAAAGAATGGTGTAGGGGAAGGGGAGGGGGGGTTGTCTGCCCACACGCTGGCCAAATAGGTTAATGGCTCGCGTTTATAAGACCCAGTTCCCTCACTTCTCGTAAACGTCGTGACAAAGAGAGAGAGAGAAAGAGAGAGAGAGAGAGATGGGGGAATACGCCTCCCCTCCCCACCCCCCTCAAATTGGATCCGCACTTGGTTTTCTGCGAGGGTCTAGTTCAGGGGGGCATTACTAAATAGGCGGAATATTGCCACTAAAAAATCCACACGATTCAAAAATGTCAACGTAAAAATTAAAATTTTAATATAAATAAAGTATTGAAATTTCTTAAAAATGATAACTTAAATAAAAATTTACAAACATTGTTTGCTCATAATTTATGGAATGTTGTATTCACGAAGTGGCGTATTCAGAATGGCAAGATATTCTACTTTGGAATAATTTTTGACAATTATGAATTATCATGGTAGCAATGAAATAAGCATGGCTGCCTTGTGCAAATGTGCAGCTGTTTTCACGTGTGTAATTTTTGCAATTGGACCTGAGGTTATGTTTTTCAACACTCATAATTTGCGACTAAACAGGTTTTTTTTTTTTTTTTTTTAATTTTCGAACAAAATTTAAAGCATTTTAACATTTTTTGTTGTTGTTCCGTATTGCATAATATATCATCTTAAATATTCATAGTGAATAAATAAACAAAAATAAAAGTTGCCAACATTTACTTTCCAAACGTTAACGAGTTCGCTGATTTCGAAAGAAAATAAGAGCTTTAGTTAAAACATTAAGTTGCGCTTTTTTTCTTTCTTGTTCCGTATTGCAAAATATATAATCTTATACATTTATAGTAAATATTCCCAGAAACAAACGACCACAAATAAAAATCAAAGTTGCCAACATTTACTTTCCAAACGTTAACGACTTTAAGGTTAGGTTGCCGATGATACCACTTAGTTCGGATTTCAAAAAGAAAATAAGAGTTTAGTTAAAGCCTTTGCGCCTTTTTTCTTCTTCGTTTTGTGGTCCAGGATCTCCTTCCCGCCGAAACATCTCGAAACAACTGCTGGGTTGCGTGATAAAGATGTTGCGCTGGCCACATGATAGCTGACACAGACATGTCTAACTGTACCTTGGGGGCTGAAGACACTATGTCAACTTTAGGGGAAAAGGCACTTTTAACCATGTTTGACCACCATTTGATGTTATTTCTATTGATAAACAACACTAAATTCCACGATATTAAAAAAAAAATACACATTTTTGGGTAGAAAATAACCAAGTATAAAAGTGAGGCACTGTTCAAAATTCTTTAAATTTCTCTATTGAAAAATATGGTTTTTGTGACACAGTGTATTTATTATGTCTCCGATGTAGCAGGTATAAAATATTTTAAGGCGGGTCTCACATAACATGGTTCTTAGATATGTCAATTTCTTGGCATGATTGTTATTTAAAAGTTATGATATGAATTTTTTTCACGACATATCTATTGCACTTTACTTATGTTTAGTCTACTATTTTCCCAACCGATAATTTATTACTAAATTACACTAGTATTCATAATTATTATCACTTGTAAGATCTTTTAAATCTCGAAAATAAACATCTAGTTAATATCTGGCGAGGAATCTTGTGTGCCAACAACTGTAAAGGACCTATCGGGGTTAAATTATCAGAATAACCCTTAATTTTTACTGTTACGAGTGGGGAAAACGGGTTCGTAAGGATAGCCTAATTAATTTGTATACAGCTTTATCTACTACCTACTAATATTTACAACACTAATTAAATCACTACACTTAATGCCTGTTCACAAATCACTCCCGCTTAAAAATATATGTTCATTAATCACTAAATATCTGTCCAGTTCACAGTTCGCACTCCTCACTGGAGCTAGGCTCGACAGTGGTTCGCCCCTCACCTCGCACCTGTCAGCACACACTGTCTCGCGCCACTCAGTCGCGCCACTCGCAGAGGGGGGTCTCCCGTTCTCCTCGCAGAACTCGCACTTTCGGAACTCTCGGAAGCAACTCTCGCGGAGGCCGGAGTCACTGCTTTTATACCCTCGGCGGTCTTTCTGGAACCGACTGGAGCGGTTGTGACGTGTCGCGTCATCCCGACCCGACCCGACGCTCGAAGCATCCAGGACAACGGCGCTTATTCACGCCACGCCACGAGGAATTCCCAGGCCGATAAGGAATAGATAGCAGCGCCGAGGAAGAAGTGGGGGCGAGACCGGACCGCTGTAATCCCCGACGGTATGCGCGCGTGACTTCAGTGGCCGAGTGTGACCGCTAGACATCTGGAGCGCGTCGCTCCCCTGGCCTCCCACGTTCGTAACAATACTTATTGATTACAAGGAAATAATAAAAAAAACACCCTGAAGTGTGAGACCAAGCCTTAAGGGGGTCGCCTAGTCAGGGGTGTATGTGTGTCAGTGAGGCGGGATGATGAGCGCGACGCTAGCTGGTGCTTCTAGCGCGGTGTCGCCTCTGGACTGGCGCGCAGTCTTCTCCCAGTGCATTGAGCGGTGACCGTAACATTAAATGGCAGAGGAATGAAGATAAAGTTGTAATACAAGTTCAGTGAATGCTTTCAAGAATCTGTACAGGTTGTTTTATGCCTAAAAATTACTCTGAAAAGACGCCTTTTAGCCATTTTTTTCTCTTCTAAAAACACAGTTAAAAACTTAATCCGGAAACAAAACTACTTATCGGCCATCAGCGAATCCTTAAATGCTTTTTTTAAACACACCCCACTCGGATATCTTGAGTAGTTTTCAAATCGAAATAGTTTTTATGAATCTCTGCTCACCGTATGTGTGTGCAGGTAGGCGGGGTCAGTACAGACTATTGAAAAAAATTTCGTTTTGATTTTCCAAACAGAAGAGAAAAGAAAATGAATTTTTCAGTAAGCGGATTTGAGAGTAGCACTATTACTGTAGATCACCCATGACACGCTACTTCACACCTCTACCCCATCAAAAAATAATTAAGTCCTTGCTACCATCGTATATTCCGCTTAAGGTATTGATAGAGACCGGAAAAATTCGCGGATTCATTAGGCGATAGGCTAGAATTCAAATACATATACCTCTTAGATGATTTTGCTATTGGCTTACTGTTCATCTGGACGCATCTCAACCAATTATAAACCCTCAACCAAAGAAGGATCGAATCACAGACAAACCAACTGAGACGACTTACAAGTCAGCAGCCACTGAACTAGCGTTATTTACCCGAGTGTACAGGGGAATGTGCAGTCTATCCTGAAGGCCATCGAAACCGCGAATTTTTCCGGTCTCTAGGTATTGAGTAACAGCGTGAATCTCTGAACCCACAACTTTGGAAAGAATGCGAAAAATATCCTAGCACTACCTGTTTTCAATGATCTGTTAGTCTAGAATTAATTGTGACTTGTGACATAGCATGACGTACATTTCCCACTTTAATTACAGTTTGTCGCACTGAGAGTTTGTTTTGTTGTTTGTCGTACGTTTGCACACACATACACAGGGATGTTTTTTTTCTCCGCGGCCATAATGTTTGTCTCATCAATTAAAATTAATACAAAGCTATTGCTGGGCACGTATTAACTTTATCAGACGACGCGAGTATTTTTCGTGAAAACGTTATAGCTGTGCGGTATTTGCTCGTCCGTTGCCATAGCGAACCTTATCCTTAGATTTCAGTGTGCATTTAAATGGGCATTTACTTTCTCTTTCCAACGCACGATTTCTGCCATTAGCGCTGTCCTTGTTTGTGCGTGCCCTGTTGCCAGACGCACGCCATAGAGCGCTACAGTTTCAGACACAACTTTGCAAAGTAATGAAAATCGGTTTCATTTATATAAAAAAAATATTTTGCAAGAAAACATGTGAAATGAGAATTGTGAAAATCATCATCCGATAATTTCTATTTTTTTATTTCTAAGGAGATGTAATCGAGTGACGCCATCTTCATTTCAACCGTTGTGTAAACAGTTTGTTTATATGATTTAATTTTAAGAAGTTTGTCTCTTTTCAGCAGTGTTAACACCTTCATAAAATGCCTTGTTATAAATAGTGACTAACTGTTACAAATAGTTTCTCCGGAAAAATAATAAGTATTTAATTATTTGTCGGAGTGACCACAATTGTAATAATATTATCAGTAGACACTATTTTATGGTCTTAGAAAAATCAAGAAATAGCACAACTAAAAAATAAATAGTGCGTGTAACTCAGTGCACGCGATAGAAGTGAAACTTCAAACCTCGCCTTATAAGTGCTATCTTTATACCGCTTTGGCGCCGAAAACGTTCCAAAACAATGTTTCACAATAATAATCTTATAAAATTAGTGTATTGTCATCGGTCCTCGATAAATCTACAAAGTTCGAATGAAATCTGGTCGTTTAAAGTGAGTCAAAATCGCAGCCAAAGGAGTCGGTTACAAACATACAAACATGCAGGTGAAGCTAATATAAAGCGTGTAAAAATGTATAAAAATTCGGCCTTGAAATTGTAATTGAAATTTTTACTCTCATCGCATCCAAAGAAGTTTCACTTAAAAAAAATGAACACGTTTACCCTGGGAGTAGTGCAATATTACGTTTTTGTTGCTAATGGGGAAGTTACGCAATACGAGAATTTACCATTTACAGTTATGGCCATGGTAACTTTTAGTCTAACCAGCGGACTGTAACACCATTTTTCAACTCATAAATTGTAGCATGTGCTTTAAAATATATTTTGCTTATATTTATCACGTTCGGCATTGGACAGCCGTCTTTTCTAACACGTTATAAATACAAAGTTTGTAATACGAATCCATTCTTGGAAGTTATTTTCATAAAGTGAGTATTAATAATAAAAAAAGTTCTGTTATTCATATTGTAATGTCATTATAAAATTTGAGCTACATTCCTTTTGATGCCATGTTAATTCATCCTTTTAAAATTGGTACATAGGAAATTTACGAACTCATTATAAAACAAATAATTTCCTTAATAATAATACAATTTTCATCAAACATTTGCACATAATGTGTTTAATCAGTCTAATCAATACCCGTCTCTAATATTATTTCAATAACTATTTAGCTCGTTACCGAAGTTAGATGTTACACACCACTCGTGAGTACTAAAAGTCTCAATCACTTTTTATTTTTGACGTGACAACGTCTAATAAATCGATGAACGCCGGCTACACGCACGAAAAAGTGTTCCGTTACGCACATGGTTCCGTTACGCTGTGTCCCGTTACGCTCATTGTTCCGTTACGTTGTGTCCCGTTACGCTCATTGTACGCTTGCGCCGCACCGTTAAAAGTTAAAACTTAAAACTTTGTTTATAAATGTGTAATATGAAATAATTTTTACGTTAAATGTACGTAAGAAAATGAATATGATACTATTATAATTTCAAGCATTTATTCTTTTATTATTAAAAAAGGTAGCATCTGTTGGCGAGTGCAGTAATAATATGTTATGTTAGATATTTGATTACAATTTATTTATTTGAAAACTTGTTCATAATTATGTTTAAACTTTATAGCTAAACGCCAGTTTTTAAAATTAATTACAATTCATCTACACGTGAACTGTTTCGTCAACTGTTTATAAAGTGAAGTGAAAAGTTAATGTGGTTTTCATTGCTTATTACAACAACAATTTCGGCAATAAAGGTTAATTGTTCTTGCATTAAAAAAATCTGATTACTAGAATATTTCCAAGTATTTATTCTTTTATTATTAAAATAAAAATGATTCAATTTTATTCATAAAAGTATGCAATCATTTCATCAATGTTTTGTTATGACGTTGTCACATTAAACTATCGTCCGTAAACCGACTTTACAGACCACCAATTTTTTTAACATTTAACTTGGGCAGTGTAGCCCAGTGCGGTTGGGCGAGTGTTCTTTGTGGTTTAAAAATATCCTTTTGAAGCCAACATTAGCCACGTGTGAAACATTTATTATTGACTAGCAGATGTACCCGCGCCCTGCATCAGAAGTCTACTGGCAGAACACTCTCACACATCTCATTGCTAGAGACCGGAAAAATTCGCGATTTCGATGGCCTCCAAGATAGTCTACACAGTCCTCGGTACACTCGGGCAAATAACGCAAGTTCATTGGCTGCCGACTTGTAAGTCGTCTCAGTTGGTTTGTCTGTGATTCGATCCTTCTTTGGTTGAGGGTTTATAATTGGTTGAGATGCGTCCAGATGAACAGTAAGCCAATAGAAAAATCATCTAAGAGGTATATGTATTTGAATTCTAGCCTATCGCCTAATGAATCCGCGAATTTTTCCGGTCTCTACTCATTACTATACATGTCCCTTCCCTTGGGTACGCCGCTGCCGCGTCGTGAACAGAGAACAAAAAACTGAATATAATTTTTAAAAGCAACTTAGAACAATCATCAAAGTCAAGATAAACTCTGTGTGTGTGTGTGTGTGTGGGGGGGGGGGGGGGGAGGACGACCAAAGTCGCCATATTTTTTTAAGGTCCTTAAAATTAGCATTTTTTTAAAAACCAATACTGTAATGTAAAAAATTGGGTGCGTGTACTAATGTACGCACGTTAAAAGTTAAACTTACTGGACTTATAAAAAATAACTATAATTTTGAATTGAAATAATTAATATGAATAAAATAATTAAAGGAATAGAGTGATATTGTAAATACAGATAGTAGAGTATAAATACAATCAAATTAAATCCTCAGTAGTTAATATTAATATAAACACTTGTATTATTTTATTTACTTAACATATTAACATAAAATAAAAATTCATTCAAAAGAATTAAAAAAGATACATATCAATCAATAATGAAAAACAATAAATATGCAGAATTTTTATTCTAATTTATTAATTTTAATTATTTATTAAATAATAATGTAATAATTAATAATGAAATTTAATTATACATACGGTAACATAATCTCACTTATATAAATACACTTAAACTAATTTATAAACATAATTTATTAAACTGATGTTTACAACAAATAAATATTTTTAATTATATGGACCAGTAGGCCCATGGGCGCAAATCTGTAGGATTTCCAGGGGGGGCCCGTGAATTCTGTGGTTTAAGAATTTTGCGCTAGAGGTCAACCGAAACAAGTCTTCTCTGGATGATAAGCTCGTATGTTATACACTTTATTTTTACGTAAGTGATATTAACAATAAAGCAGAGCAACATATGTTTTAGTAATTATTAATTAATGACTATAAGAAATCATCTCTCAAACATGTTTGAATAATTTTCTAACCTAAATACATAAAATATCCATGAAAACATCTATTAAAATAATATACGTGAATATAGCGCTGTCCGTCCGTCTGTCTGTCCGTCTGCCACCAGGCTGTATCTCATGAACCGTGATAGTTAGACACAAATACTAAAAACATAGTAAAATAAATATTTAAGGAGGCTCCCATGCAACCAATGTGATTTTTTTGTTCATTTTTGCTCGATATTGAAAACGGCAACAGGTAGACACTTGAAATATTCACAGAATATTTAGTTATATATTCACTTTAAAATAAATGATTAAATTAAAACAAAACAAATATTTAAGGGGGCTCCCATACAACAAACGTAAAAACAGAATAAAATTTCACAAATGATGTATTTCTGTTGCCGCTATAACAAGAAATTCTAAAACAGAATAAAATAAATATTTAAGTGGGGCTCCCAATCCCATTCAACAGACATGATTTTTTTTTTTGCCGTTTTTATAGATAATGGTACGGAACCCTTCGTGCGCGAGTTCGACTCGCACTTTGTTGGGTTTTTTATGCCACATCACATAATTTATTACTGCGATTCAAATGCTGTTCGTGAAATTCTTTGTTCACAAATGTTTGATGCACCCTAAAAACCCAAAGCTCCAAAGCTAATAAACGGATCAACATCAAATGAACGATCGAATAATACTAAAACCCTTAAAGACTATTTTATTTAGTAAAGGCATCAACCAGGCAAAAAAGAAAAAAAAACTTAATGACACAAATGAAAAATCTCGGAGATAGAACTATGAAATTTATCCTACAGCTAATTGAACCACATACCTACATTTCTCGGCTTATTTTTAATATAATCAGTATTTTGGCAGTGAATATTATTTAGTTAAAATATACCGCTTGATTAGTTATTAAAGAGACGCGTTTGCTTCCTTATTAACTTAAATACGGATGTGTAACGTTTAAATACTTCTTTCTCAATCTTACTTCTGTATACTCGTGCAGTGTTTCAGTTATCAAATAACAAATGTTATAAAGTGATTATCGGCCATGAATTGTGAAAATTATCTTTTGATAATAAAAGGGGAGTGATTTTAAATTCCATATTGACGAGGAAAAAAATTATTCCCTGTATATTCACATGCAACGTACAGAGCAGCTAGCCTTACAGAATGGAGATGAGCTAAAAAAATTCCAGAAAATGGTATATTAGTTTAAGTTCGTAAATAAACTAAATTCTGCTATAATTACTGTTAAAGTATTAAGTTGTTTATTTACTGGAAAAAATAACGTTACATAATCACTCAAATAAAATATATTACCTAAATAATAGCCACTACTTATAAAACAATCAAGCTTACCAGGTGAGAATCAGATTCTGTTTTCCGTTTCTTCCGCGTCACGAAATCATCCATGTTGATGTTTGCCAAGAAAGCAGAAGACTGGCGCCCACGAGAGCAAAACCACTTTAAAAACAGACTACCTGAAACCTATAATACTGTCGTTTCAGAGGACAAGGTAGTGTGGGTAACAATGGGGAGGAAATGCTAACGGAACCCTACCCTAGCTTCGTCCTTTGGAATGAACGGTTTCTAGGAATTAAGGGTTTCAAAGTTCACACTGGAAAACTCCATACCATGGCTTTCGCAGAAGGGGTAGGGGAAAATAACTACGGAACTCGAAGGTAGGAATGTAAAGCATGTCAAAGTGTCTGTCGTCGTTGTAAATAATAATCTGATATATATGTTGTGTACACCATTAACTTTAAAATCACGAAGTGGGCCCCCCCAAGGAGGGGCCCATTAATTCCAGGGGGGGCCCGGGCCCCCCTGCCCCCCCGGGATCTACGCCCATGAGTAGGCCTATTCAATATCAAAATGTTCGATAACTTGGATCGGCCCCGGCTCCAGGTAATCAAGTTTAATGAGGTTCTACTGTACTTTTATTTCATGTATATCCCTGTATGTATACTACTATAGCTCTCCTGCATTTGTAGTTGGGTCATAAATGTTTACACCCGATATTTACTAAATAATATTTACGAACTGCAAAAGGTCACGCAAGTCATCACTTGCGAGACTTTTCACCACTTTTAAATAACAATACCGGTATTCCAAGACACGATAATAAGAGTTTAGGAGTTGAATAAGCTACACACGTACCTTAACCGTATTCATAGTGTACGATATAATATGACCAGACTCTTAGTTTTAGGGAACGGATTTTAGTTGCCGATATGTTGCCCGAATTCCGCGCAGGCGCAGAGCTCTCTCTTTAATTGATTTCGTTCAGATGGCGTCATTAACTCGTATAGAGTAATTTTATTGAGCATCAGGGGACGCACTAAGTGTGTTGGTGAGCCAAATGAAACTTTATGGTAGCGAAACTATCCTGTAATACATTTTGTACACTTTAATGGCAATAACAAGAATTAATTGCAACTTAAAAAGTACTTGAGGATATTAGAAAGGCGGTTCTATTTCTATGCGGTGGCGCTGCTATCTTTAGTGTTTTTTCTGTAACAATTGTATTGATGGATGCGAAACGTCTGCTAGAATGCGTTGGAACCAGTTTCTAGCCTCGCACAGGGCACAGTTTATTAAAAGGGTTGCCGATTTGTTTCCTTACGGGGATTCGGTTTGGACATGTTCTGGAATACGGCCAGCGAGTTAGGTCACAGCTATGTCCCAACAAGGCAATGCTTATTCGCTACCTTACCCGAAAAGTCTTGGAACACCGCCTAAGAAAACATTCGGCGACAAACGTTGTGACGAAAAATAAAATGCAAGAGAGCTTGCGGGATATATTTACAAGAATTTCGAATAATTTCGAATAATAGTGATGAAAATGAAACTAAATAACCAGAATGGCGAGAGCGAGAGAGAGAGAGAGAGAGAGAGAGAGAGAGAAAGAGAGACCCAGCCTTAAGGCCCCTACCTACCCGGGCACACACGCGGTGTGCAGAGCTTCAGGAAAAACAACGCGATTCCAAAACTACTCGAGTTATCCGAGTGGGGTCTGCTTACGAAAAGCATTTAAGAGTTCTCTGAGGGCCGAAAAGTACTTTTTATATCGGATTAAGGTTTTTAAACCATATTTTTAGAAGAGTTAAAATAACTAAAACGCATGTTTTCAGAGTAATTTTTAGGCGCAAAACAACCAGTACAGATTCTTGAAAGCACTTAAGGGACTTGCATTACACCTTTATCTTAATTTCTCGGCCATATAATGTTACGGTCACCGCTCAATACACGACGAGAAGACTGCGCGCCAGTCCAGAGGCGACACCGCGCTAGAAGCACCAGCGAGCGTCGCGCTTATCATCTCGCCTCACTAACACACACACACTCCTGACGAGGCGGGCCCCTTGTTTAGCGCACTACGAAAGAATAAAATTCGGGATAAACCACTTGCCTTTACGTGAGGCAAAAAAAAAAAAAACCGCTTGCGAAGCGCAGCCGTAAACGCAGTGTGTGCTTTCGGTGTAAACAGTTTTGCAATGAACGACGCAGCAGCGACATTATTCACAGCCCTCCGCAGAGCTTGCGTCAGCAACTGCGCGATGTGCACACGGGAAGACCACGATTCAGATTTTTTTTAATTAACTAAAAACCAAGCCCCGTCCTACAATGACACGGAAACGGACACGGATCACGTAAACGGACACGGATCTCACGGAACAGGGTTTATACATGACTTGATGTAAGCTTTTGGACATACGCCATTGCTAAAGCACATGCATGTCTGTAGAAGAAAACTACAAAAAACACAAAAGACAAAAACACAAATTAAGCACCTGTGTTTTCGTACCATGTGCGTCTCTGCCTGAGGACGGGAGCTGATCGCAGTTCCCGAAACGTCGCTTGTTTCTGTTTTAGAAAACTATTGTGTTTGTTTCGTCTTTTCGGTTTGTCGTGTTTTTGTCTCGTTTCAACTGTTGTGCTGAATTTTTTTGGGTTCAATATTTTTGTGCTGTCATCATTTGTGGTTTTTTTTTTTCGTTCACTTCTGTTTTTTTTTTTTTTGGAAAACAATTGTGTTTGTTTAGCCTTTTAGTTTTGCTGTGTTTTTGTCTCGTTTCAACTTTTGTGCTGAATTTTTTTGGGTTCAATATTTTTGTGCTGTCATCATTTGTGGTTTTTTTTTTCGTTCTGTTAGTCCGTTTTATTTGTTTTTCTTTGTTTGTGACAATATTCCTGTTATGGAATATTATGTGGTGTTTATCCTGTTGACAACAGCAATTTTTTGCTTAATTTGTGTTTTTGTCTTTTGTGTTTTTTGTAGTTTTCTTCTACAGACATACATGTGCTTTAGCAATGGTGTATGTCCAAAAGCTTACATCAAGTCATGCACTCCCATTGCACAAATCTTTCAAAGATAAGGGTTTATACAACATCACACAGACGGAGACGGATCAGCTCGGCAATGCTCAGCTCTTCCGTTTACGTTTCTTCATGCGACCAATAGAAGCCGAGTATTCGACTGCGGTGTTTGTTTATGTTCGAAATACGTTAAAAAAATGTTTCAAGTGCAAGCATAGTGTGTTTTATTCTGACTTTGTGGTTTATTTGTATTATATACGTGAACTATTCCCGTGCTATGGTCTTGAAACACTATTAATATTTTCATTAAATTAATATTTCGTAACCTTGAAATGCAATCTCATTGGTTGCAATTTGTTACAGCCCTATTGTGTATTGTGGAAGCAGCAGAGACGTGATAGTGAAATGTTCAGGGAAATACGTCTACGTCTACGTAAACCTTCTCCGTTTCCGTGCCATTGTAGAAAGGGCCTAATTGTATTTGGGAGTGATCCTGGTTAGGGAGGGACATAAGTGCGTCTCAGGCCGAAGCCTATACGCCTGGTCATGCAGGGATCAGCCACGCAGGGAGAGGGTCGCATGCATCGTGTGCTTTGTGCGAGGACTGGCCAGCCATAGCAGCTATTGAAGCCATGACCAACTACCCTACCTTAAAACTATGCTAAGTTGGGCCCAGGTAAAACTTGCATAGACACAGGGAAAACCCTGGACATAGACATGTGGGATGCAAGGGCATGCATTGATTGCGCAGGAGTATACATGATACAGAGGATGGTCTGGACGAAGAGTTGGACAGAGCAGAAAAGAGTCTACAATGTGTGGGAAGGAGGGGAAACTTGGACAAGAAGTACGCTCTCATATTTAGTATCCACTGCTGTATTTACAACCAGGGGCGCTCGCACCCTGGTGGTAAGTGGCTGCACTGACCACTCACTCCACTGCCAGTCAGCACCTGAAACTAGAGAAAAAAGAAAAGTAGTCAAACTTACATACGAGACACATGAATAATCAGTTTCTATGACATGCTCAGTTCACACCAGAGGCGTGGCGTACGTTGCTTTAAATTATACGTAATATAATATAATAAAACTATATTATTATTTTGTATTATTTATTTGTTTAGAAAATATAATTTTTATAAATTCTTTCCTTAAGGCTATTGCTTAGTATCTATACACTACTCCAATTGCTACTATAACGATACTAGTCATAGATGAACTTTCGGCGTATAGAAGTCACAGGCAAAGCAAGGGGAAACAAGCATTCATATTGAATTTATAAGTATTTTTAATGTGCAATCAATAACCAGTGACCCAAGTTCAGTCCCGAACATACCCGAAGATCGCTGCTGGCTCGTGCAACTTCGGTCGGAATAACAAACAATGTTTTCGATCTTTAAATGATTCATGCAATGAGAAATTTTGATTTCATGCAGTTTTTTTTGGACATACGCCATTGCAGTTTTGCACTGTTTGTCATGGAAATTTATCTTCCTATTTTTATTTATTTATTTTTTTGATATTCGGAATTTTTTCATGACAAACAGTGCAAAACTGCAATGGCTTATGTCCAAAAAACTGCATTAAAACTATTTTGCGAGATGATTACATTTCCGAGATTACAGAGTATTTATAATGTCGCTGGCAGAATGCAACCAACCTTTTAATTTTATTTTACGATCACTTTTACGTGCGAAAACCTATCCCCCAGAAAAAAAAATACACAGAGAAAGGTGCAGTTTGGGTCTGCACCGTAGATTTTTCTGTGAAAATGTCGGGATAAAATCACAACAAGTGTTTCGTATTAATATGTAATTTAATTATCAATCTCAATTTTTCATATCCTTTTCGGCGCTGCCGTAGCTTTCGCATTCGCTCGGCACTGGACATTTTTAACTTTATATACCTTTCGATGCGAATTTCCTCTGACTTACAGTGATCTGCAAACGCTTCACAATGACACCGGAATCAATATCATAGCTATACACGTTTCCACGCTACACGAAGTTCTACTTCACACAAATCTAATTCATAACAATCAACTGAATGCGCCTAAAAGGTACAATGACGTCCAGGCAAAATAAATACTACGTGACATACACTTACAGTCATGATCTGACTGGCTGTGGACTCAACCGATGACGCATTATTAGTTTAGTAGTTGTTAGCGATTCAAATCTGACGGTATGCCACACAAGAGAGTTCGACCGACTATCACTGTAACGAAAGAACACACGTTTTCAAGTCGAAAATAAAGGACGGATTGTTGCGACAATTTATATTATTGTAACACACCTAAAAAAAAAAAAATAAAAAAAAATATAAACGTGTAACTCAGTGCACGTGATAGAAGTGGAACTTCTTGGCCAATTCAAACCTCGACTCATGAAATTGCGGCTGATAGATAAAACGAGGACGGCGGCCGGAGGAGTCAGTGGAGTTCAGAGAGAGAGAGAGTTCAGGCCGGAGCCTTCCCGCGGCGGAGTTCCGGGGCGATAGTGCCGCGGGTGCGGCAGAGGGGCGAAGTCCTTGGACGAAGGTTCCAGGGCAGTGAGTGAGTGAGTTCAGTGAAGTCGGGAGTTTTCTCGCGGCGGAGTTTCCGGGTGATAGTGTCGCGGGCGCGGCGGAGTCCCGAGCGAAGTTCCGAGCGAGGCGTCGAGCGGACCCTCGGCGAAGGCAAGTGCGTCGGCGGCGGCGGAGTGCGGCGACGGAGTCCTGCGACGGAGGACCACGAGGGGTGCTGCGGCGAGAGTTGCGCCAGAGGTGCGGCCCAGTGAGGCATGTGGATTGTGAGAAACGAGTGACTGGAGGAAGCAGCATTTTTAAGTGCAATTGATTATTTGGCAATTTTTAGATTATTAGCTAGTGACATAAGTAGTGGCAATTAATAAAACTGTGTGTGTGATAAAAAATTTTTAATTGGGCTATCCTTTACGAACCCGCGGTAAATCGTAACAATATATATGGCAACACTACTCAGCGAAGAGCAGGTAACGAGGTCTGGCAACAATCCTCATTAATGAAATGTTACGAGGTCGGGAAAACTTTGCTTTGATGAAAAGGTCACGAGTTCTGGCAACACTGCTCCATGAAGAAGAGAATGTGTGATCTGGCAACACTGCTCAGTAATGAGGGGAATGCGAGGTCTGACAAAATTGTTCTGTGATGAATAGGATCTGAGGGTTGGCAAAACTACCTTGTGATGAAGAGGACAACAGGATCGGCAACACAGCTATGTGACGAGGTTCCAAGGTTTGGCAACGCTGCTCTGTGATGATAATGCGAGGTCTGACGAAACTGCTCTGTGATGAGTAGGATCTGAGGTTTGACAACATTATTTTGTGATAAAGAGGACACGAGGATTTGCCACAAAGCTATGTGATGAGGTTACACAGTCTGGCAACACTGCTCTATGATGAATATGATGTGAGATCTGGCAACAATGCTTTGTAATGAGGTGAATACGAGTCCTGACAACACTGCTCTGTGATGAATAGAATCTGAAGTTCGGCAACACTACCCTGTGATGAAGAGGACACGAGGACTGGCAACATCGCGACGTGACGAGGTTCCAAGGTCTGGCAACACTGCTCTGTGAAGAAGAGGACACGAGGATCGGCAACACAGCTATGTGATGAGGAGAATGCGAGGCCTGAAAACACTGCTCTGTGTTGAATAGGATCAGAGGTTCGGCAACACTACCCTCTGATGAAGAGGACACGAGGACTGGCAACATCGCGACGTGACGAGGTTCCAAGGTCTGGCAACACTGCTCCGAGAGGGAGTGCGTCGTTTGCCCTACAGGCGTTTGCCCTAAACGCATTTTCGAAGCATATTCTCGCATTCCTCATTCCAAACAGGCGTTTGCCCTAAAAGCGTTTGCCCTAAAGTCGTTTGCCCTACAGGCGTTTGCCCTACAGGCGTTTGCCCTACAGGCGTTTTCCCTAAAGGCGTTTGCACAAAATGTTTTATAATCACATTCGGACCAAGCTCCGGCATTTGCCCTAAAGGCGTTTGCCCTAAAAGAAGTTTTTCGACAGTCATTTGCCCTACAGGCGTTTGTCCTACAGGCGTTTGCCCTAAAAGTTTGCGAATTTTCAATAATCCGAAAATGAATGCTTGCCGGCGTTTGCCCTACAATCATTTGCCCTAAAGGCGTTTGCCCTACAGGCGTTTGCCCTACGAACCTTTTCGAAGATAGATGTCCTTACGTGTGTCGCCCCTGTTGACAAATGTTGGAACCATTCTCCAAATGAGTACAAAGTACAAAATTCACAAATTAGATGGCAGCACATACGGTTTGCTTTCCCAACGTTGAAGTCTAAGAATGCAGCTGGTAATTGAACCTTACAACAGATGGTGCGCCAATCTCAGTGACTGGATTGTATTTTTTAAATCATTTTTTAACAGAGAGGTTGATGATGTAATATTTTCCAAGGGTGGGGGGGGGGGAGGTTAACTAGCGAACGAATTAACTTAATTTAATATTGCTGCTATATATAAAAACAAGCGTTAACAAAAAGAGCTTACAAAATTTTATTATCCTTGCCTGCTGAAATTTTCACTTAAAGTCGTCCTAAAAACAATGACCCTAAAATAATATAAGGCAGAAGATTATACATATGCATTTATAAAAACATTTTCAGTGTTTAAAAGTTACTGTTAAAATAACCTCCGAGACCTTCATGCCTATTTTCAATTTTTATATAACATGTGCCCAACTGAATCTGTCGTTTTATTAATATGTTTGTAGAATGCGGTGAAAATACTTCCATCGAGAGTGTGAATATTTTGCTAATTCGCCCAGACCATCTATAGCTTAACCCCTAATAAGTTTTATGGGAACAAGTGAAGTATAATAAAAGACTCATTTTATGTGTGACAGCCAATGAAATGTACAACTTTTCAAAATGCATTTAATCATATCATCCATATTGCCACAATATTTGAATGAATTTCATAGGTATGAGTGTAAACGAGGAACGATTTTGATATGTCGTGGAATGTACAATAATGAATTACGTAAAAGTATAATACACAAGGAAAGATCATTAAATATAACTCTGTTTCAAATGCTAATGAATCAGCAAAAAAGTGCAAATTTAGTTAATATATTTTCAAAACAATTTAGTTTCAAAATTGCTATGATCTTGTTTTTAAACACTGAATCAACTTCTCTATATTTTTTGCAAGTGAAGCTTAGAAAATAAATATTTAAAAAAGTAATTCACCGAAATACATAATTTTCAAAATAAACCGTTGCAATTTTATTTAGTTAATTACATATTTGTCACATGCCCACAAACAGTCTTACGACTTTAACAGTGGGCACGATATATATATATATATATATATATATATATATATATATATATTCAGTATTTGGTTAAATATACGCAATAGGTTTATCCAACCCGACTTGCTTGCCTTGGTCGGCAAATATGTTGGCTGTTTTCTCTGTTAGAACTCTGGGTATCGTGTGTATGGAGTAATGAATTCTTTCTTCACTTCTGTTAATGAAGTTTATATACCCACTTTTATACCCATGGGTATAATAGAATATAAAGCAGAAATTGGGCGTCGTGTGGGGCGGGCTTACAGGACAGCAAACCATAACAAAAACTGTTAGCATAACAATCATGTATCAAAAATAGTATTAGTTGTGCACGCGCAGTTCATCTCCACATATTAAGTTTGTACGTGACTATAATTTTTTTTCTCCTGAGATTGTTTTTAGGTAGATTTCGCAGAGCGACTTACAGAAAATTTCACGATATTTTCTCCGATCTAGGTCATATGAATTTCAGAATTTCTAATTGAGGTAAATATGAATGTCTAATGTATTGTTGGATTGGATTTATATTCCATACATATTGATGAGCCAACAATTAATTTGCAATTTATTGTTACATTGGATATTCTAGAAATATTCATAAGATTTTACATAGTAATTGAAACTTCTGGAATTTTTCAGAAAGTTTATTTTTATATTGGTAGGCCGCGCGGCGAAATCTACCTTTACGACTGGCTGCCATCGGGGATTTTTCATTTATAATTATGGGATATATGATTTCACACTATAATGCACACAGACGCTTCATATCTAAAACAATCTTGTTCAAACGAAAGGTGTTTAATTTTTTAATAAGACATTTTTTTTTGTGACAGATATCTCAAAGAAAACAAAACCAGTAGTACGGCAGAATTCTATACGAGCCTCGTTGCCAAATTTAATGGACGCAATATATAAAATTACCTACACACAGACACAGCGAGGCTCTTTTCAGCGTAAATGTTACATGGCAGGACAAGATTCAAGAAAGGTTTAGCTTGTGAGAAGAGTCCTTTCAAAAAAATGTCAGGTAGGAGCCCTGGTTCAATAAACAAGAAAGTCATTCGTAAAAAGATTCGACACGGCACAACTTGGCGTAAACTGGCTTACCAAGAAGATAGTCGGTTGAAACTAAAACGGCGTAAACTCCAATCGACTAAACCAAATGTTGACTATGGATCCTCATCAGGGCTAGTTACTGATGTACAAGGGTGTGATCTTCCTGAAAATGAACTATTAAGTAAGTGTGAACATTACATCGCGTCACTGCAAGTCACTTTGGAAGAAGGAAGGAATATTGTGGAACAAACAAATATGCATACAATCCCGCAAGGAAAGTCGTTCTGTGTGTGGTGGGCTAAAGTCACATTATTATTATTGAGAAATACCATTACGTATCTTCATTATTTTATTTTGGGAATATAAGTGGAATCCACTATGGAAATATGGGAAATATAATGGATATATTTAAATATATATTATATTACGGATATAGCCTATTTTAAGAATCATGCCAACCAATGACTATTATCGGCCAACTCTTATAACTGAACGTCAAAATGTTATAACACAAACATTACAAACTAAATGCAAATTATGGAAAACCCAGAACAAAACGAACTGGAATACTTCTTCATTGTGTACTATAGCTGTATGTTGTGTATACATTCCAGAATAAAATAGTATGAACAATATGTAGGAGTTTAACCGCATTAGTACTATTATGCTAATTAAGAAAATGTTTAACAGCTAGTATTCGCATTATTTACCTATATGCTCGTAATATTTAAAGTAATTATAGCGTAATGCGCGTCTGACAGCTGAAATTGAAATAAGCAAAGCCCCGGAAAAAAAGTTGAACTTTTTTCCAGCGATATTTTTGTTAAATCACCAATACTGTTTTTTTATTAGCCTATAAGATTTTTTTTGGTGAAGACCTTACATCACCTAATGTTCCGAAACATTTTGCAGAAAAAGTATTCGATAACATTGAACTTAGCGCAGGGAACCATTTGTTGGTGAATCTAGGAAGTTCATACCACATTAATTTCCACCAAACCTCGATATAAGCTTACATAAGTGCCATCTAGCGACGGTTTTGTAAACTTTGAATTTAGAGGGAAAACATTTATTTAGGTACTGCAACCTGCGGAGGAAATATAAACTACAAGAACACTGTTTGAATCGATACATAATTGAAAAAACCTACATTACCCAAAATAACCTAAACTTCGTTTACTGTAAAGTAATTTGCCCTACAGGCGTTTGCCCTAAAGGCATTTGCCCCACAGGCGTTTGCCCTACAGGCATTTGCCCTAAAGGCGTTTGCACAAAATGTTTGATAATCCCATTCGGACCAAGCTCCGGCATTTTCCCTAAAGGCGTTTTCCCTAAAATAAGTTTTTCGACAGTCGTTTGCCCTACAGGCGTCTGCCCTACAGGCGTCTGCCCTAAAAGTTGGTGTGGTTTCGTTAATCCAAAACATAAGTGCTTGCCGGCGTTTGCCCTACAGTCGTTTGCACTAAACGGCATTTGCCCTAAAGTCGTTTGCCCTACAGGCATTTGCCCTACGTTTAGGGCAAACGCCTGTAGGGCAAACGATGTGTACCCCTCCGAGAGGTGGGTTCTGCGAGGGGCTGTACTGGAGCGCGTGGCAGGAGCGGCAGATAGCCGCCCGCTGATGGCAGCGAGTTGCCTCGCCTCGCCGCTGATCAATGGAGCGGCGCTGCGATCGCAGTCCGCAATCAGGGCGGCTCCGAGCCTAGCTCGTGTAGATAAGTGGGAAGCCTTCATTTCACAGTCGAGAGAGCCACACCCGAAGTTCCCGGGAAGTTCACTCTCGCTTTTTTTCCCGTTCTATCTCATTGTATAAACCGGTGTGGCATTAAATTTTGCGGTCGATTAGGATAGGTTAGCTACATTATAAATACTTTAAAACATTGTGGATGGTTGGTTATATTAGGTAAGTATAGCTACATTAAAAATACTGTAAAATCATTTTATGGTTGCTTAGCAAATAACATTTTAATATGTAGATATCCAGGGCTAGGAAACCGTTTACATGATTTCACAGTATCTTTAATGTAGCTATCCTAACCAAATCAACCGTCCACAATGTTTTAAAGTATTTATAATGTAGCTAACCTAACCTAATTGACCATTAGTTATCACGAGTTACAATGAACAAAAAAAAAAGATCCCGAAGATGCACGATCGGAGGTTTGGCTCTCTCGTCTGTGAAAAGAAGTCTTCCCGTAGATAAGTGGTGTGTGGCAGCTGCAGTGAGCTACAGTGGCCCCTCCTGCCTGGGCACACACACGGCGTGCAGTGCTTCAGGGAAAAACCCCGCGCGATATGGAAACTGCTCGAGGTATCAGGATGGTGTATTTTTACAGAAATAATCTAAGGATACGCCGAGGGCGGAAGAGTAGTTCTGTTTCTTTATTCCTTTTTCAAACTGTATTTTTTTTAGAAGAGTTAATATTACTAAAACGCGTGTTTTCAGATTAGGTTTTAGGCACGGAACACCCGATACAGATTCTTGAAAGCAGTCAAGGGAATTGCGTGTCACTTTTGTCTTCGTTTCTCCACCGTATAATGTTATGGTCACCACTTAAATCTCACAGTAGTCTTATGGACGACGAGAAGACTGCGCTTAGAGGCGACACCGCGCTAGAAGCACCAGCGAGCGTCGCACTTACCATTACTTATCGTTACTTATTGTCATTTTTGATGTGTAACATCTTAGTTATCGGTATACAGCATTTGGTGGGAGCAGTTTCGTGAATGGGACGGAAATGTGTAACAGGAAGTCGGGAAAAGCGCGGTGCTTCAGCGTGTCAGCGAGCGAAAACATTTCGATGGCGTTCGAAAAGAGAGAGAGAGAGAAAGAGAAGGAATACACAGCTGTTAAATATTTGTTCCGCCAACAGTAGTCTTGGACAGCACGACGCATTGTCATGTGGCTTTTATAATACGTTATAAATACTGAAATAATGTATACTATATAATATAAATTCAATAATGTTATAAATGTTGTATTAAAATTATACCCAGGGTCTGGGTACCCATAGGTCGTCAAAAGGCCTCCATCTCTCTCAACAGTAACCGGAGCATCACTGCTAGAACAACCCATTTCCATCTTATATTCTGCCTGTGCGGGACACCCCACGTGTCACACCGGTGGAACATTTCATTACATTAATAATGCTCGCAGGCTTTCACGGCCATTGATGGAGTAGCTTGGCTTCTGGGTTGTAGCCGCGTCCTTGGTGAATAATTCACCGACGTTTCAGTCGACATTGCAGTCGCCATCATCAGGGAGCAGTTACCTACTGTAGGTAGTAATAAAAGTGTCGGTTTCCGAACAGCTTGCATTTCATTTCATTTTAACATAGGGCGTTAGCTAATTGGTGACTCTATAGTTTTGAAAAATAAGTAATGGTGTCAATAAATGAAAACATATACCAACAAAATATTTTTTTTCCCCCAATTATTTTATTCAATATGAATGCAACCTAACATTTACAAAAGCAAAGATGCAGTTTAAAAAAAAATAGTTCAATCATTAAACAAATACTTTTTCTGAGATAAAACTTATATTTAATTCAGGGGTGTATTAGTTTTAGGCTGGATGATAAGAGCGATGCTCGGTGGTGCTCCTAGCGCGGTATCGCCTCTAAGCTCAAGGACGTGAATTGGCGCGCAGTCTTCTCGTCGTGCACAGGACAACTGTGAGATGGATTTGGGTGGTGACCATACCATGGCAGGGCGGAGAAATGAAGATAAAGTTGCAATACACGTTCAGTGAATGCTTTCAAGAACATGTACAGAGAGTTTCATATCTAAAAATTATTTTTGAAACTCGTGTTTAGCCATTCTCCCTCCCATAAAAATAAAGTTTTATAAACGAAATCCGGAAAAAGAACATCTAATCCTACCTCGTTGTAGTCTTAAATGCTTTTAATGAACAGGCCCTCCTTGGATGTCCGGAACAGTTTTAAAATCACGTTGTTTCTTCTGAAGCTATCAAATTGTGTGTGTGCCAAGGGGGGTTAATGAATTGTGTAATTGTGTTCTAGATCGTTGGCTATTGTGGCCAGAGTCCTGACCACTGCTTGGATTCCGGGCCTGGGGAACGTCCATAGGGATGTTAAGTCGTCCCGGTCGCTACTCGCATTAGTTCAGTTACATTAATCCAATATTTGAATGTTCTTTGAGTGGTTCTTGATTTTCTTTTTTAATTAGTGACATCCTAGCTCTCGGTACGCAGAAAACGGAAGGAGTAATTTCGTGAATGGAACGGAAGTCGCAAGGAACGGAAATGTGTAAACCACGGCGCTGCCATCTGTGGCGGATGGCGTGAACCAAAGTTCAAAATTTGGTTGTCTGTAAAGTCGGTTTACGGACGATAGTTTAACGTGACAACGCCATAACAAAACAAAACATTGATGAAATGATTTACTTTTATGAATAAAATTGAATCATTTTTATTGAATTATCACTATTTTGTATGGATACAAAGAAGGAGAGAAATGAAATATACAATTTAATTGATAAATTTAAATATGTTCATTACTTTAACGAACAGATTATTTTAACTATAACTTTTATACATGTTTGCTATTAAACTTCTTCCAATATGTGTTATTCTGTTAAGGATAGGACGATGATAGGAAAAGTAGGAAACGAATGGGAGTGTTTCAAGTTTAATGTGCCTCGAAAAAGTCAAATCGATGGTTGTTCCAATCGAGTGGAAGAGAGATAGATGCGGCGCTAGCGTACAATGAGCGTAACGGGACAGCGTAACGGGACAATGAGTCATCCTTTTTCGTGCGTGCAGCCTAGGTTCATCGATTTATTAGACGTTGTCACGTCAAAAACCAAGGAAAAATCTTTGTAGTATTAACTGTTAGCGATTTTTAACAAGATGGGCAGTATTTAAAAAAAATTCCTTGCTAAAAATGAGGTCCAAAGCCGGGGTTTGGTTGTTTTTTTCAATTCTTTTTTCGCTTCTATCGAAAACCATGTGATTATATAGTTTAAAATTTCGCTCTGCAAATCGAATGATTCGATAGTCGACGTAGCTGCTCCGGCAACGAATTCTAACGGCGGGTGGCTGAAACTACGCGTGATTCACGTCAATGAATGTGATTGAAAACACAATTTTCGTATATTTATCACGCTCGGCATTATTCTAAAAAAATTCTACGTTAAATTCCGTTTCCTAGTTTCGTATTGCAAGTGTGTTTGCAACACGAGAACACATGTATTTGCTGGTTACCGGGGTCATATGTCACACATCTCTTACGAGTACTGAAATACTCGCTCGGATTTTTTTTACATACGCCATTGATGACTATGTCATAGAGAATCCTCAATAACAAAAAAAAGTACGCAAACACAAATACAAGTCAAAATCAGCCAATGTTAAAAGTTAAATGCATAGACCGCCGAGGGGATTTGATGGAATACTGATGTTATCCGGTGTTCTGTGTGTTTGCGTATTCATCTTTTTTGTTGGTTTTTGAGGTTACGCTTTGACATACAGTGAAACCAACAATGACGCAAACAAACAAAATAATTGCATCATTTAATATAAATGATTATAACTAACATTTTATTGTTTAGGTTTGGTTGATAATATTTAAAAAAAATCCTTTCATTGGATAGATTAGACTTTCGATGCGATGATACATATGTAGAAGTCCGATAAGGAAAGTTTTTGCGCAAACATGCTTCAAGTTGAAAGAGAATTATAGTAGTGACTTTCCTGAAATTGCAGGCAGCATCCTGAGGCGATAAGAGGAGGAGAGAGACTTACTCCCGTCCCAGTACTAAATTGACTTAATGAAGCATGGGCCCGGATGTCTCACGCCACACAAGGACCGCCAAATGGCGGTATGAAGTTACAAATTCACCACATAATCAAGTGGATTAAACAACAATACAAACTACTACGATGTTCACATGATGGCTGATCAAAAAATATGAAAGGCAAGACAAAGGCACAGAATAAACAATTCTGTGACAAAGGTGACCTTCCTCGAAGTAGGAGGTCACAGATATTGACACAAGATGTCCAACTTGGTAGGCAAAATTATACAAACACAGGTTCAGTTCCGAAATGATGAATAATACAGATAAAGTAATTAGAAAGTTAAAATTATTTAAATTTCAGTTTCAAGACGTTTACCGGCCATAATTGTTTTTCATATTTTGAGGATTTTACTTTAAGTTAAACTTCACAAATATACATTGAGATATAATTAAATATATATTTAGACAACCTTAATAACAATAAGGTCTTCTACCCAGAACATAAAAAATTATTTTCACAAAATTGAGCTTACATAATGTCAGGTTTGCAAAAAAAAAATGGAAAAACACTTTGAGTACATGCCACATCACATAAAGAAACTACACACACTCCCCCCCCCCCTCAAAACCCAACACAGCCTGCAGATGGCAATAGTACCCAAACTAAAACTAAAATAACCCCTCACAAGGGTAACACCCCAATAAAAAAACACCATTTTAAAATTAAACAAGATACCATTACCCCTCGGTGGAGGATGAAGCTAAGGGAATCAAGCAAGATATGTCTATGGCAACTGAGTTAAGGTAGGAACTGGACTCAACATGCTGGCGGGGACCTAAAAGATCAACGACATCATGGAAAGGAACACCACTGGGTCGTGTGATACCAAAAGGTTACTAATATCCTTAACAAGGGAACTATTCCTGGTCAAATTAGGGAATGGAGAAAAGGCTATCTGACTTACATTAAAATGAAATTTAGGGATATGAATAGTAGGTAAAGATATATTTAAAAGTAGGGATGAACTAACAGAACCAAACATCTTAAAAAACGGGCTCACAATATCAAAATGAGATGCATTGCTAATGTATCCACTACCAATTATAGGTATGGTGAAAGGTGGAAAAGACTCAGTTGTCGTTCGACATAAAAAGGTTAACATCAAGGGATATGTTACTTGCAAAGATCCAAAAGTAATTAGATTTCAGAAAGAATAGAAATTGTAAAGAAACTATAGATTCAACAATAATTCAAAATAGGGTTTGTCGAGGAAAAGATTAAATTCACAATTATTACGGTGAGAATCGTGTATTTTGAGGGAGGTGTCATGGTTAGGGGAGGGACCTAGGTGCGCCTCAGGCCGGAGTCTATACGACTGGTCATGATGGGAGAGGTTTCTGTGCGGGGATTGGCCAGCCATGACAGAGATTGAAGCCATTACTAGCTCCTTTATCTTAAAACTAGACAAATAATATGTTAATTTGGGCCCAAATAAAACCAGCATGGGCACAGGGAATTCCCTGGGAAAATATATGCGGGGTGCATTAGGCATGCTTTAATGGTGTAGGAGAACACAGGATGGTCCGGTTGAAGAGTCGGTCGGGGCAGAAATAAGTCTCTCCCACGCGGGAGTGTGGGAAGGCTATATTTACACTAGCCGGCCGCTGTGACGTCACAGCCGGGCGAATCATGTGCCTTGGGCCGTTAACACCGACACCGCTACCGGGTGTTAGGGAAGTAACTTCACCTCGTTGGCGAACGAGTAGAGAGCTCTACTACTGCTGCTGAGTGACAGTAGCGGGTGTATGCCCCATTGCCCCTCCCACAATTTTACAGTCACGTGCTACATTATAATTGCATGTTTATTTCTCACCTACACCCTTTTTAGAATGTTATTTAACCTGAAAATACAGGGTAAAATTATGGTTCCCATTTTATAAGTCGAAACTAAGCTTTATTTATAAAATTATTTTACTTTAAAATAACCACAGCGAGTATGTACATGTATTTCACACACTGAGATAGGCCCGGGTCCACCCAGTCCCCCCCTTGTGGCGGCCATGGTCGTGTCCAAGTACTAAGTATCGGATTGCCTGCCGTGTCGCCCGAGGCGGAACAGAACCCGGAAGCCGGAAGCCGGAAGCCGGAAGCAGTGCGGATGTCCTTGGCGTGCTGACGACCATTGCACGTCACACTGCATCATTCAAGAGAGCGGACACGGCAGTTCTGCGGCGAGCGCAGTGTTGCCAGATCCTCGAGGCTTTGCTCCCGCCACACAGAGAAAAATGTTTGTTTGAACCAAACAAATATATTTTTGTTATATGTGTGGCGAAACAAATATTCACTTGCTGTAACAAAATATTTTGTTAGCTTAACCGAAATTGGTAAGTAACAAAATTTGATTTGTTACACCTTACCAAATATACAGTTGAGTTGAAAAAACCATTTTGGTTGGGTCAACAGAATCTTTCCTACTACAAAATATTTGTTTGAATTAACAAAATATATTTATCTCGCCATATACAATTAAATATTTTGTTGAGGCAAACCTTTCTCTCAGTGCAGTTTTCTGCAGACACTTTGGAGAAGACGCGGTGTTTAACAGCATCATTAGTAATCAGATAAACATCACAGTCGACAGTCAGTTTCGGCACAAGTGCGGAAGTTCCGTAGATCTGGCAACACTGGACGAGAGATGGGTCGACAGTTAACTTACGTAACTGGTACTGACCGATATGAATCTTTTATTTGTGAAAAAAATTGAAAGCATAAAAGAGAAATGATGGATCCAATTCGAGATATTCCTTCTTAGTTTTAGGATTTAAATATTTATATATTAGCAGTTATATAACTTTTTATGGACACAATATCTACCCTGATTTTGTACAAATTACTTTCAGACTGCAAATTAAATATAACGATGTAAAATTTGCCTCAGTTTCGTTAGTGGGCTTTATAGGACCAACATGGTATAAATGAGAAATGTATTTTTTGAAAATAAAAATAAAAATAAAAATCATAATTCTCTGTATATGTAAAATGTTCCATCTACTTAAAATTTGCAACTTAGAGCTCTAATTAAAATGTTTTATGAAATGTGTTTGATTACACCAACCATTAGCTCAAGGAGTAGATAAACATGGTTTGAAGGAAAAATTTCACAACTCTCTAAGAAGGCACAGCATCAAATACGTTTGAAATTATTCTAAACTAGCGACCCATGCTGGTTTCGTACGGATGTGATCTATTAATGTGGCGTAATTTAGATTCAATAAATAAGTACTTATTAGTAGCTTATGATCTATGTAAAGGCCAATTTTTATCTAGATTAATTGCCTAAGATAACTAACATAATTTAATAAGATATGATTTAATACTATGTCGGTCAAAATAGCTTCGCCAGTATCTCATTATTGTTGAAAAATTTTGAAAAGGTTACTGTGAATCATCCTTAGAAGATAGGCATATGCTATCCCTGAATTTTGTGTAGGCCTTTTTAAGACCTACAATTCTATAGTACATTAATTTGATGTATCAGTCATGTAAGTCAGCGTAAGACATGTAAGCGCTCTAAAAGCGTCTTTTTAGAACTTGATTACAAAATATCAAGATTTCTCTACTATTTTGAGATTTAATATGAATGTATGTATAATACACATAAACCTTCCGGAAGAAATTCTCTAAATGATGGGGAAAATCGCACAAAAACCCACTGTGTCTTTTAGAAGGAAACACACAGACAGAAGCGTATATTAACCTTTTTTATAGCTAAAACAATTTTTTTGTTTGACGAACAATTACTGCATGAAGTGAAAAAAAAAGTTTCAAATTAGAAAAATTCACAATTCTCTTAGTAGGTAAATTATAAATTTGTTTACAATTATTGGAAACCTTTGTCTGATTTTTTATAACTGCAACCCTAGTTCAAGGAGACAATAAATTTGTTTTAATAGTTATCTTTTGGGAGAAAAATGGTGTATTTTCATGGGGGTTTTCAGTAGCAGCACATTAAAGAACCTACCTAATTGCATCAGGCCAAGTCGTTTCGTTAAATGTGCGTAGTAAAATCTGCAATAGCTCTGAATATTTACATATTTACTGGTTCAAAACCTCTTGGTTTTGGTAAAACATTTATCAGGGATTCTGGTCCTTTAGTAAGAATAAAACATGTTCCTTTGGTCTTATTGCATGTAATTGATTTTATCGATATTGAGGTTTGAAAGTTCGAAACTCTGTCTTGACCGCTTGAAACATGTTGTTTTAGCTATCGACGAAAAAGGTCTTGTGGTTCGGAAATGTCTGGCTTATACGTCTGATATTAGGGATCCTATTGTGTAACCACCACGGTGCTGCCATCTGTGACGGATGGCGCGAACCAAAGTTCACAAAGCCAAAGGGAAACTTTATAGTATTAACGGTTTAATGCATTTAAACAAGATGGACCGTATTTAAAAAAAAAAAAATTGTTTCGGAAATTAGGTCCAAAGCCCGAATATTTATTTTTTTTCAAGCCTTTTTCGATTTTATCGCAACCGTTTCAATATATAGTTTAAAATGTCGGTGTGCTAATCAAATGTTTCAATTGTCGACGTGGAGCTCTGAGTTTCTTGCATAGTTTACAACCCCAGCCCTAAGCCACGCCTCCCCCAGCTGGTAGGTGGTACCTCCTCACCCCCACAGTGTTGATGCCCACAGTAGGGGAAGGGGGGTTGTTGGTACTATCTTCCCCGGAGCTCATTAAATTCATACGCAGCGGCAGGCGAGTTACCGCATGATGCGGTCCGGGGTAGTTGTTTGACGAAGGATGGGAGGGCGGGGTTTGGCAAGAACTGCTTGGCGCGAATCTATATGCAAATGTGGTGTCGTTACGAGACAGCCATATTTCCCGAATAGGCTCTACGCCGCAAGCAGCCATTGGTCGGTGACAAGCATTCACGCTAACACGTAACTTATACGCTGGAAAAAAAAAACCCATCAAATTTTCACTTTGAAATAAACTACTCAAAAAAACTTTTTGCATCACGGTTCTTAGGTTTCTGGATTTGTTTTCGTTAGATTTATACTGTGAAGTGAATGTTTTGGTGTCATAAAATTAGCGCTCTCATTAAATGTTCTCATTAATTTGTTAGTCACTTGCTTTCGCAGAATTAAAGGCGGCGCTAAACTTTTTTTACGTGGCAACGTCTAATAAATCGATGAACGCTGGCTGCACGCACGAAAAAGTGTCCCGTAACGCACATTGTCCCGTTACGCTGTGTCCCGTTACGCTAATTGTACGCTTGCGCCGCATCTATCTCTCTTCCATTCGATTGAAACAACCATCGATTTGACTGTTTCGAGGCACATTAAACTTGAAACACTCCCATTCGTTTCCTACTTTTCCTATCATCGTCCTATCCTTAACAGAATAACACAGATTGGAAGAAGTTAAATAGCAAACATGTATAAAAGTTAGAGTTGAAATAATCTCTTCGTTAAAGTAATAAACATATTTGAATTAATGAGTGCAAATAAAAGTAAATTTATCAATTAAATTATAGATTTAATTTTACTCCTTCTTTGTATCCATACAAAATAGTGATAATTCAATAAAAATGATTCAATTTTATTCATAAAAGTATGCAATCATTTCATCATTGTTTTGTTATGATGTTGTCACGTTAAACTATCGTCCATAAACCGACTTTACAGACAACCATAATTTTTTTTGGTAGTGGTGTAATCTAACGCATGTGAAAAACTTCCCCGTAAATTATATGAATGTCAAAATATTAGCCGAGGGGGGGGGGGGGGGGGGGCAAGTGTGTTAGTTCCGCGGGATGATAAGTGCGACACCCACTGGTACTTCTTGCGCGTTATCGCCTTTAGCGCAAGGCTGGGGAATAGCGCGCAGTGTTCTCGTTGAGCATGGGGTAAACATGAGAACTGAGCGGTGACCATAACATTATAGGGTGGAGTAATTAAGATGAAGGTGTAATGGAAGTACTTCGAGCGCTTTCAAGAATCTGTGCGGGATGTTTCATGGCCAAATTATTCTGAAAACACGCGTTTTAGCCAAACCCGAAGTTCCCTGAAGTTCATGCTCACTTTTTTTTTCCCGTTCTACCTCATTGTATAAACCGGTGTGGTTTAAATTTTGGGGTCGATTGGGATAGGTTAGCTACATTATAAATACTTTTAAACATTGTGGATGGTTGGTTACATTAGGTAAGTATAGCTACGTTAAAAATACTGTAAAATCATTTTATGGTTGCTTAGCAAATAACTTTTTAATATGTAGCTATCCAGGGCTAGGAAACCGTTTACATGATTTCACAGTATCTTTAATGTAGCTAACCAAACCAAATCAACCGTCCACGATGTTTTAAAGTATTTATATTGTAGCTAACCTAACCTAAGTGACCATTAGTTATCATGAGTTGTATATTTATTTACAATGAACAAAAAAAAAACCGAAGATGCACGATCGGGAGTTTGGCTCTCTCGTCTGTGGAAAGAAGGCTTGCCAACGTGAGTATTCGGGTCTGTGCAATACAGAATGTACATCACAGGCTTCCCTGAGAGAGCAGGCGAGGGTCGGCGAGAAAGGTCGTAAAGACGCGCGTAAACGTGCTTCTAGGGTCGTGACACGCCACGTCTCTGCCATCACGTCTCCTGGTGACTGAGGGGGGGGGGGGGGGGGATCACATGGCCACTACCATCTTGTCATCTTCCGGGCATGGATTTTGTTTCCCCATTTTAGACTGTGTCACATTCTTGGTGGTGTCGGAGCTGCGTAACCTACTCTGGGAGATTCTGGTTATGCTCGAGTGAGGTCAGCCAAATAATTCACAGAAAGACTCGGTCTCGCATACCATTTTTTAAAATATTATTTTATCGCCATTGCCCTTATTTGAGGGCATTCCCTGTAAACGTTTCCACGTAAGCTATCTTGCATTTTATGTTTCGTCTCAGATTTTCTCAACAGATGTTAACAAAATACAGTATGTCCATAGAAGAATGTCTCCGATGTGAATTTAAATAGTATCAACTGTAAGCGTTGTAGAGTGTTGGATCAAGGTGACAATTGAAGAGTTACTCAAACAGTTTTGGATAAGCGCATGCGCTAGTACTTCTTTGTTGTTTTCTCGCTTGCTGCGCGAAAGAATGGCTCTTTCCCCAATTAATAGAGGGCGAACCTGTAAACTTTATCTGGCAACAGGATGGAGCCCCTTCCCATTGGAATCTCTTTGCACGAGAGTGGTTGAACGGCGAAGTCCCTGATCGTTGGATTGGTCGTAATGGTAGAGACGACAGAGCTTTATTTCGCTGGCCTCCACGTTCACCTGACATAACGGAAGCAAATTTTTCCTTTGGGGCTTTATAAAAGATCGTGTCTACGTTCCTCTGCTACCT